>NC_139032.1:65287814-65737413 GCF_964662115.1 Mustela nivalis
ATGTGTGTGTGTTTTCGTTGTTGCTGTTGTTTGTTTATTGTAAGAAGGCTTAACATTAGGCCTATCTCCTTAACATATTTTAAAGTTCACAATAGGTTGCTGTCTACTACAGGTACTGTGCTATACATCAGATCTGTAGAACTTATTCATTCTGCATAATAGAACCTTTATACTCATTGAAAAATTTCTTATGAACCATGTTTAACATTTTACTTCCAAACTGCCCCCCCAAAAGTAATCCTTGAACATTTATTATATACCAAGCCCTAGCTAGGGACATTCTTTATATAAAATTGTATTTAATTCCTACAACAAACATAAGCAGTAGTTATAATTAACAATTATTTAAAGTTATGATCACAGGTATAATAAAATTTTAAATTCTAGGGCTGTGCAAAAATAACTCATATAGATAAATTCTCAAATATAAAACCAGTTATAAACAGATTTCTGGCTTCATATACTTTCACACATATGTAGAGAAAATATAGATCTACTGTAAACATCAGCACTGGGTACCTCATAAGTATGAATCTTATTCCTTCAAGAATTAAGGAACACTCAGAATAGCAGCTATAGAAATCTATATCCAAATGTACTCTTCAAAAGTCTACCTTTAGTTAAAAAATTATTCATTCTGTATTGTTGAATTGCTAAAAAAGGAGCACTTCCATTTTGTAGGCAATTATGTGACAGGCTTTATGACCATCCTCTTTGAAGAAATACACAAATGCATACAAATAACTGTTCACATGTATTTTTGGAAGTTGAACAGCTTATTTCTCTCATTCAAAAATTTTGCAAGAAGGTGTGAATGGTATTTGACATTGTTATGAGAATTATTAAGATATAATGATTTTTCATAAAGCCATTATTGAGTAAATCTATATCCAAGTACCTGTATTAAATAACCATTCTATAAGGCTGGATATCATTCCCTTACAAAGAAATTTAAGATCAGTTTTATCTAAAATTAGGAATTTTGAGTAATGATTATTAAATAATCTAATTCAATTGTCTGTCTCTCCTTATTTTTAAGAGGAAGATTTACAGTGGATCAATGTTTTTAAGACTGTAGTAAATGACCTGCCTCTGGGTTACATATTTCATTTAATAATCTCTGATAAGTATTTTAATTTATGTGGTAAACTAGAATGTATTGAAATTAGGATAGAATAGAATAGAATGAAAATGAAAGTATGGTTAATGCATAACAAAGATAACTTTTTACAATAAACTTTTTTTCATATTCATATATATGAGTATACTGGTCAAAACAAACAAAGCATATTTTTCTTGTGGGTCAAAATCAAAATTTTCTAAATCATTGATTTTTGTGAATAAATAGATTATTTGAGAATCAGATAAAATTTATGCATATATATTTCCATACCAATTAATTATGATTTCCCAGAGGTCTTCCATGGATTAACTGAGAAAGGCAGGTCAAGTCCCAATAGACTGTATGCGTCCTAATTGTTCTTCTAGCTTTAAAAGTTCTAACAATGGTACTTTTGAAGTTATTAAATAGCCTAAGTAAGAGACAGGTATAAGAAAACACCATTAATTATAATGAAAATAAAGAAGGAAAAACCCTGGAATTTCAGTTGAAATGGGCTTAGGCTGACTTAAGTTGGGAGGTGATGAAAACATAGCTGAGTTGAAGAAATAATATATCTAGGAAATGTATAGTGAGGAGGATATAAATTTGGGGCCAATGTAGGTTGGGGAAAAACCAGTGACCTTTAAATTTATTCAATACCTATATACCAAGTTACACTAAATATTAATAACATAAAAACTAAGAATTTGTGATATAGCAATGAAGAAAAGAGATAAAAATTCCCCTTTGTGAGGGGCGCCTGGGTGTCTCAGTCGGTTAAGTGTCTGACTTCACTCAGGTCCTAATCTCAGGGTCCTGGGATTGAGCCATGTGTTGGGCTCCATGTTCATTTGGGAGTCTGCTTGTCCCTCTACCCCTGCCCCCCTACTTGTGCTTTCTCTCACTCTCAAATGAATAAATAAAATATTTTTTTAAAAAAATCTCTTTTGTGGAGTGTGTGTTTTAGTGTGACCTGTGGAGAAAAATTGTATGTAACAGATGAATCTGTAGCTGAGTGCTGACAAGGCAGGCATACAGATTGTAGTAAAATGGATTTACAGAAACAGTACCATGAATCAGAGTTCAAATTCATTTGGTAACTTTAACAAGAAATACAGGAAAAGACAGAGTTTGTTTGAAAACACCTAACATAAAGGTAAGAAAACAATGAAAAAAATTAACGATTTATTTATTTATTTAGAGACAAAGAAAGAGAGAGAGAGAGTGGGGGGAGGGGTTGGAGGGAGAAGATAAAGGGAGAGGAAGAATCCTCAAACAGACTCTGAGATCATGACCTGAAGGGAAATCAAGAGTCAGCTGCTCAACTCACTGAGCCACACAGGTGCCCTGAAAAAAATATTGATATAATCAAACTAGCATTTTTGTTTTACATATAACATTAAAGTCTTCCCTCAGAGTGTAATTGCATTTTTATCCAACCACATGGAAAGTTAAGAGAGAAAAAGAAAAAAAAAACAGAGTCCTAGGGTAACCTAAATACTACTTTGGAAAAAAGATAACATAATTAATTATGCATCTGACAGAAAAGCTATACAAAAACCTACATAATTCAAAGGCAAGAAAACTGGCTAAAATAACAATGAAAAACAAAATCTTCAAGGCACATGTCCTCAAGATTGTGTTGTCAAGTATGTAATTTTCAAATAACAAATGTATTTATCAGTTAGTATAACCCTCTATAAAACATCTCATACATTCTATAATATACATATATGCAGACAAAAAATACTTCTTACAATAAGGATTGTTTAAATTTTCAATAATACCATCAAAATGGTCTAGTCAATAAGAAAAAAATTAAAAATTAGTTTTCAACTCCCAGAAAATATTCTTATGTGACATAAATATGTCATGTATATTCTCTTCATATACTTTTTAAATATTTTATATATAAAATGGAAAATCTAGTATTTTCAGCAAAAATGAAATCATTTTACAAATATAAACTTGAAAAAACACACTTTGGAACAATTAGACATCTGTTGTACTATTTGTTTTCTCATTATATTTCTTTTTAAAAAGTTAACTGCAGGGGTGCCTGGGTGGTTTAGTTGCCTAAGCATTTGTCTTCAGTTTCAGTCATGATCCCAGGGTCCTGGAATGGAGCCCTGCATCAGACTCCCTGCTCAGCAGGGAGCCGCTTCTCCCTTCCCACTGCCTGCTGCTCACTTTGCTTGTGCTCTCTCTGTGTCAAATAAATAAATAAAAATCTTTTAAAAAAATTAAGAAAGTTAACTGTATAACTTTATTATTTGATGTAACACAATTCATCAGATGTAATTATTTTAGCATTTTACTGAATTCTTTTACAGTTTTAGAATAACAGATCCTAATTTTTGCACTTGAGAACAATATAAATGAATCAGTGATATTTCATAAAAATAAACAACTATCAATTACTGATATTCAATCTAATTTTTCATCTTTGAATAAAGATATGCTAAGCACATACCCATGCCAACCCTTATATTCATATCAACCCTTCTCTGCTGTGTAATACTATTTTGTACACTTCAAATAAGAAATATATTCATATATTTATCTATGTATAAATTATCACTTGCTACATGACAAAAAAACATATCTTTTAAGTCATTTTTTTGTTGGTTTAACTTTTGTTCTTTTAAAATTTCTCTAAATTTGTGTGGCATCTTTGAGAAATGAGTAACATGTTTGAGAGAACCTCAGTTATCCTCCCTTGAATCCTGGGAAACAACTGTTAAAATTTAATTAGCTCTTGAAAAAAACAGTTTTCTTATTCTACTGTTCCATTTTATAAAATGAACATGTTTAACTTTTATAGAAACAACATCATTCATTTTTATTGTTTAAACTTAATGTATTAATTTTAATATAGTAGTTTTCTAGATAACTTTTTTGATTACAGGAAAAACTCCTATTAAGTTTGAATGTTATTTATTTATTTATTTATTTATTAAGCAGAATTCTATAATCAACATCTTGCTCAAGGTTAATCTCCAAGAAGTTGTTATCAGTGCTTCTTAGATGGATAAAAAGATTTAGGAAGAGACTTCTGTTATTTGTAAGGTAACATTATGCTAAAACTTATGCTCAACCTAATGGGCTTCTTTTCTTTTACTTTTACTTAGCACTTACCCTCATGAAACTACTACTCCCCCATTACTGTGTCTCTGGCACTCTGAAGAACATTAGGCTAGAAATGGGAAGGGAAACTATTATCCTTACACACTATAATGCTGTCCTTTGTAGTTTGTTTTGCCCTACCTAATCTCAATATAATTGATCCCATAACCCCATAAATCACAAATTATGGAAATATTAATCTAAATTATGGAAATATTAACTTTACAATGCCCAATACTAGCTTAAAGAAGTCTATTACTGAACTTAAACACACTCAGATGGGTAGGAAGTTTTATTTTTTAAAAAGATTTTATTTATTTATTTGACAGAGAGAGAGAGATCATAAGTAGGCAGGCAGAAAGGGGGGGGGGGGGATACAGGCTCCCTGCTGAGCAGAGAGCTGGATGCAGGGGCTCAATCCCGGACCTTGAGATCTTGACCTGAGCCGAAGGTAGAGGCTTAACACACTGAACCACCCAAGTGTACCAAGTAGAAAGCTTTTAAATGGTTACTTTCTCTATTATCCTCATAAAATATCCTTAAGGTAGAGTAGTTTTGAAAGACCTAAACTGGACTGTAGCAAGAATGATCTTCTTTAAGTCAAATGACCACACCTCTCCTTAAAATGCTCCCATGATTCTCACTTAGCTAGTGGAGAATTGCATAAGAAATCCCTCCTGCTCTCTTTATGTTACATTGGTTTCCATAATTTGTTCAACACTTAAAACATCAATTGAAGCAGAAAATATCATTTAAAGCCATTAATAATATTGGTAGATTACAAAGAACATAACCCATTTGCTGCCAATTGTTATATAGGTATGTATGTAAAACTTTAACATTCATTATACAGGTTGCAATCACTTACTTAATCACACAAACAAAGATCTAAAACAAAAATCACTTCCACCCATGATATTTTGCCTCAATAAAAATATTGATTCAGTAGAAGTGGACCTAAAAGAACAACAAGTTCATTGGGAACACTGAAGCTGAGATAAGAGCCTTATCTATGTCTCGTGCAGGGTGATAGAGACACTATGTGGGAACCTGTATGTAACTCCTGAATCTTGTTCCAACACACTACTCACACATGGCACTATTTTGTCTTACTATATTTCTAAACTGTGCACTTGCCTCCTTTTCTACCATCACTTAAAACTTTTCTTTGCATACAGCATAATCCCAAACTTATTCCTATCTCAATCCCAAACTCATCTTCCAATACCTTTTCCTTTCTTTCATTTGTTCCATATCAAACTACTTTTTTTACTCCTTGATTTTTTATACTTCTATGGCTTTATAAATTCTCATATACTTCTTATCTCATGCAACCAGATTAAATACTAACTTTTTATAAAACATTACTTTCTGAATTGTCTGGGCAGGGTTGGTTCTCTGATCACATAATCTCTCCAACTTGCTTCTGCAAAGAGAAAAAAAATTATGAGCTATATGTACAGAGGTTAAAATAACTGATTCTAGAGCCAAATTACCTAAGAAAAACCAACTCCTCAATCTGCAATTTAATCAAATGTTGCCCTTGAGAATCAGGATAATAATAGGGGTAACAATGGCATCTATTTCATGAAATGAATTTAATAAAAATGTAAAATAAATATGATAATTTTTACTTTTATCATATTTCTCTTAAATTTGTATGAAATTACTTGCTTCTTTGTTTCTCTATATTAATATATTCAAGGAAACATAATTCTCATGTTTGCATATCAAATAATACAATTCCTAATGTGCAGGAGAAACTTAATAAATACATGTTGTGTGAATAAATAACCTGGGCATCTGTAATCCTATAACAAATGATCTAACCAAAAGTGGTTTCTCTAAAATCCCATATCAAGAAATACTATGTTTTGACATTTATAGTGCAAAAGATGTTTGGAATTGACAGATATTTGCATTTGGAGGATAATCCTCAAACAAATAAAACAGATATATTTTAACCTTAGAGTTGAATGGAGTATTTGAAAAAGAAGATTTTGCAATCAATAGCTAAAATTAATTATTTCCTGGGCAATGTATTTCTTTTTATCATTGTCATTTATATCAGTTTTTCTGTACTGGCATAGCAAGAAAACAAAAATTTGCACATATTATACCTTGCATGCTCTAAATGTCCCTCTCACTCAGTTTAATTAGTCACTTAAGTAAGCGAAAAAAAATTGTAAGAGGAAAAAGATATTGAAGCTAATTAAATGTGCAGCTAAGCACAAATGAGGGAAAGCAATCTTCTAAACTTTCACGTTAGATAATTTTCCAAGCCAAAAAATGATTCATGGATAAATGTCATTGATGACAAACTGTTTATTCAATTGCATTTGCATTTTCTTAGTTGTAACAGAAACATGAAATATAGTATAAAATGTATTAAAGATGAACTAAGAATTATTATCTATAATTTTTAGTTTCCTAGATTCTCATTTCAAGATATAGTATTCCAAAATGATGGATAAATTTTAAATGAAGAATTTCCTATATTTTCCTATGTAGATTCTCCTTTAAAAACAGGGAGAAGTTTTTTTCTACCAAAATTTTCTACCAAAGTTTTTTCCTACCAATTTTTCTACCAAAATAACCCCTACTAATAGATGTTTACATATGGCAATAATGACTCACTTTATGCCAACAATCTCCAATAACAAAATTAAATAATCATTTACAAATTTATCAAGTCATAGTATAAAGCAAGAGTCTTCAGCATGGTCCCCTAACCAGTAAGAAGCATTATATTCACCGGGAACTTGCTAGAAATTCAAATTCCCAGATAGCCGTTAATTAGAAACTCTGGGGTTGGGTCCCAACAATCAGGATTTAGTAAGTCCTTTAGGGGATTCCAGTATATGCTAAAGAAATATTCCCAAGTTAAAAGATATATATTGATACTAGCATTAAATGGAGGAGAGAGATGTATGTTAACTCTCCAGTTTAATGGAACACACTTAATCACTGGTTTAGCCATGTAAAGTTCTTAGAGATAGTATGAACTTGTTGAATTGCTACAAATCATTGTGTCCACTATATCTCAATTTTTAAAAAGTTCCTAAAGATAATCAATAATTATGTCGATACTTACTGATAAAACTTTGAGAACAAGAATGGATAAATCTTTTATATACTGATACAAGTTAATATTTTGGTAGAAGCTTTCTCTATGGCTTGATTTCTTCAATATGTCAAAATTCATCATACCTGGACATACTCAATCTGATTTTATTATTAAATGTCTGTTTAATGAGACTTCTTTAACTTTGCAAACTTTCAATCAAGGGGTGGTAAGCCCAAACTAACTGCCTCTTTGAAATTCTAAATTTTGTTTCCAGGAAGACAGTAGTGAAGACCACAGCACTTATGTACTTGACCTCTTATTCAATAATTTGGTTTCCAATTATTAATTTATTCAACAAATGTTTTTTGATTATTTGCTTTACTCTAGGCAATAGGTAAGATCCAGACCTCTCCTGATGTTTCCTAACAGGTGACATCAATTTAAAGAAAGGAAATTGGGGGAGGAGTCAAGATGGCGGAGAAGTAGCAGGCTGAGACTACTTTAGCTAGCCAGAGATCAGCTAGATAGCTTATCTAAAGATTGCAAACACCTGAAAATCCATCGGCAGATCAAAGAGAAGAACAACAACAATCTGGAAACAGAAAAACAACCACTTTCTGAAAGCATATTTTCCTGGGGTTGTTGCCACCCTTTTAGTATTTTCCTTGCTCCTTCATATACTCTTATCTGGACAAAATGACAAGATGGAAGAATTCAACACACACACAAAAAAAGAACAAGAGGCAGTACCAAAGGCTAGGGACCTAATCAATACAGACATTGGTAATATGTCAGATCTAGAGTTAAGAATGACAATTCTCAAGGTTCTAGCCGGGCTTGAAAAAGGCATGGAAGATATTAGAGAAACCCTCTCGAGAGATATAAAAGCCCTTTCTGGAGAAATAAAAGAACTAAAATCTAACCAAGTTGAAATCAAAAAAGCTATTAATGAGGTACAATAAAAAATGGAGGCTCTCACTGCTAGGATAAATGAGGCAGAATAAAGAATTAGTGATATAGAAGACCAAATGACAGAGAATAAAGAAGCTGAGCAAAAGAGGGACAAACAGCTACTGGACCACGAGGGGAGAATTCGAGAGATAAGTGACACCATAAGACGAAACAACATTAGAATAATTGGGATTCCAGAAGAAGAAGAAAGAGAGAGGGGAGCAGAAGGTATACTGGAGAGAATTATTGGGGAGAATTTCCCCAATATGGCAAAGGGAACGAGCATTAAAATTCAGGAGGTTCTGAGAATGCCCCTCAAATCAATAAGAATAGGCCCACACCCCGTCACCTAAGAGTAAAATTTACAAGTCACAGTGACAAAGAGAAAATCCTGAAAGCAGCCCGGGAAAAGAAGTCTGTAACATACAATGGTAAAAATATTAGATTGGCAGCTGACTTATCCACAGAGACCTGGCAGGCCAGAAAGAGCTGGCATGATATTTTCAGAGCACTAAACGAGAAAAACATGCAGCCCAGAATACTATATCCAGCTAGGCTAACATTGAAAATAGAAGGAGAGATTAAAAGCTTCCAGGACAAACAATAACTTAAAGAATTTGCAAACACCAAACCAGCTCTACAGGAAATCTTGAAAGGGGTCCTCTAAGCAAAGAGAGAGCCTACAAGTGGTAGATCAGAAAGGAACAGAGACCATATACAGTAACAGTCACCTTACAGGCAATACAATGGCACTAAATTCATATCTCTCAATAGTTACCCTGAATGTTAATGGACTAAATGCCCCTGTCAAAAGACACAGGGTATCAGAATGGATAAAAAAACAAAACCCATCTATATGTTGCCTCCAAGAAACACATTTTAAGCCGAAGACACCTCCAGATTTAAAGTGAGGGGGTAGAAAAGAATTTACAATGCTAATGGACATCAGAAGAAAGCAGGAGTGGCAATCCTTATATCAGATCAATTAGATTTTAAGCCAAAGACTATAATAAGAGATGAGGAAGGACACTATATCATACTCAAAGGGTCTGTCCAGCAAGAAGATCTAACAATTTCAAATATCTATGCCCCCAACGTAGGAGCAGCCAACTATATAAACCAATTAATAACAAAATCAAAGAAACACATAAACAATAATACAATAATAGTAGGGGACTTTAACACTCCCCTCACTGAAATGGACAGATCATCCAAGCAAAAGATCAGCAAGGAAATAAAGGCCTTAAACGACACACTGGACCAGATGGACATCACAGATATATTCAGAACATTTCATCCCAAAGCAACAGAATACACATTCTTCTCTAGTGCACATGGAATATTCTCCAGAATAGATCACATCCTCGGTCCTATATCAGGACTCAACTGGTATCAAAAGATTGGGATCATTCCCTGCATATTTTCAGACCACAATGCTCTAAAGCTAGAACTCAACCACAAAAGGAAGTTTGGAAAGAACCCAAATACATGGCGACTAAACAGCATCCTTCTAAAGAATGAATGGGTCAACCGGGAAATTAAAGAAGAACTGAAAAAAATCATGGAAACAAATGATAATGAAAATACAACGGTTCAAAATCTGTGGGACACAACAAAGGCAGTCCTGAGAGGAAAATATATAGCGGTACAAGCCTTTCTCAAGAAACAAGAAAGGTCTCAGGTACACAACCTAACCCTACACCTAAAGGAGCTGGAGAAAGAACAAGAAAGAAACCCTAAGCCCAGCAGGAGAAGAGAAATCATAAATATCAGAGTAGAAATCAATGAAATAGAAACCAAAAAAACAATAGAACAAATCAATGAAACTAGGAGCTGGTTCTTTGAAAGAAATAATAAAATTGATAAACCCCTGGCCCGACGTATCAAAAAGAAAAGAGAAAGGACCCAAATAAATAAAATCATGAATGAAAGTGGAAAGATCACAACTAACACCAAAAAAATACAAACTATTATAAGAACATACTATGAGCAACTCTACGGCAATAAATTTGACAATCTGGAAGAAATGGATGCATTCCTAGAAACATATAAACTACCACAACTGAACCAGGAAGAAATAGAAAGCCTGAACAGACCCATAACCAGTAAGGAGATTGAAACAGTCATTAAAAATCTCCAAACAAACAAAAGCCCAGGGCCAGACGGCTTCCCGGGGGAATTCTACCAAACATTTAAAGAAGAACTAATTCCTATTCTCCTGAAACTGTTCCAAAAAATAGAAATGGAAGGAAAACTTCCAAACTCATTTTATGAGGCCAGCATCACCTTGATCCCAAAACCAGACAAGGATCCCACCAAAAAAGAGAGCTATAGACCGATATCCTTGATGAACACAGATGCGAAAATACTCAACAAAATACTAGCCAATAGGATTCAACAGTACATTAAAAAGATTATTCACGGGGCGCCTGGGTGGCTCAGTGGATTAAGCCGCTGCCTTCGGCTCAGGTCATGATCTCAGTGTCCTGTGATCGAGCCCCGCATCGGGCTCTCTGCTCAGCGGGGAGCCTGCTTCCCCTTCTGTCTCTGCCTGGCTCTCTGCCTACTTGTGATCTCTCTCTGTCAAATAAATAAATAAAATCTTTAAAAAAAAAAAAAAAAGATTATTCACCACGACCAAGTGGGATTTATTCCAGGGCTGCAAGGTTGGTTCAACATCCGCAAATCAGTCAATGTGATACAACACATCAATAAAAGAAAGAACAAGAACCATATGATACTCTCAATAGATGCTGAAAAAGCATTTGACAAAGTACAGCATCCCTTCCTGATCAAAACTCTTCAAAGTGTAGGGATAGAGGGCACATACCTCAATATCATCAAAGCCATCTATGAAAAACCCACCGCAAATACCATTCTCAATGGAGAAAAACTGAAAGCTTTTCTGCTAAGGTCAGGAACACGGCAGGGATGTCCATTATCACCACTGCTACTCAACATAGTACTAGAAGTCCTAGCCTCACCAATCAGACAACAAAAGAAAATTACAGCCATCCAAATTGGCAAAAAAGAAGTCAAACTATCACTCTTTGCAGATGATATGATACTATATGTGGAAAACCCAAAAGACTCCACTCCAAAACTGCTAGAACTTATACAGGAATTCAGTAAAGTGTCAGGATATAAAATCAATGCACAGAAATCAGTTTCATTTCTCTACACCAACAAGACAGAAGAAAGAGAAATTAAGGAGTCAATCCCATTTACAATTGCACCCAAAACCATAAGATACCTAGGAATAAACCTAACCAAAGAGGCACAGAATCTATACTCAGAAAACTATAAAGTACTCATGAAAGAAATTGAGGAAGACACAAAGAAATGGAAAAATGTTCCATGCTCCTGGATTGGAAGAATAAATATTGTGAAAATGTCTATGCTACCTAAAGCAATCTACACATTTAATGCAATTCCTATCAAAGTACCATCCATCTTTTTCAAAGAAATGGAACAAATAATGCTAAAATTTATATGGAACCCGAAAAGACCTCGAATAGCCAAAGGGATATTGAAAAAGAAAGCCAACGTTGATGGCATCACAATTCTGGACTTCAAGCTCTATTACAAAGCTGTCATCATCAAGACAGCATGGTACTGGCACAAAAACAGGCACATAGATCAATGGAACAGAATAGAGAGCCCAGAAATAGACCCTCAACTCTACGGTCAACTCATCTTCGACAAAGCAGGAAAGAATGTCCAATGGAAAAAAGACAGCCTCTTCAATAAATGGTGTTGGGAAAATTGGACAGCCACGTGCAGAAAAATGAAATTGGAACATTTCCTTACACCACACACAAAAATAGACTCAAAATGGATCAAGGATCTCAATGTGCGAAAGGAATCCATCAAAATCCTTGAGGAGAACACAGGCAGCAACTTCTTCGACCTCAGCCGCAGCAACATCTTCCAAGGAACAACGCCAAAGGCAAGGGAAGCAAGGGCAAAAATGAACTATTGGGATTTCATCAAGATCAAAAGCTTTTGCACAGCAAAGGAAATAGTTAACAAAATCAAAAGACAACTGACAGAATGGGAGAAGATATTTGCAAACGACATATCAGATAAAGGACTAGTGTCCAGAATCTATAAAGAACTTAGCAAACTCAACCCCCAAAGAACACATAATCCCATCAAGAAATGGGCAGAGGACATGAACAGACATTTCTGCAAAGAAGACATCCAGATGGCCAACAGACACATGAAAAAGTGCTCCATATCACTCGGCATCAGGGAAATACAAATCAAAACCACAATGAGATATCACCTCACACCAGTCAGAATGGCTAAAATCAACAAGTCAGGAAATGACAGATGCTGGCGAGGATGCGGAGAAAGGGGAACCCTCCTACACTGTTGGTGGGAATGCAAGCTGGTGCAGCCACTCTGGAAAACAGCATGGAGGTTCCTCAAAATGTTGAAAATAGAACTGCCCTATGACCCAGCAATTGCACTATTGGGTATTTACCCTAAAGATACAAATGTAGTGATCCAAAAAGGCACGTGCATCCGAATGTTTATAGCAGCAATGTCCACAATAGCCAAGCTATGGAAAGAACCTAGATGTCCATCAACAGATGAATGGATCAAGAAGATGTGGTATATATACACAATGGAATACTATGCAGCCATCAAAAGAAATGAAATCTTGCCATTTGCGACAACATGGATGGAATTAGAGCGTATCATGCTTAGCGAAATAAGTCAAGCAGAGAAAGACAACTATCATATGATCTCCCTGATATGAGGAAGTGGTGATGCAACATGGGGGCTTAAGTGGGTAGGAGAAGAATCAATGAAACAAGATGGGATTGGGAGGGAGACAAACCATAAGTGACTCTTAATCTTACAAAACAAACTGAGGGTTGCTGGGGGGAGGGGGTTTGGGAGAAGGGGGTGGGATTATGGACATTGGGGAGGGTATGTGTTTTGGTGAGTGTTGTGAAGTGTGTAAACCTGGTGATTCACAGACCTGTACCCCTGGGGATAAAAATATATGTTTATAAAAAAAAAAAAAAGAAGGGAATCTTTTTGCCCTTCAACAGATGAATGGATAAGGAAAATGTGGTCCATATACACTATGAAGTATTATGCCTCCATCAGAAAGGATGAATATCCAACTTTTGTAGCAACATGGGTGGGACTGGAAAAGATTATGCTGAGTGAAATAAGTCAAGCAGAGAGAGTCAATTATCATATGATTTCACTTACTTGTGGAGCATAACAAATATCATGGAGGACATGGGGAATTGGAGAGGAGAAGGGAGTTGGGGGAAATTGGAAGTGGAGGTGAACCATGAGAGACTATGACTCTGAAAAACAATCTGAGGGGAATGAAGTGGTGGGGGGTGGGAGGTTGGAGTACCAGGTGGTGGGTATTATAGAGGGCACGGATTGCATAGAGCACTGGGTGTGGTGCAAAAATAATGAATACTGTTATGCTGAAAATAAATAAATTTAATTATAAAAAAATAAATGCAGCCACTGGGGGGAAAAAAAATAAAGAAAGGAAATTATTGAGGGCCGCAGGGAAGTCACCTGTTAAATTACCTTAATCCCTGTGGACTATGATCATGTAGTTTCTAAAGGGACATTAGGTATCTTCAGGTTTTAAATATAGACCATCAATATATATTGATAATTCATAAATATATAAAAAGCTATAAAGTTTGCTTTCAGTATCAGTCATTATATGAAGCAGAATAACACTACATTCGCTTTGCACTGATAATCCCTCCATATTTGTATGTTCATATTTGATGTGGAAATTCAGAGGTTTTTTTTCAACAGTAATAGTTCAATAGTTCTACCTTGAACTCCATGGATACCTTCTGAAACCCACAAACTTTGTGATAGGCAGTGAACTCAGCACATGACAGAAACCTCTAATAACTTCTCAACACATAGAAATATTTGACAAATATATTTAAATATATACAGTATACAGTCATGCTTGATACCAGAAATAGAGATCTTACCAAAAGAAAGCTACAAATAGAATTATATAGATTTCCTATAGTAGACTGGATAGCTACTAAAGAAATGATTGGGAGTTCTGTTCTGTCCATCTGATAGATGTAGATCAAGATTCTGGTAATTTGAAAATAAAAAACAAAACAAAACAAAACAAAACAAACCCTAACTAAACTCAAAAGTAAAATAACAACAAACATATAGATCTATTTGAACAAGATATTTTATTTTGTAAAAACTAATTATGGTATTAGAAAGATCAATTTTTTATACTCAAAATTTTAGTTTATGGATTTTTTAAAAAATCATTTATTTATTTGAGAGAACATGTGAATGAGAGACAAAGAGATAGAGAGAGAGTGCACGCACAAGGCAAGGCAAGAGGCAGCAGGAGAAAAAGAGAAACAGACTCCCTGCTGAGCAGAGAATCCCAACTTGGGGCTTGACCCCACAACCATAGGATCATGACTGAGCCAAAGGCAGAAGCTTAACTGACTGAGCCACCAGTGTCCCAAAACCTCAGTTTATGTTAAGAGACATCATTAATCGGTAAATATGTCAATTTTACTTTAATCTGTAATGCCTCTTCATTTTGCTTTTCTGGGGAGTAACTTTATCCCCAGCAAAATTATGCATTTTTTTCTAGGATTCTTATTACATTTATCCTTTTCAGTTTTTTATAAAGTTTTTATTTAAATTCTAGTTAGTTAACATATAATATAATATAATATAACATACAATATAATAATAATATTATTATATTATTAAATATAATAATATTTAACTTATTTCCCCACCCACCTTCTCTCTGGTAACCATTAGGTTGTTCTCTACCGTTAAGAGTCTATTTCTTGGTTTGCCTTTCTCTCTCTCCCTCTCTCTCTTTCTTTTTCCTTGTTTGGTTTCTTAAATATGAGTGAAATCATATGGTGTTGGCCTTTCTCTAGCATATTTCACTTAACATAAACTTTCTAGCTCCATCTATGTTGTTACAAATGGCAGGATTTAATTCTTTTCATGGCTGAGTAATATTCCATTGTGTATATATACCACTTCTTTATCCATTCATCACTATTGTGTATATATACCACTTCTTTATCCATTCATCACTAGATGAACACTTGGGCTGTTTCCATATTTATTTTAGGGAGTACTTCTATAAAAATTGGGGTGTACATATCCCCTTGAATTAGTATTTCTGTATTCTTAGAGCAAATACTTAGTAGTGCAATTGCTAAATCACAGGTTATCTACACTTTTAACTATTGAGAATTTCCATACTTTTTTTTCCAGAATGGCTGCAGTAGTTTGCCTTCCCACTAACAGTGAAAGAATGTTTCCCTTTCTCCACATTCTTACCAACATATGTTTATAGTGTGGTTGGCTTTAGCCATTCTGACAGGTATGATGAGATATCTCATTATAGTTTTGATTTGTATGTCCCTGATGATGAGTAATGCTGAGCATCTTTTTATGTGTCTTATAGGCCATCTGTATGTCTTCTTTGGAAAAATGTCTATTTTCTTCTCCTAGTCTTTTAGGAAAATTGAGATACTGGGCATTATCTCTGGTACCAAGAGAACAATTTTACCTTACAGAAGCTTTCCAGTGTTGATTGGCTGATACATATGGACGAACAATGAGATCCCAGAATATGACACTTGGGAGCATACTTCTGAAAAAGTAGGTTTAGATAGTATTTGGAAAATCATCTTTTACCTTTCTTTATAATGCCCTCTCCATAAATTGTAGAATGTGGGTTGTTATTAATTTATAGAGCATCATTAAATAAGATAAACTATTTACCTGATTTGTCTACAATGGGTAGGAGAAAAATAACTGCATGTCTATGACTAAAGAGATATGACTAGCTGCTAATGAATTGCACATGGGAGTATGTGATGGATGTTTTCTGATAACACCTTGCACAACAGTATCCACACATAGAGTTGCTTATGTCTAATCCTTCCACATTAAATATTAAAATCCTCTCTATATATACGTATAATGCAAAGATAATTTTAATGTGTCTTTCTAGATGTTCTGTATTTTCTTAGTTCATTAATTTTTTAAATCTCTTCTGTGAACTTTGGTGATTTATGTCAAGTTGGTACCTTTGTCTGAACTGATATGGTTACTGTTGAACATTCTTATTCTCTCACTCTGTTACTATACATAGTTTATAGGTTCACAAAACAAGGCATGACATAACATGACTGACAAAAGAGACTACATAATAAAACAACTTTGAGTGAAAAAAGATTTGACTTAAATTACAAAAATTGTGAGTTAGATTATACTCTCCTCTAACATCTGCAGGGGATGGAGCAAAAATACAGATGTAAGTCTACATGCCACATGACTAAATCTATGACTTATAAATCAAGTTAAGACCATGGCCCAGCATCCCTACCCAGAGCCAATTTCCTCTACACCTTTTCTGATCCAAGAGCTGACTCTGATTTTTCTCATACCTACCCCTTTCATTTCATTCCCATAAGCTCTTTGGAGAACTATGTATGTACATGTATATACACACATACATCCACATCCACACACGCACACAAACATACACACACTAGAGCTCAATCATCCCTGAACCTCTGACCTAAGGACAAATTTGGTTTAAGCTCTCTCTCCCATGACTTTTGTTTGGTTGAATTGTCACTGAACTTCCAAAACACTCTTGTAAGACCAAATTGAAAAAAAAAAATATATATATATATATATATATATATTTTTTTTTGTATTTCTACTTGTGATCCAGAGAATCCTCTAAATTCCATAATTTATTTTGAGAAACAAAAACAAAAATATGACCATTTTTGTGACAATAAAATATTAAATATGCATATGTTGCATTTAAAATGATTCTATAAGTATAGACAAGAATATAGAGGTATAAAATATTCTATAGGGAGAGAAATTATTAAAGCATCATTTCTGAAAATTTGTATCAAAATGGTTTGAACATCTGTCATTTTAATTTGCAATGTGATTGAGTTACTTATTTTTATGCAATATGACTATTTTTCTGTTGTGGTGATTCTTCTATTTAGTGTTTTAAATTCAGACTTAATTATTCATGTCATATTCTAATGACATTTTCTAGGTCTCTCAATGCTTCTGCATTTATTACTTGGAATAAATTCTTCTAAGGAAGAGTTGTTTCTCTTCTCTCCCTCAATGTTTGTCCAACTGTTTATGAACTCACAGATATTGACATAATTTCATGGATTGTAGTCAAATACACATGTTATTTTGTGTTCAGATTGATTCAGATTTTGCTGTTGGAAGCTCTTTCAACTTAGCTCCTATGTGCTTTCAACCAACCTATCGCAATCCTTTTTACTGAGCAATTCAGTTTTCATTTTATTTATTTATAAAGATTCTATTTATTTATTTGTCAGAGAGAGAGATCACAAGTAGGCAGAGAGGCAGGCGGGGGGTGGGCAGGGGTAGGCTCCCTGCTAAGGAGAAAGCCCAATGTGGGGCTCCACCCCAGGACCCTGAGATCATGACCTGAGCCGAAGGCAGAGGCTTAACCCACAGAACCACCTGGCATGGGTTTCAAGTTAATGATAATTCCAGCAAATATGTAAAACTATATTTATAAAATCATCTTAATTTAATAAGTCTTTATGTAGAATAAATCATAGACCATAATTTAAACATCTATTGATTATAAATTTAACACATATTTTTGTGATATAAACTACAGCTTGTGTTGTCTCTGTGAAGTGGGGAAAAGAACAAATTCCAATGTATATGTTTGTATTTTTAAACTTCTTTCTGTGGAACACTATATCAAAAACTAATGATGTACTGTATGTAGACTTACATACACAATAAAAAATAGGAAAAAATAAATTTTTTTTTTGGAAAAAATAAATTTCTTTCAAGCATGAGTAAGTTTTAATTTGATTCTGAGAAAGAATATTTTAAATTGAAAGAAGTAATATATTCTGGATAAGTGGCAGACTTTTTCTTGAGTTTTAACTTCTTGAATTTGACATGTCTATGGAACATTTTCAAAAGTAAATAAATAGATACCTAAAACCAGAAACTGGCACTAAGGTGCTATTAATAGCTTGGTTTCTAACATAACTCAACACCCAAAGAACAAATAATCCAATCAAGAAATGGGCAGAGGACATGAACAGACATTTCTGCAAAGAAGACATCCAGATGGCCAACAGACACATGAAAAAGTGCTCCATATCACTCGGCATCAGGGAAATACAAATCAAAACCACAATGCGATATCACCTCACACCAGTCAGAATGGCTAAAATCAACAAGTCAGGAAATGACAGATGCTGGCGAGGATGCGGAGAAAGGGGAACCCTCCTACACTGTTGGTGGGAATGCAAGCTGGTGCAGCCACTCTGGAAAACAGCATGGAGGTTCCTCAAAATGTTGAAAATAGAACTGCCCTATGACCCAGCAATTGCACTATTGGGTATTTACCCTAAAGATACAAACGTAGTGATCCAAAGGGGCACGTGCACCCGAATGTTTATAGCAGCAATGACCACAATAGCCAAACTATGGAAAGAACCTAGATGTCCATCAACAGATGAATGGATCAAGAAGATGTGGTATATATACACAATGGAATACTATGCAGCTATCAAAAGAAATGAAATTTTGCCATTTGCGACAACATGGATGGAACTAGAGTGTATCATGCTTAGCGAAATAAGTCAAGCAGAGAAAGACAACTATCATATGATCTCCCTGATATGAGGAAGTGGTGATGCAACATGGGGGCTTAAGTGGGTAGGAGAAGAATCAATGAAACAAGATGGGATTGGGAGGGAGACAAACCATAAGTGACTCTTAATCTCACAAAACAAGCTGAGGGTTGCTGGGGGGAGGGTGTTTGGGAGAAGGGGGTGGGATTATGGACATTGGGGAGAGTATGTGCTTTGGTGAGTGCTGTGAAGTATGTAAACCTGGTGATTCACAGACCTGTACCCCTGGGGATAAAAATATATGTTTATAAAAAATAAAAAATTATATTTAAAAAAATAAATAAATAAAATTTCAACTAAAACTCAAAAAAATAAAAATAAAAATAAAAAATAATAAAAAAATTTAAAAAAATTGACAGTTAATTTAATAGTATTGTAGCAATATTAATTTTACTAATTTCAGTTTTGCTGGTTATATATGATGTTACCATAAGTTTTGGTTATGATATAAAGTGTTAACATTAGGAGAATTTGGATGAATGTGACAGGGGAATCTGTATCATTTTACCATTTATTGGAAATTACAAAATTACTTAAAATAAAAGGTTAAGCAAACTTGTAAATTCACTTAACTTCCTCTTGATCCCTGCATTATTAGAAGAATTTTGTTTAATTTCCAAATAGTTGGAGACTTTCCAGCTATCTTCTCATTTTCTAGTTTAATTCCATTATGGTCCATGTACATACTTTGTATGATGTAAATTTTCAAGATTTCTTTTTATGGTTCATAATATGCTCTATATTGGAGAAAGCTGTATATATTTACCTAAAAACTTGAAAAGAATAAATATTCTCCTATTGTTGGACTATTTTAAATGTAAATGAGTACATATTGGTTGATAGTTCTTTCAGTATTTTATATTCTTGGTGTTTTTTTATTTTTTCTATTGATTCTTAAGAGGAGTAAAGTGTGATAGTAAAGAGAGAAGAACAGGAGGATCCTAGGTTCAACTTGTCCCTTGGATTCACCTAGCTAACACCCATAACAGTGTAAATAATCTGGAAAATGACCTGAAGACTACAAAAACAGACTTTCTATAGCTCGATGTAGAGAAAAGACCCCATCAAAGAAGGCAGAAATCCAGGCAGGAGCCAAACTGACCCACAGGACTATCTGAAGCAGAAAGAGATGCCAAAGGCACAGAGAAGAGGGGAGACCAGACCTTACACAAAGTACACCAGATATAGGGGGCCCACATTGGAAAACTGAATCCCCATAACATTTGGCTTTGAGAATCAGAGGGGCTTAACTTCTTGAGTTCTTATAATCACTGGAGCTTACCACAAAAAATTTTAAAAATCAGTGAGCTGATTTCTGGGGGAGAATGGGAAACTGAGAACATGAACTTAAAGAGACAGCACAATAAATAGCTTTGCTGAGATATAGCATAGAAGCAGCAGTTTGAAAAATACTTCAGGTGTACAGGAGATTTATTTCTTAGAGCATGTGCTAGAGGGGAAAGGATCTTAGGGAGACTTCTCAAAAAAAAAAAAAAAATGCTGGCAGTCATCATTTCCTTCGCCTGCCTCCAGCCTAACTACACAGATGTGAATGGGAATCTGTATACTGTTAACACTCTCTGCCTAGCTTGCTAACAGTACACCCTGCCCCCACACACTTCTGTGCTCACTCCAACCAGGCCTCCTTACACAGCAAACCAGTACAAACCTTGCCAAGTGTCCCACCTCTGCACTCTTCTGCAGACCGAGCCCTTCAAACACACCTTCAGTAAAAGTTTATCCAAAGTGGCACCACAAGTGTGGCAGTGTGTAAGCAGCACATACAGAAGTCAGAACTACTTCAAATTGACTTCTACTTCAAGAAGTAGAGAAGATAACCACACACACCAATTCCACTGGACCCCCAAAGTTGTCTTGTCTGACTGCAGGATTTGCCCACCAACCAAAGCTTCTCCGGGAAATACAGGGAGAGGTCCTGAAATTCAGCACTGGCAAATTCAGTTCTGGAAAATGCCTGGTCTGATTCAACACAAGCCCAAGGTAGCCCCAGGGATGCCCAGTAACAACATAGTGCCCAAACACTGCCCACAACAGGCAAAGAGAGCTACTGCAGACAGCTGGTCTGAAGGCAAATGCAGCTCAACCCAAACTGAGTTCATGCCACACACATAGCAGACATTCCTGAAAGACCGGGTTCTGGTGAACACAGGACATTGCACTGCAAGGCACTACAGGATCTCTTATTCATAAAACCACTACTTCCTTCTTCTTCTCCTTCTTTTTAAAAGGTTTTATTTATTTATTTGTCAGAGAAAAAGAGAGACAGTATGCACAAGCAGGAAGAGTAGTAGGCAGACAGAGAAGTAGGCTCCCTGCAGAGCAAGGAGCCCAATGTGGGCTCAATCCTAGGACTCTGGGATGATGACCTGAGCCTAAGGCAGATGCCTAACCAACTGAGGCACCCAGGCATCCCATAACATTATTTACTTTCAAGATCAGGCCATGTGGCTGATATTCCTAACACACAGAAAAAGACACAGAGCTAGACAGAGGAATATGTCTCAAATGAAAGACAAGTACAAAAATCACAGCAAAGGAGTAAAATTAAATGAAGTAATATGCCTAATAAAGAATTTGAAATAATGGTCATACTCACTGGAATTGAGAGTGGAGGACCTCGGTGAGACCCTCAACATAGAGACAGAAAACAAAAAAGAATCAATCAGAGATGAAGAACTCAATTAACAAATTAAAAATACACTAGAGGGAATAAATAATGGATAGAGGAAACAGAAGAATGGATCAGCAACCCAGAGGACAGAGTAATGGAAAGCAATCAAGCTGAGCAAGAAAGAGAATAAAGAACAATAAAAAAAGAAAATAGATCAAGGAAACTCAGAAACATCATCAGGCATAACATTCACATTATGGGGATCCCAGAAGGATGAGAGAAAGGGGAGCAGAAAATTCCTTTGAAGAAATCCTGAATCTGGAAAGGAACCAGAAACCCAGTAGGCATAAAGCCCCCTCTAGAAAATCAACCCAAGGAGGTCTACACCAAGATACCAAGTAATTAAAATGGCAAAAAGTAGTAATAGAGACAGAATTTTAAGGGCAAGAGAGGGCACCTGCATGGCTCAGTTGGTTAAGTGACTGACTTCAGCTCAGGTCATGTTCCTGGAGTTCCAGGATCGAGTCCCGCATCAGGCTCCCTGCTCAGCAGGGAGTCTGCTTCTCCCTCTGACTCTCTCCCTGTCTCATGCTCTCTTTCTCACTCTCTGTCCCTCTCTTTCAAGAAAATAAATTAAAAAATCTTAAAAAAAAAAAAAGGAAAGAGAAAAAAAACTGTTATATACAAGGGAATCCCTATAAGTCTATCAGAGGATTTTTCAGCAGAAACTTTACAGATCAGAAGAAAGTGGCATGATATATTCAAGTGCTGAAAGAAAAATAACCTACGACTAAGAATAGTTTATCCAGCAAGGCTATCAGTCAGAATAGGAAAGATAAAGAATTTCCCAGAAAAAAGCTGAAAGAATACATCACCACTAAACTAGCCTTATGATAAATGCTAAAGGGGACTCTGAATACAAAGAAAAGAGTAGAAGTAGGAGTGAGAAAAGTTGGAAACACAAAAACAGTAAAATTAAATATATCTGTAGAAATAAGTCAAGGGATTCACAAAATAAAAGGATATAGAGTATGATATCATATACCTAAAATGGGGGGGGAGGAGGAAAAATTTAGTATTTTAGAATGGGTTCAAACTTAAGCAACCATACACACACACACACACACACACACACACACACACACTAATATATTCTACTTAATATATACTACTAAATGCAAAAGATATATATAATCACAAATCAAAAACAAGTAAGGAATAGGCTAAATATAAAGAGAAAGGAATCCAAGTATATCACAAAGGAAGCTAGTAGTAAAAGAACAAGAGGAGAATGGAACAGAGAACTATAAAAACAACCATAAAACCAGTAACAAAATAGTAATAAGTACATAACTACCTACTAGTTATTACTTTAAATGTAAATGGACTAAATTCTCCAAACAAAAGACATAGGGTAAGTGTCTGACTTCAGCTCAGATCATGATCTCAGGATCTAGGGATATTGTCCTGCATCAGGCTCTGTGCTCACAAGGGAGTCTTCTGTGCCTCACCCTGCTCATGCTTTCTTTCTCAAATAAATAAGTAAATAAAATATTTAAAACAAAACAAAAAAAAAGTATACCTATCATGAAGAGAACTGAGTAATGTATAGAATTGTTGAATCACCATATTGTACACTTGAAATTAATGTATTACTCTATGTTAATTATACGGGATTCTTTTTCAAAAAGGAAAAGAATGTGTCCAATTATAACTCTAGATCTATTTCTCCTTCCAGTTTCTTTGTTTCATGTACTGCAAACTCATGTTTTAGGTAGATAATATTTAGGAATATTATGTCTTCTTGATGAATGGACTCTTTTATATCTTTATGTAATGTTCTTGGTTATATTTCTTAGATAGTTATCCTTGGTTATATTGGCTATATTAATCCTTGGTTATATTTCTTAATGACACCTATTTTGTACAATGTTAATATAGTCATTGCAGCTTCTAATTAGCATTTCCATATGTTGTATATTTTATCTTCTTTTTCTTTAAATAAGCCTATGGCTTATATAATTTTTTAATGAAAATTTTGTCACAATTCTTATTTTTCTTCTTGGGTATGTCATATGTTGTTGTTGCTATTGTTGTTTTCCCTAGACCTGCCCCTTCACCAGTGTTCCTGATCACTAATAATCAGGAAAATGCTATTTAAAGCAACAGTGATATACCATTGCATACCTTCAAACGAACTAAAATTAAAATAATTCATAAAAATCACTGTTGTGAGGATGTGGGTGAACAGGAGCTCTCATAAATTTCCAGTGATATAGTTATGTTGGAAAATTATTTGACATTGTCTAAAGCTGAGCATCACCATACCCTATCACAAAATAATTTTGTAAATTTTAGGTATCAACATAAATACACAATCATGTCTAGATTTTCTCATAACAAAATAATTTAAAATAGTTTAAAAATTAGAGGTAAAATAAGTGCTCACCAATTTTAGTATATATAAACAATGTATATAATATTTATATATACTGTAAATAATTATACTACAAATATATATATACAGAGAAGTTATGAACAAAATGCAAATACATGTAACTATATATAGATGAATATGAAAGTATAATTTATATTGAAAGTCACATATAAGAAAACATATAATATATACTAATATGAGTTTCAAACATAGACAAAATTAATAGTATAATAGTTATAATAACAGTGGTCACTTTGGGGAGGACATAAAGGTTAACAAACTGAATAGATCACAGATTACTAGTAATAATCTATTTGTAACTTAGATCATTGTTAAAACATTTGTTCATTTTACTGTATTTTATCATGCTGCTCACCTAAGATTTTAGTTACATTTAAAAATAATAAAAAATCAAAATTTTAGACATTTACACAAATTCATGATTAATTTTTACAATAATGATACAAACTACTATACTATAAAAAATAGCTTAGATTATATTTATTTACTTATTTATTTTTAAAAGATTTTATTTTTTTAAGAGAGAGAGAGAGAGAGAGAACATGAGCAGGGAGAGGGGCAGAAGGAGAGAGAGAAAGACAAGTCGACTCCCTATTGATCAGGGAGCCTGATGTGGGGTTTAATCACAGGACCCTGAGATCATCACCTGAGCTGAAGGGAGATGCTTAACCAACTGAGCCATCAGGCACCCCACTTAGACTGTATTTAAATTTTACATTTGGTATGGTATATGTATACTGTATATATACATATATAACATGTATGATATATTTATATTGTATATTGTTACATATATTAAACTATTCAAGCAACACAGAGAGAAATAAATAATTTGACAATACATGGTCAAATTATAGATAGATAAGTTAACAAATACACAAATCACATATGTGTATTCATACATACATAATATGTGAATCTTTGAAACCATCATAAGCTTGAAAAATAAACCATCATAAGCTTGAAAAATCTGTTTCAGTTATATAAATATATTTATTTTATGGAGAAAATTATATGCCATACTTTTAAATTGGTAATATATCACAAAATTTTAGGAAATAGCTGTGAATATCAAAGACTGACTACCTACTTTATACTGTTATTTTAAGAAATAAATGAGTTAATATACACAAATTATTTTGTGACCTGTAAACCACTTAAAATATATTATATATATTTATACTTCTATATTTTTATTTAACAAAAATACAGTTTCTAAGTATAATATTGTATTTGAGGACATGCCTACTCAGCTGAATTACCTTTTTAAAAAAAACAAAATGTTTATATGTAATCACATTGCTGCTGAATAGACATTGGCAAAATCTTAGAACATAGAAAAATACATACAAGGCTAATATATTTTAATAATCCTCAAGTAATGTAAGGCTTTAGTATAATTTTGGCTTCATGGTAGGCAAAATTTGAAGAATGACCCCTTTTTGACCCCTCAAAAAGCCTTTCTTTTTGAGCACAGGTGGGATTCATGAATATGAAGAGACAGCATTCCCATGGTTATGCTATGTTATGAGAAATAGGTGACCTTCAAATGGAGAACATCTACATAAGCCTAATCTAACCACTTGAGCTTTTTAGAAGAAAAAACTTTCCTTATCTGGTAGCAGTGGAGGAAGACAGAAAAAGAACAAATATGTGAAATATGAGAAGGACTTGAAACATCGCTGGTTTGAAGATGGAGGGTGTCATGTGAGAAGGAATGTTGGCAGCTTCTAGGAGCAAAAAGGAGCCTATAGTTGACAGTGACAACAAACACCACTGCAGCCATGAGGAACTGAATTCTGCCAACTGGAATGTTGCTTAGAAACAGATTCTTTTTCAGAGCCTCCAGGTAAAAAGAACAGTCAACAAACTGATTTCAGCCTATGAGATATTGAGCTAAGGAACCAAATGAACTTGCCTGAGATTTCTGAGATACAAAATTATGAGATTATAAATGTGTTTTGTTTTATAACACCAAGTTTGTGGTAATTTGTTATATAGCAAAGAAAACTAATGCAAGTTTATTATAAAAAGATCATTAGCTCTCTGAGATCTTAATAGATTACGCGTACTTAAAATGACACTGAGAGATTAACTCAAGAAATCACCGTGCAGAAGGCAAGCATGGCTGGCTGCCCAGTCATGATTTGGATCTTACTACATGCTGACAGAAGAAAGGCTTTGTGTACATATACTTTCATAAATGAGGTGTATATTATAAAATATTAAACAAAATATTGTGGATTTAGAAATCATATGTTATTTGCTAAGACTTCACTTTGCAAGTAAACATCAGCATTAATAGTGTTAAGTCAGTGGATAAGGAAGCAATTAAATCGGAGAAACCTGAATTACTAAGTCATCTTAAGGAAACTTCCTACCCAACCACTCTACAACTTACTATGGTCTGAGATATGAGATAAAAACTTTCACTGAGTTAAAACTGCTGAGATTTTTGTAGTTGATCTACAGGAGGTGAAGTTTAATGAAATTATGCCTTAAGGGAAAAAATCAGCTGAAATTCCCAAAAGGAGCTCGATAATGACAATATTTTCAAATATTGCTGTATTTCCATTCATCTATTAGTGGGATGGAATGGGTCGGTGTAGTAAAAATTATCTAACTCAGATCCATCAGTAAGTTGATAATTTTAATAAGCACCTAGTTTTCTTTAAAATGTTATCTATGAGCAACTCATGTACTTAAGATGGGAAAAGGTAAAAGGCACAAAGTTACGCAGAGACTCTACACAGACACATGAATATCAGATTACTGTTGATCTTAACAGATGCTTAGCTTCATCTTTTTGTTATACCAGTCAATAGATTACATGAAAAATTCAACAAGTTTTTTATTAAGATGTAAAATCAACTGTTATTTTTAACCCACCATTTATATTTTGTCCGTAATAATGAGGGAAAGAAAACACAAGTCTTAGACTGAATATTAGAGAACATAAAATAAAGTGATTCCTCCTGTTTTCCCCTTTAACTCCCAGTATTCTTGGCCTCTTTATGATGTCACTTCTCAACATCATTAATTTGAACTCACAGGGCTTAAGTCCTGGCAAATCATAGGTGGGGGAAATGTCTGTACCAAGATTGTAAGTCCTCTTGTCAAATTTGATGTTTTTAAAATAACTGAAATGTTATAGTTAGCCCTATATTTACCCTCTTTAGAGTAAAGAGATGCTTGCTATATTATTATTATTCATTATAAACAAGAGTATGTGTTTAGCAGACACATACATTCTCAAGCCATTACAGAGGTTGTTTTGATATAAAAATTAACTAGTTCATTCATTTCAGTAAAATACAAACATAGCTTTGGATAAGGCTTTTTCAAAGTGATTCTTCATTCATTTTTAGCATACTGTATTTTCTAAAACACAGAAGAAAATAACTCATAGTTCTCATTCAGGGGAACTACCACTTCCTTAGAGGCCATTTGGAAACTTATGGAATTTTTTTTTTTTAAATGTCACAGTGACTGAGGAGTCTACTGACCTTTAGAGAGCATGGGTCAAGGGTGTTAAAACTTCGGTAATAATTTATTCTTGAGAAATACTGAGTTTTGCAAAAGTACTTTGCAATGAAAAGTAGATTATCCAGACAAGGGAAGTTTGATGATAGTAGTTTCCTTATGCATAATTTATGTTGTGTTGAAATGATATAGGGAAAGAAGACCTTCAATTATATAAGCCTTTTTTACTATGTAGGCTTAGAATAAAGGTGAAGGCATAGCACTGGGAAATAAAAAGGGAAATTGTAACTGGTTTTCCCTTGGACAATACTTTTTTTTTTAATTTAATTTTTTTTAAAGATTTTATTTTATTTGACAGAGAGAGAGATCACAAGTAGGCAGAGAGGCAGGCAGAGAGAGGAGGAAGCAGGCTCCCTGCTGAGCAGAGAGCCGGATGTGGGACGCTGAGATCATGACCTGAGCCAAGGGCAGCAGCTTAATCCACTGAGCCACCCAGGCGCCCCTCCCTTGGACAATACTTTTAAAGGAAAAACACAAACCTTCAAACTAAACAAAATGGCCTTTAATAGGCACTGGTGCTTACTTCATTACAATGCAATCAGTACTTTAATAGACAATCACCAGTGAAAGGATTCAATGCATTTGTAACGATTAAAGGCTGAGGGACTTGCTGATAATTACAAAACAATCTGCACTCTGGCATATAGCATGACAGAATTACATTGTATACTAATTACTTTAAAATGTTTAAGCACAATAAAATATTGATGGCATTACTATTATCATGAGCACTGCACAGATTTCCAAGAACTTCAAGAGTTAAAAACATATTTTTGGTTTTGTGACTATTTCTTTATGTTGTTTTCTGGCATAATTCTAAAACTCTCATTTTATCATAGAAGGAAACTATGGTTAAATTCATAATCAAATGGCCTCAAGCACACAAAAAATTCCTTAATAACAAATTCTCATATTTAACTGGATTCAAGTGGCCACTTCCAGTTCACTTAACAGAGAATCTGAGATGCAGAAATTATTTCCTACTTTGTTTTTCCTTTGAATGCTATGACAGGACCTTAATTTTAGACGTAAATTTCTATGTCATGGCTATCAATTTATAGGTGATAAAGAAAATACTCCTTTTTGAGTTCAGTTTTCCCTCTCTTCACTTACTGTTCTTTAATACTCTTGTTCATCCAAATCTCAGCAACTCCATTTGAGTGCTTCACTTTTTCTTGCCTTTTCCTCCTACTCAGGTTGTGTCAATCAACTCAATTCTTCCATTTCTAATGGTGAATCTAAGGTTTCTGAAGGAAATAGGAGAGGTTTTCACAAAGACTGGGTTATCTCAAAATCTAAACTTTTTAGATTTTAAACTTTCCAGTATTAGCTTCTGGATCACAGATTCACTGTACTTTTTTTTTTCCTTGAGTTGCATTAATTAGGTCCTCTCTTATTATCTTGCCTAGGAATTCACCTTCATATAGAATAAAGTTTATGAGCCCTAGCACTACTGACATTTTAGGAAGAATAACTCCTTACTGGTTTGAGGAATGGGGAGAGGGTAGGGAGGTCCTTGTAAGTAGTCAGCAGCATCCCTGCCTTCTATACCCTAGATGCCACTATCAGCACTTGTGTGTGTATAATTCCCCCCCATGTCACCCCCAAATTGCACACAATTGTGATAAAAATACCTCAGGCATTGCAAATGAACTGGGGTAAGGGATTCATAATAAGCCCAGGTTGAGAAACACTGCTCTAGAAAATGCTAGAAAGAGACAGGAAATCTCACCATAATGCAGTTGACCTTTGCTTTAAAAAAGAGACCTATAAGGCAATTGACCTTTGCCTTAAAAAAAAAGAGACCTCTACAGCAAATGTAAGAGTGACTCAGACCCCAGTCAGTCCTTGGAAAATCTTCTTTAATATTTACTTATACTTGTACTTCTGTAAGATATATTTATACATAAAGTACATAAGAATTTTATGGTTTTAATTGCCATTTAGCTGATGTAGAATCCCCAAATCCAAAATCAGCTGGCAGGATATCCTGTGATACTCACACACAATGATTGTCTATAGCCATTTTACTATTAAAATCAAACTTAATTGTGGAATGTTTTTAAAATGTTAATTGTTTAATTTCTATAAATGGAAAAATTAGAAAATAATTAGAAAGGAAAAATTAGAAAATATAAGTTTAAGAAAATAGTACAAATTTCAATAACAAAAACCTTTAGAAATAAGTTTATGAAAATATATGCAAGACATATATAAGAAAACTAAAAATTTTCCTCAGGGAATTTTTCAAGGAAAGTTTTTTTGTTCTTTTCCTTCCTTCGATTTTATTTATTTGACAGACAGAGAGAGAACACAAGCAGGAGGAGTGGGAGAAGGAGAAGTAGGCTCTGTTGAGCAGAGAGCCCAATGATTGCCTCTGTGGGTCTCCATCTCAATATATATAACATGGATGAATAAAAAATACATTGAAAAAATCCAGAAACACAAAAACACATACTGTATGATGTAATTTTTATGAATTTCAAGCATAGGCAAGGCTGTCTGTAGTAACTTAACAGCCTTTTGTGGAGGAAGGGCAGCATGGATTGACTGGAAACTAGTACAATGTAACCCAATGGTGTGGTTGAAAATTTCTGTGTTTCTTAAGGTTGTTTAAATCAGGGTTACTGATAAATAAATTTAATTCTCTTGAATTTTCACTGAAAAGAGTTTATAGGACCCCAAAATAGCCATGATCTGAATACTCTAGTCCTCACTCCCTATGTAAATTTACATGTCATAAGTAATCTAATACATTTAACCTTTAGAAATAAATAGCATTTTGTCACTCTTTCACCTAAATCTGGTTCTGCTGGTGATAGCATCTCTCCCTTTACCTCTCCAGGACAGTCAAGAGATTTTCTAGATCAGGATACATTTAGATACAATTTTTGAAGTTTCTCATTAAAAATAACAACAAAAACAAAAACAAAAAAACATCATCAGCATCCTTTATTATTTGTTTTTCTTTTGAGAATATTGTCTAATTTAATTATTTGAAAAGAAAGGGGCATCTGGGTGGCTCAGTGAGTTAAGCCTCTGCCTTCAGCTCAGGTCATAGTCTCAGGGTCTTGGGATCCAGCCCCACATCACATAGGGCTCTCTGCTCAGCAGGGAGCCTGCTTCCCCCTCTACCTCTGCCTCCCTCTCCACCTACTTGTGATCTCTCTCTCTCTCTCTCTATCAAATAAATGAATAAAATCTTTAAAATTAAGAAAAAAAAAGAAAAAATCTGCAAAAAGTTAAAAAGGTTGTCTTGGTCTCTATTTCATTGATTTCTGTTCTGGTCTTTATTATTTCTCTTCTCCTGTTGGGTTTAGCCTTTCTTTTTGTTCTTTCCTCAGCTCCTTTAGGTGTAGAGTTAGGTTGTGTATTTGAGACCTTTCTTGTTTCTTGAGAAAGGCTTGTACTGCTATATATTTTCCTTTCAGGATTGCCTTTGTTGTGTCCCACAGATTTTGAACCATTGTGTTTTCATTATCATTTTTTTCCATGAATTTTTTCAATTCTTCTTTAATTTCCTGGTTGACCCATTCATTCTTTACAGGGATGCTCTTTAATCTCCATGTATTTGGGTTCTTTCCAAATTTCCTCTTGTGATTGAGTTCTAGTTTCAGAGCACTGTGGTCTGAAAATAAGCAGGGAATGATCCCAATTTTTTGGTACCAGTTGAGACCTGATTTGTGACCCCGGATGCAATCTATTCTAGAGAATGTTCCATGTGCACTAGAAAAGACTGTGTATTCTGTTGCTTTTGGATGGAATGTTCTGTATATATCTGTATTGTTCATCTGGTCCAGTGTGTCATAAGGCCTTTATTTCCTTGCTGATGTTTTGCTTGAATGATCTGTCCATTTCAGTGAGGGGAGTGTTCAAGTCCCCTACTATTATTGTATTATTGTCGATGTGTTTCTTTGATTTTTTTATTAATTGGTTTATATAGTAGGCTTCTCCTACGTTAGGGGCATAGATATTTAAAATTGTTCTATCTTCTTGTTGGACAGACCCTTTGATTATGATAGAGTGTCCTTCCTCATCTCTTATTATAGCCTTTGGCTTAAAATCTAATTGTTCTGATATAAGGATTGCCACCCCAGCTTTCTTCTAATGTCCATTAGCATGGTAAATTGTTTTCCACCCCATCACTTTAATTCTGGAGGTGTATTTGGGTCTAAAATGAGTTTATTGTAGATAGCATATTTATGGGTTTTGTTTTGTTTTATTTTTGTTTTTCCTGTTCTGATACCCTGTGTCTTTTGATTGGGGCATTTAGCCCACTAACATTCAGGGTAACTACTGAAAGAGATGAATTTAGTGCCATTGTATTGCCTGTAAGGTGACTGTTACTGTATATGGTCTCTGTTCCTTTCTGGTCTACTACTTCTAGGCTCTCTCTTTGCTTAGAGGACCCCTTTCAATATTTCCAGTAGAGCTGGTTTGGTATTTACGAATTCTTTCAGTTTCTGTTTGTCCTGGAAGCTTTTTATTTCTCCTTCTATTTTCAATGATAGCCTAGCTGGATATAGTATTCTTGGCAGCATAGTTTTCTCATTTACTGCTCTGAATATATCATGCTCTGAATATATCTTTCTGCCTGCCAGGTCTCTGAGGATAAGTCTGCTACCAATTTAATATTTTTGCCATTATATGTTACAGACTTCTTATCTCAGGCTGCTTTCAGGATTTTCTCTTTGTCATTAAGACTTGCAAGTTTTACTATTAGATGGTGGGGTGTGGACCTATTAATATTGATTTTGAGGGATCTCTGTGCCTCCTGAATTTTGATGCTTGTTCCCTTTGCCATATTACGGAAATTCTCTACAACAATTTGCTCCAATATACCTTCTGCTCCCTTCTCTCTTTCTACTTCTTCTGGAATTCCAATTATTCTAATGTTGTTTCATCTTATGGTAGCACTTATCTCTTGAATTTTCCCCTCGTGGTCCAGTAGTTGTTTGCCTCTCTTTTGCTGAGCTTCTTTATTCTCTGTCATTTGGTCATCTATATCACTAATTCTCTCTTCTGCCTCATTTTTCTTAGCAGTAAGAGCCTCCATTTTTTATTGCACATCATTAATATCTTTTTTGATTTCAGCTTGATTAGATTTTAGTTCTTTTATTTCTCCAGAAAGGGCTTTTATTTCTCCAGGCAACGTTTCTATAGTATCTTCCATGCCTTTTTTGAGCCCAGCTAGCACCTTGAGAATCATCATTCTGAACTCTGGATCTGACATATTACTAATGTCCCTATTGATTAGGTCCCTCGCCTTTGGTACTGCCTCTTGTTCTTTTTTGTTGTTGTTGTTGAGTTTTTCTGCCTTGTCATTTTATCCAGATAAGAATAGATGAATGAGAGAATAAAATACTAAAAGGGTGGCAAAGACCCCAGAAAAATGTGCATTAACCAAATCAGAAGAAACCCCAAATCATGGGTGGAAGAAAGGGGGTAAAAAGAAGTTCAAATTTTTTTTTAAAAAAGGAAAAAATGATAAAGGAAAATATAGATGTTAGACTGGTGAATGGAACAGAGCCACCCACTTAATTTTGGGAGTACTTTAGTCTCTTAGAAGAAACTACCTTCCAAAATTTTAAGAATGAAATATATATATATATATATATATATATATATATATATATATATATATACACACACACACACACACACACACACGGGTAAACACAAGGGATGGAATATGACTGTAAAGATGAAAAATTTTTTAAAATTCTAAAAAAGAAGTTGATAAGATAAGTTGGTTGGGAAAAGAAAGAAAAAGAAATTGTAGAGAATTTGCTGAGGCTAGAGACTAGAACAAAGCCCTGTGGTAGATTTAGGATATATTTTGATTAGAAGTTGTATCCCAAAATTTTTTAGAAGAATAAACCCTATGTATATACAAAAAATAAAGTTAGATACAATGAAGGATAAATATAATAATAAAGGCTCAAAAAGATTTTTTTTAATGGAAGGTATTGTTAAGATAAACTCATTAAGAAACGTTAAAAGATGGAAAAGTTTAAAAAATTAGATAAAAAATAAAATTTAAAAAATTAACTTTGCAAGTCTAAAGAATCATGGGGTGAAAGCCATGAATTCCATGCTTTGCTTCCTCCTCCTCTGGAATTCTGCTGTTCTCCTTGATAAGAGAGCTTGACCTTGGCTGGATTTCTTTCTGATCTGCCAGGGGAGGGCCCTGTTGTAATGATTCTCAAGTGTCTTTGCCCAAGGCAGAATTGCACCATCCTTGCCAGGGGCTGGGCTAAGTAATCTGCTCTGGTTCGCTCTCAGGAGCTTCTGCTCCCTGAATGCTTTCTGTAGAGTTTTGGAGGATGGGAATGAAAATGGCAGCCTCCCAATTTCTGGCCCGGAGGAGTGGAGGGATTGGGGCTCCACTCCTCAGTGCACCCTCAGAGAAAAGCACTCAATCATTCCCATCTCCCTGGCCTCTGGCCATGCACCGAGCTCACCCGGACTGTGACCAAGTGTCTCTGTCTCTGGCCTGGAGTCTCCAATCCAGCAGATCACTGCTGCTCTTCCAGGGAGGTTTCCCGGGATCTGCCACTAGTGGGGTCCCTGCTCAAAGAGCAGAGGTATGACTGTGCCATGGATCACAGTTTAAGGTAACTGAGCTGAGAGCTCACTCCTTGGCTCTGTCTCTGTAGCCAGCTTCCTTGCTCTAATACCTGTGAGCTCTGTGATATTCAGACATCCCTGATCCTTCAGTGACCCTGCGGGACCTGAGACCATGCTGTCCCTGCGAGGCCTCCACCCCTGCTTAGACTCAGGAGCCATGTCCCTAGTGGAACAGACTTTTAAAAGTTCTGATTTTGTGCTTTATTGCTCCGCCACTTGCTGGGAGCTGGCCCCTCCCCTTGCAGTCTATCTTCCTGTCGCTTTAGTTTCACTTCTTTGCAGGTACTACCTTTCAGAAATTGATAGATTTTCTGTTTCTAGAATTGCTGCTCTTCTTCTCTTTTGTCCTGTTGGATTTGTAGGTGTTTGGAATGGTTTGATAAACTGTCTAGCTGATCTCCTGCTACCTAATGTCATCTTAACCTGCTACTTCTCTGCCATCTTGACAATTTGAAGGTTTTTTGTTTTCTTTTTTAAGATTTTATTTATTTATTTGACAGAGAGCAAGATCACAAGTAGGCAGAGAGGCTGGCAGAGAGTGAGAGAGGAGGAAGCAGGCTCCCTGCTGAGCAGAGAGCCCGATGTGGGGCTCGGTCCCAGGACCCTGGGATCATGACCTGAGCTGAAGGCAGAGGCTTTAACCACCACCCAGGCACCCTAGGTTGTTCTTTTTTGATATAACTGGTTTCTGAATTAAGGTCTCTGGATACACACACACACACACACACACACACACATAAAATAACTAATACTTCATCTTAACCAAGGTGAAATGGAAAACAGATGCCACAGAATCTGTCTTCAGGAGCAGTGCACACATCCTAATATTTCCATATCAATCTCAGTATCTCTGAGCCTTTTTTTTTTTTTTAACTCAGGATTCTTTTTTATTCTTTTAAAAACTGTTTTTATTTGAGCATAGTTTGTTGGGCTCCCCGCCGAGGGGAGGAGGTGCCCGGGCCAGCCAGAGGCCTCTCCTTGGGGCTGAGCGGGATGGCGAGTGTCGCGAACCCAGAACGCACCCACAGAAGACACCAGGCTCGGGGGATCTGTCGAAGCAGGATCTCACTTTATTGAGCGGGGGCACACCTTATATAGAGCAGCAGAAGGGAAGTGAGGACAGAGGGGGAAGAGCCAATAAGATTATGCCAAGTAGCAGTTGCTGGGTAAGGCGTGTCGGGCGAGAGGAGGAAGTGCCATAGGTTTCAGGAACCGAAACTGTGAAATTGGCGCCTTGTTGGCCGGAAGAGATGGCAAGCCGGCGCCATCTTTATTCTGGGCCGCACCCTGTGGAGGCACCTCTAGTTATGTGCCTTACAATAGTTGACATAGTTTCAGGTGTACAGCATTATGATTGGGCAAGTTTATACACTGAGCTTTGCCACCAACAAGTATAGCTGCTATGTGTCACTATAAAATTAATAGTATTATAGCATCACTGACAATATTTTCTATGCTGTACCTTTCATTTCATGACTTATTTATTCCTTAACTGGAAGCCTGTATGTCTCACTCCCCTTCACTCATTTTGCCCATCCATTCAATCCTCCTCCCATCTGACATATCAGTTTGTGCTCTGTATTTATAAGTCTGATTCTGCATTGTGTTTTAGATTCCATATATGCGTGAGCTTTAAGTAAAAAAGGTACCCCTTAACATTGTGGAATGTCATGTATTCATGATGTAGAAAGGGTGCTGGGTTTAGGTTTTCCTAAATAAACATTTGAGATCATAATGTAGGGAGACATCAGGGACTTTTTTTTAGGACAAAAATCTATTTTTATATTACTACTGGACAAGGTGTGTGGGTTTTTTTGTTTTGTTTTTGTTTTTGTTTTCCTTTAAAGGAGTAAACATGTAACTGCCATTTTTTTTTTCTTAACCTGAAAAAATATAATCTTAGTACAGAATACACCTGTCCTTACTTTTACCTTTAACTATATCTGTGGTACATTTTAAAATGTATAATAAATTCAAAGTATAAGGACTCTCAACAATGTGGTATCTCCTTCTGTTTCATATGAAAGGAAGCAAGTATTGCTTGAAGACACTTTATCCATTTGAGGAAGATGTCCTCTATCTCTAGTTTTCTCAGAGTTTGTTATTATGAATGTTATTTTTTCAAAAATTCTTCTGTACATCTTGAAATGATCAAATGAATTTTATTTGTTATTTGCAGTATTACATGGGTTGATTTACACATGTTAAACTAATCTTACATTCCACAAAGTAAATCTCAATAACCATGATGTCTGCCATTTTATATCATTGTTCAGTAAGATTACTTAGGAAGTTAAAAAATTTTTGTGTCTGTGTTAAGGCAAGGTATTGGTCTATCATACTAATTTCCGGTAATGTCTTTAAGAAGTTTTGGTGTCAGAATTATTTATATTGGTCTCAGAAATGAGTTGAAACATTCTCTTCTTCCTCGTTTCTGAAAAATTTGTGGATTTACTAATTTTCCTTAACTTTTAATAATTTATCAGTAAAACTGGCTGGGGTCTGTTCTTTTCTTTCTGGGAAGATTTTTGATAATGGATTCATTTTATTTAATAATTATGAGTCTAGTCATATATTTATTATTTAATCATGTGTCTGTTTTGCTAAATTAGTTTTACATGGAACTCATCTATTTCACTCAAGTTGCTGAATTTATTGTTATAAAATTATTAATAATATTCCCCATTATGCTTTAAAATCTATGTAATTATAAAACTTACATCAGTCCTGATATTGGTAATTTGTGTTTTCTCTTTATCAGTTCTACTAGGAGTTAATAAATTTTAAAAATCTTTACAAAAATCAAATTAGGGATTCTTTTACTCTAATTTTTTTCACTTTGATTCTGTCTTAAAGATTTATTGTTTATTCTAACTTTGAATTTATTTTGATATTTACCTAATTTTAAAGCAAGGATTTAAAACACTGTTTTAGGGGCATCTGGGTGGTTCAGTTGGTTAAGCAGCTGTCTCTGGCTCAGGTCACGATCACAGCATCCTGTGATCCACTCCCACATCCTGCTCCCTGCTCAAAGGGAAGCCTGATTCTCCCTCTCTCACTCCGCCTGCTTATGCTTACTATCTATCTGTCAAATAAATAAAATCTGAAAAGACAAACAAAAAACACTGTTTTAGGGGCACTTGGGTGGCTCAGTTGGTTATGTAGCTGCCCTTAGCACAGGTCATGATCTGGGGGTCCTGGAATCAAGTCCCATGTTGCACTCCATATTTAGTGGGGAGTGTGTTTCTCCCTCTCTACCTCTACCCCCAGCTCATCCTCTTTCTTTCTCTCAATTAAATAAAATCTTTAAAGAAAAACAATTTTAAACTTTTTAATGTAAGACATTAAATCTATTAAGTTCTCCTCTGAACTTATTGCAGTATTCTGTAATTTTTGATTCTATGTTATTATTTAGTTGCTTCTTTTTTATGAGTTGTGATTTTGTTTAACTGCTGGTTATTTAGAAAGAACTATTTTTTTAAAAAAATTTGGGTATTTTCTATATAATTTTGGTTTTGATTTCTAATTCAATTGTTTGGTGATTAAAGAACATGACCTAGGGATTATATAAGGAATTAATGGATCTGGCCTATGTATAATGCTTTAAATCTCAAATTTAATAATATTGCTTCATGAACTTGAAATATTTTCTCTTTCAGAGTATTTAAAACAGAGATGTTCATAACCATGATTGCACATCAAAAACTTTTTAGGAGTTTATAAATGTATATTGGCTAGATCCAAACCTAGAGATTTAGATATGGTAAGGCAAGTAATTTTTAATGCATGCTCTCAATTAAAAAACAACAACTGTGTGAATGGAGCTAGAAAATATTATGCTTAGGTGAAAGGAGTCATTCAGAGAAAGAAAAATACCATATGATTTCACTCATATGTGGATTTTAAGAAAAAAAAAAAAAAAGCTAAGAGAGAAAGAGAAAGAGAGGCAAACCAAGAAAACAGACAAAACAGAACAAATTAATGGTTACCAGAGGTGAGATGGGTGGTAATGGGTTAAATAAGTTATGGGGATTAAGGAGGGCACTTACAATGAGTACTGGGTGTTGTATGGAAGTGTGGAATCATATTATACATATGAAATTAATATTATACTATATGTTAACTAATTGGAATTCAAATACAAAATTTTTAAAACCACTGGACTAGACAACATTTTGGTCAATATATCCCAAATTTTATTCAATTAAAATCACTTAATTTTTTAAAAAGATTTCTTCATTTGAGAGAGAGCATAAGCCAGAATCCCAAAGCAGGGCTCAATGCCAAGACCGCAAGATCATGACTCCAGCCAAAATCAAAAGCCAGATGCTCAACCAACTAAGCCATCCAGATGCTACCATTTTTTAAAAGATTTATTTATTTGAGGAGAGGTCAAGGGGTCAGAGGGAGAGGGAGAGGAAGAGCGAGAGAGAGTCCTAAGCAGACTCTCCACTGAGCATGAAGCCCCATGTGGGGCTGGATCCCATGACCATGAGATCACAACCTTAGCTAAAACCAAGAGTCAGGAGGCCAAACTGACTATGCCACCCAGGTGCATAAAAATCATTAAATTTTTATAGAGTGACAAAAATGTGCCAAGTATTGTGTTGAGAAATAGAGCCTAAATAAAGATATCAGGGTATGTATTTTAATGTACTTTATTCCTCAATTTTTTTTTTCAATTTTAGTATAGTTGACAATGTTATATTAATTTCAGGTGAACAACATAACAATTCTTTATATATTATGCTATACTCATCACAAGTGTACCTACCATTTGTCAACATACACTATTACAGTGTCATTGCCTATATTCCCTATGCTGTGCCTTTTATTCTCATGCTTTAGTCATTCTATAACTGAAAGCTGCTATACTCCCCTTCACTACACCCCACCCCCCCACCCCCAGCAATCATCACTTCTCTCTGTTCCTGGATCTGGTTCTGCTTTTTATTTGCTTGGGTTTTGATTGTTTGTTTAGATTCTACAATGTACTTCTTTCTTAATACTTACATAATGTCAAAATAAGTAAAATACTATGTGAGCATGTGTGTTTCTGTGTGTGTGTAAGCCCAAAACTCACATGTGATCAACAGGGCTTTATTTCTGTAATATAATGGGATGTTGTAAAATAATACTTCTCTATCAGATCTTAATATATGTTTCCATTACAAATCAATAAAATAAGATTTTAAAATTCATGTTTGTGAAAATAAACAAGTTTGCATAGTAGTAAAGCAAATAGAAACTTTTAAATGAAAAATACCTTACAACATAGTTTTATTTCTCAGTATTCCTAGAGAACAAAAATTAAAAAAAAATTAGAATCTGTATCAACACTTATGGTGCACAATGACAGACATAGACACATACACAACACACACATTTGTTTACAGACATAAAGGTATGCCATTGAATGATCTGGCTTTGCTTAAATTTGAGAATATTTTGAGAATCTCATTTTGCTTAAACAATGCTTTTAAAGTGATGTCTTTGCCAAAATTCAATTGCAAGAAAATTTGGAACATGAGATAGAGAAAAATAATTCAACTATGAATTCACAATTAAAAAAAAATCTTTATTTCACATATGGCAATTTGATAATTTTTAAATGTTTCTATCTATTTTAGTTATGTTGAAGTTTGTGCTAAAACCACACATTTACTCATCTGTTTTTTCTAGGATCAAGTAATCTTACATAGTAGTAGAGATCTGAAAATTCAAAATATTACTCTAGTTGGTGATGGCAAGTGCTTACACTTGATCATTGTAATAATGATCATTAAATACAGTGATTGTATGTAAATTAATTAAAACATTTCCCTCTTATTTTAATAGCCAAAAAATAAACTTTGGAACATATGATAACTACATTCCAGGTAAGAAAAAATTCAATATTTATTTTTGAAATATGATTAATTTTAGGATTAGGATTACTTTTGTTTTTAAGATATTCTTTATTTATTTGACAGAGAGCTAGAAAGAGGGAGCATAAGTAGGCCGAGTGGCAGGCAGAGGGAGAGGGAGAAGCAGGGTCTCCACTGAGCAGGGGGCCTGATGTGGGGCTCCATCCCAGAACCCTGGGATCATGACCTGAGCTGAAGGCAGCCATTTAACTGACTGAGCCACCCAGATTAAGATTACTTTCAAGGATAAATTATTATTATCCTCTATTCAAGGTGACAAAGCAGTAAGTAGCTCATGGAATATCATTAAAAATCAACTTTCTCATGGACTTGACAAACATTTTCTAAAGATACTTTGTTTTTGAATCCAACAAAGTTTAAGCAATATATTCAGCAACATAAAGGTGTTATGTTAGAAATCATACATGTTAGAAATCACACAATCAGATACTCTTATATTTGAAAAGTAGTGTAGAAACTGGATAAACAATTCACCCATGTCTGCAATGACTTCCACTACATTCAAGACAGATATATCTTCCTTATAAAAATTCACCAATTTGATGTTGAGGGAATTCATATACCCAACAATTTTCCCTCGTATATTGAGCTTAAATATGCCTTTCATTCTGTATATGTTCTCATTGATCCTGTTTTTAGGAGATACACAAGAAAGGATATTATCTCTTACATGAAGTATTATACTGCACATGTTTAAGTGAAATGAAAAATCTCTCTCACTCACATTGGTACCCCAAACATCTTTTAACTATTTTATTTTTAACCATTTCCTTATAGTTTCCAGGAAACTTTTCCCTCACAGTCCCAATTCTATATATAGGTACACTGTATTTATAGTTTACTTCATTAATATGCCACTTATAACAACAGTGAAGTTTCTATGTGTATAGCATTTGCTCCTATACCTTGGAAAATTGCTAAAGGAAGCTTAATCAGTAACATTTAGAATCAATCATATATTTATTGAATATTTTAAAACAAGTACTGTCTGTGCTAAGTATTTTTGAGGCTACTGAAGTGTAGTTATCATGTTTTCTGATTTCAAAAAAACTGTATTCTAACCAAAAGGGATCTAAAGCAAAAATCTAGACTGGGAGAGATAGAAGATTAAAAGAGGGCACGTATTCCATGGAGCACTGGGTGTGGTGCAAAAACAATGAATTCTGTTATGCTGAAAAGAAAAAAAAAAGCAGTAAAGAACTTTTTTGCATTTATGTTACAGATCATATTAGTTTCACAATAATTATATAGTTTTCTGTAAAACTGATCAAAATAGAAAATAAATTTTTATTTTAATATATTGATAGAGAATTTCAAACATAACTAAATGAATGAAGCTATAATTTGTATCATTTGTTCATTCATGAAATCTATTATCTTACTGTCACTTTAGTTCTGATGAAATTTTATTTACTCGAGAACATTTAATGTCTTCTTATTTTAGTCAGTGAATTAAGCAAAAAATCATGGAATCAGCAACACTTTGCCCTGAGATTTCCCAAACCACCAAGGCCAGGAAAAAAAAGAAGATCAAAACCATCCCAACTACGAGACAATGCAGTTCCTGTGAGTATTGGAAGAATCATGTAATTCTACTAGTGCTAAACCTGTGAAATCACATTTTATAGCTGTTATGTGCTATAGATCAGCACTGATCAATGGGATTTCTGTGATGATAGAAATATTTTATGGCTTTATATTCCAATGTGGCTATTGGACATTTAAAATGAGGCTAGTGTTGGGGTGCCTGGGTGGCTCAGTAGGTTAAGCCTCTCCCCTTAGCTCAGGTCATGATCTCCGGGTCCTGAGATCTAGCCCTGCACTGGGCTCTCTGCTCAGCAGGGAGGCTTCTTCTCTCTCTTTCTCTGCCTGCCTCTCTTGTGATTTCTGCCTACTTGTGATTTCTCTCTCTCTGTCAAATAAATAAATAAAATCTTAAAAAGATAAAATAAAATAAAATAGGGCTAGTGCAACTGAGGAATTGAATTTTATATCTCAGTTCAATTCAATTCAATTGTGGCTTTTAAATACCATATTGGAGAGCACAGTTAAAGGTAATTCAAATTCAATACATGAAGGAAGTAGATATTTTTATTTGCATTTCATCGTATAAACCTTGTCCCCTTATTTCATATTTCTTTAGTAACACCACAATATAGAAAATATGTGTCCAAGAAGCACAAAATTCTGGAGATCCTAATGTTACAGTTAGTATGAACATTCAGAAAATACCCTCCAGCTGGGGAAACTCCCTCATTAGAGTCATGGGATTATATTATATCTTGATAATGTTTTAATGCTTCCTCATTTTATGTAATATATATCATTCAGGATTCTGAATATTAGAAGTATTTCTCAATGTTTCTAGAGTCATCATGGGATATAAGAAGTTTTTAAAAAAAGTTTCACAATATAAGACTATCATCAACTCTTGCTTATTTTAGGGAATGTTTACAATTAGTAGTGATCCTAGCTTATTCTGTCATTTCACACTCTTTGTTATTCCTTTCTTTCTTTATTCAATTTATTTTTCCATTGTTTGTTAACATCACTTCCAAAGTTTGTTACTTTTGCACTTGAGATTTTGCAAGCACTTGGTTAGAAGTTGAAAAAAAAATGCACCATTCTGCACAAAGTTATGTGCACCAAATGTTACAGCTTTTATTATTGTAGCTTCCTATCTGATAATACTCAATTTATATTTTGCTTAGTCAGAATTTCAGGTTTTTCTTTTAACTACAGGTAGCATTTCAAATTCCAGAGACCTTGAATGTGATAATAGAGACCAGGACATGCCGGAACAGGAAACTATTACACTTAGTTTCTGAGTTAGCCTAGGAATGGAAAATGGGCCAGATATTTTTTTTTTGGGGGGGGGCAGATATTCTAAGAATTTTTGAGAACACCAAGGTGGGTGGAAAGCCTTTTCTGATTGTGAAGAAAGATTCTGATATGTCATTAGTTAGTCCTCACTATCAATTTTAACATAATGGCTTGAGGGAATTATGAAGATCCTCTATATTGAAATGGGCCCACAATGAGACATGACTACCCATTAGTCCAAAAAAGAATGAAATTGGAAAAGCAGAGTAAACTATGACATCTACAATTTATCCACTATTTATCAAAATCTAAAATCTTTTAATGGTTGAAGTTAAAATGCATTTGGTATGTGGTAATAAAAGCTGTGTAACATACAAATTGTTCATTCTTATTCTAACCAATATTCCAGATATATGATTCAGAAAAAATAAAAGAAGTTTCTAAGCGACCATTATGGATGCACAGTTCTTTAATGAGAATTTCTGAGAGACCATCTGAATATTTAGCTGCCAGAAGGCAGCGTCCATATAAACCAACCCATCAGCCAAAAGAAGATACTAAGGTAACAGATGTAGAAAAACCTATATATCCAGAAACACCTAAGAAAGGTAAAGAAGACAAGCAAGAAGACACGAAGGACATATCAGAGTCAGAAACAGAACCCACAGTTTTAAAGGAGCCAAAAATAACTAAGAAAGAGTCAAAGAAAGATAAAGATATAGAAACAGGAACTAGAGATGAAAAAGATGTTGCAAAAACAGATGCCAAAAAAGAAAGAAAAGCTTCAAAGGAGGGTAAGGAGTCAGGTACAGAATCTGAAGATGGAAAGAAAGATGTCAAGAAAGAGAAGAAAGTCTCAAAGAAGGACAAGGAGTCAGGTACAGAATCTGAAACTGAACAGAAAGATGTCAAGAAAGAGAAGAAAGCCCCAAAGAAGGACAAGGAGTCAGGTACAGAATCTGAAACTGAACAGAAAGATGTCAAGAAAGAGAAGAAAGCCCCAAAGAAGGACAAGGAGTCAGGTACAGAATCTGAAACTGAACAGAAAGATGTCAAGAAAGAGAAGAAAGCCCCAAAGAAGGACAAGGAGTCAGGTACAGAATCTGAAACTGAACAGAAAGATGTCAAGAAAGAGAAGAAAGCCCCAAAGAAGGGCAAGGAGTCAGGTACAGAATCTGAAGCTGAACAGAAAGATGTCAAGAAAGAGAAGAAAGCCCCAAAGAAGGACAAGGAGTCAGGTACAGAATCTGAAACTGAACAGAAAGATGTCAAGAAAGAGAAGAAAGCCCCAAAGAAGGACAAGGAGTCAGGTACAGAATCTGAAACTGAACAGAAAGATGTCAAGAAAGAGAAGAAAGCCTCGATTAAGGGTAAGGGGTCAGGTGCAGAATCTGGAGATGAAAAGAAAGATGCTAAGAAAGAGAAAAAAGCAAAGGGCAAGGAGTCAGGTACAGAATCTGAAGCTGAACAGAAAGATGCCAAGAAAGAGAAGAAAGCCCCAAAGAAGGGCAAGGAGTCAGGTACAGAATCTGAAGCTGAACAGAAAGATGCCAAGAAAGAGAAGAAAGCCTCGATTAAGGGTAAGGGGTCAGGTGCAGAATCTAGAGATGAAAAGAAAGATGCTAAGAAAGAGAAAAAAGCAAAGGACAAGGAGTCAGGTACAGAATCTGAAGCTGAACAGAAAGATGCCAAGAAAGAGAAGAAAGCCCCAAAGAAGGGCAAGGAGTCAGGTACAGAATCTGAAGCTGAAAAGAAAGATGCCAAGAAAGAGAAGAAAGCCTCGATGAAGGGTAAGGGGTCAGGTGCAGAACCTGAAGCTGAACAGAAAGATGCCAAGAAAGAGAAGAAAGCTTCAAAGAAGGGCAAGGAGACAGGGGCAGAATCTGAAGATGAAAAGAAAGATGTCAAGAAAGAGAAGAAAGCCTCAAAGAAGGACAAGGGATCAGGTGCAGAATCTGAGGATGAAAAGAAAGATGCCAAGAAAGAGAAGAAAGCCCCAAAGAAGGGCAAGGAGTCAGGTGCAGAATCTGAGGATGAAAAGAAAGATGCCAAGAAAGAGAAAAAAGCCCCAAAGAAGGACAAGGGATCAGGTACAGAATCTGAAGCTGAAAAGAAAGATGCCAAGAAAGAGAAGAAAGCCCAAAAGAAGGGCAAGGATTCAGGTACAGAATCTGAAGCTGAAAAGAAAGATGCCAAGAAAGATGCCAAGAAAGACAAGAAAGCCCCAAAGAAGGATAAAGGGTCTACAGAATCTGAAGATGCAAAGAAGGATAAGGATGGGAAAAAAGATACAAAAAAAACAGGAGAGAAAGATGACCAATCGAAAGACAAGAAAGATGCAAAGAAGAGTAAAAAGGGTAAGAAAGATGAAAAGAAGGCCAGTGGGACAGATACTGAATCAAAGGATGGTGCCAAAAAAGATGCCAAGAAGGATGCCAAGAAGGATGCCAAGAAGGATGCCAAGAAAGATGTCAAGAAGGATGCCAAGAAGGGCAAATAAACCTTGAATAATAATTCAAAAGCATTTGATAACAATTTTAGTAGTCTGAAACTGAATATGAGTGACAAGGGAATTCAAAGAATCAAACAATTTTTTTTAAATGGGGCAAAGAAGAATATAAAGCAAGACCCAGAAAAGCATCATAAAATATAAGAAAGATATGAGAAATTAAAAGTGATGAATCATTGAAGGACTTGGATGATACCTATGATAAGTTTGGGGATATGAAAGATTCAATGAAAGATCCCTAGAAAGGTTCAAGGAAGAATATTCAAATCAGGATGCAGAAGTTAATGACACTGGATCTGTGGATAAAAAAACAGTAATAAAAAATAAACAAATAAATAAAGACTCCAAAATAATCCAAGGAGGCAGATGTTCAATCTACAGAATCAAATAGTCTGAAGCTGCATCCACAGATTTAAATACCATAGGTGTAATGAGAGAATCAAAAAAAATCAGAAACTGCAATTGCAAATAAATACAAATACAAATTGAAGGTAGCATTTCTTTAAAAAGAAAGAAAGAAAATATGGTTTCCTTGTGAACCTATACCACCATCCCTGAAGTATAAACAGCCATAACCAGGTTGATGGATGTTGAATGTTCCACTTCCAAGCCAAGATAAACATACTTGGTAAGTTAGTTTTGTTTAATAATAAGCCAAATTGGATTAAACAATAACTGAGTCAATTTAAAGTCTGAATTGAAACCTGCCATTCTTATAAAAATCTGTGGAATTTGTTCACTATGTTTTTATTGGAATTTGGCAAAATGCAGTAGCATTTACTTTGTGCTTTCTCATTAACAAGAAATTACTTGTGAATTTGGTGAGAATACATTAGAATGAAGACCTTAAAAGTATCAATGAAAAAGTTAAGTAGAACTATTTATCCTGAGTGAGGAGACTGATTTATGATACATCTTAACTTTAACAACTACTTACTTATCAAGATATTTTTTTTTCCTCCTCAAACAGAAAATAGTAGCCAAGTTCTCTCCATTTAAGACAGGATGTAAATCAAAAATTTCCAAATTACCAACATATGTAAATTGAAACAAGGTGAATTAAAGAGATGCCTGGTAAATTGCTAATACATATGCAAAACCAAATTCGCCAGCATTCAATAGAGTCTAATAGAGTGAAAGCATCTACATATTATTTAGATGTGAAAACTATTTATTTTATATCTTTATAACTATATTAAACTCTCTTGTGATCCATAAGTCCTATTAATGTGAAGAGAAAAAAAGAAAAACACAATGCAAAATGCAAAACTCTTCAAATATCCAATTAGTAGCAATTAAATCTCTTTAATATTCTCTCCGATAAACTCAACATTGTTGCAGAACTTGCTAAGTGATTTTCTTTCCCTTTCATCTCTCCCAGTATAAATTCTGGATGTGAAATAAAGGTTCTCCTTGATACTCCTAGTTCCACATGTTTTCAAGAACTAGATTTATATGAATAATGAGGTATAATTGTTACCTTCTCTTAAAACATTGGCCCCTGTTACCCTACATCAACTCCTGAAGGATTCATGGCCATTTGTAACTTACGGTCTTTGAGGTGGCCCTACCTTGCAGATCTGAATCAGCTGTAATGACAGAGTCAAATCCTGCCCCAATATTCTCTCCCTCTTGCAAGAACTCATTCTTCCTTTCTCTCTGCTTCTAAGTAAAATTATATAGTCAGATTTTCAAAATTTTCTGGAAATGCTAGCATCTTTCTAAGGATTTAGGGATTCATTTAAAAGCCTCTATTCCTCTAAAAAAATCTCTTAGATTATTTTCTAATATGATATTCAAAAATCAAGTTTTAGATTAAAATTTAATGTATAGTTTTAGAATAACTGAGCTCCTAACTTTATTATTCTATTGAAATGCATGAAGGTCCCCCCAACCTTTTGGAGTTCCAATTGCAGTGCCCTTCTTTTCTGTCTATATATTTCTCTAAAATTATTCCATTATATTCCCATGGTTTTATACATCATTCTTTTTCTGTTGAAAACTAGTGATTATTCCACTCAGTTCCAAAAGCATTTGTCTAAATATTAAGTTAAAGCATCTGCTTGAATGTCTTCCAGACATCTCAAAATTAACAGGTCCCAAAGAGAACTCAAACCTGTTTTCTCCATCCAAAACCATTTTCTCCAGGTTTTCACCAATTCAGTAAATGATGCTGACATTAAACTTCAATCTAAATCTGGTGGGTCACTCATAATTCTTTCTTTTTCACCATCTTTATCTATTGCTGAGTCCTGCCTGGCTACCACCAAAACATTTGAATTGATCTACTTCACTCCATTTCTTTTCTTTTTTTTTTTCTGTTCTAAAATGTACCTTTTTTTAAAATTTTTTATTTTTTATAAACATATATTTTTATCCCCAGGGGTACAGGTCTGTGAATCACCAGGTTTACACACTTCACAGCACTCACCAAAGCACATACCCTCCCCAATGTCCATAATCCCACCCCCTTCTCCCAAACCCACTCCCCCCAGCAACCCTCAGTTTGTTTTGTGAGATTAAGAGTCACTTATGATTTGTCTCCCTCCCAATCCCATCTTGTTTCATTGATTCTTCTCCTACCCACTTAAGCCTCCATGTTGCATCACCACTTCCTCATATCAGGGAGATCATATGATAGTTGTCTTTCTCTGCTTGACTTATTTCGCTAAGCATGATACGCTCTAGTTCCATCCATGTTGTCGCAAATGGCAAGATTTCATTTCTTTTGATGGCTGCATAGTATTCCATTGTGTATATATACCACATCTTCTTGATCCATTCATCTGTTGATGGACATCTAGGTTCTTTCCATAGTTTGGCTATTGTGGACATTGCTGCTATAAACATTCGGGTGCATGTGCCCCTTTGGATCACTACGTTTGTATCTTTAGGGTAAATACCCAATAGTGCAATTGCTGGGTCATAGGGCAGTTCTATTTTCAACATTTTGAGGAACCTCCATGCTGTTTTCCAGAGTGGCTGCACCAGCTTGCATTCCCACCAACAGTGTAGGAGGGTTCCCCTTTCTCCGCATCCTCGCCAGCATCTGTCATTTCCTGACTTGTTGATTTTAGCCATTCTGCTTGTGTGAGGTGATATCTCATTGTGGTTTTGATTTGTATTTCCCTGATGCCGAGTGATATGGAGCACTTTTTCATGTGTCTGTTGGCCATCTGGATGTCTTCTTTGCAGAAATGTCTGTTCATATCCTCTGCCCATTTCTTGATGGGATTATGTGTTCTTTGGGGGTTGAGTTTGCTAAGTTCTTTATAGATTCTGGACACTAGTCCTTTATCTGATATGTCGTTTGCAAATATCTTCTCCCATTCTGTCAGTTGTCTTTTGATTTTGTTAACTGTTTCCTTTGCTGTGCAAAAGCTTTTGATCTTGATGAAATCCCAATAATTCATTTTTGCCCTTGCTTCCCTTGCCTTTTGCGTTGTTCCTAGGAAGATGTTGCTGCGGTAGAGGTCGAAGAGGTTGCTGCCCGTGTTCTCCTCAAGGATTTTGATGGATTCCTTTCGCACATTGAGGTCCTTCATCCATTTTGAGTCTATTTTTGTGTGTGGTGTAAGGAAATGGTCCAATTTCATTTTTCTGCATGTGGCTGTCCAATTTTCCCAGCACCATTTATTGAAGAGGCTGTCTTTTTTCCATTGGACATTCTTTCCTGCTTTGTCGAAGATTAGTTGACCATAGATTTGAGGGTCTATTTCTGGGCTCTCTATTCTGTTCCATTGATCTATGTGTCTGTTTTTGTGCCAGTACCATGCTGTCTTGATGATGACAGCTTTGTAATAGAGCTTGAAATCCGGAATTGTGATGCCACCAACGTTGGCTTTCTTTTTCAATATCCCTTTGGCTATTCGAGGTCTTTTCGGGTTCCATATAAATTTAAGCATTATTTGTTCCATTTCTTTGAAAAAGATGGATGGTACTTTGATAGGAATTGCATTAAATGTGTAGATTGCTTTAGGTAGCATAGACATTTTCACAATATTTATTCTTCCAATCCAGGAGCATGGAACATTTTTCCATTTCTTTGTGTCTTCCTCAATTTCTTTCATGAGTACTTTATAGTTTTCTGAGTATAGATTCTGTGCCTCTTTGGTTAGGTTTATTCCTAGGTATCTTATGGTTTTGGGTGCAATTGTAAATGGGATTGACTCCTTAATTTCTCTTTCTTCTGTCTTGTTGGTGTAGAGAAATGAAACTGATTTCTGTGCATTGATTTTATATCCTGACACTTTACTGAATTCCTGTATAAGTTCTAGCAGTTTTGGAGTGGAGTCTTTTGGGTTTTCCACATATAGTATCATATCATCTGCGAAGAGTGATAATTTGACTTCTTCTTTGCCGATTTGGATGCCTTTAATTTCCTTTTGTTGTCTGATTGCTGAGGCTAGGACCTCTAGTACTATGTTGAATAGCAGTGGTGATAATGGACATCCCTGCCGTGTTCCTGACCTTAGCGGAAAAGCTTTCAGTTTTTCTCCATTGAGAATGATATTTGCGGTGGGTTTTTCATAGATGGCTTTGATGATATTGAGGTATGTGCCCTCTAGCCCTACACTTTGAAGAGTTTTGATCAGGAAGGGATGCTGTACTTTGTCAAATGCTTTTTCAGCATCTATTGAGAGTATCATATGGTTCTTGTTCTTTCTTTTATTGATGTGTTGTATCACATTGACTGATTTGCGGATGTTGAACCAACCTTGCAGCCCTGGAATAAATCCCACTTGGTCGTGGTGAATAATCTTTTTAATGTACTGTTGAATCCTATTGGCTAGTATTTTGTTGAGTATTTTCGCATCTGTGTTCATCAAGGATATCGGTCTATAGCTCTCTTTTTTGGTGGGATCCTTGTCTGGTTTTGGGATCAAGGTGATGCTGGCCTCATAAAATGAGTTTGGAAGTTTTCCTTCCATTTCTATTTTTTGGAACAGTTTCAGGAGAATAGGAATTAGTTCTTCTTTAAATGTTTGGTAGAATTCCCCCGGGAAGCCGTCTGGCCCTGGGCTTTTGTTTGTTTGGAGATTTTTAATGACTGTTTCAATCTCCTTACTGGTTATGGGTCTGTTCAGGCTTTCTATTTCTTCCTGGTTCAGTTGTGGTAGTTTATATGTTTCTAGGAATGCATCCATTTCTTCCAGATTGTCAAATTTATTGCCGTAGAGTTGCTCATAGTATGTTCTTATAATAGTTTGTATTTTTTTGGTGTTAGTTGTGATCTCTCCTCTTTCATTCATGATTTTATTTATTTGGGTCCTTTCTCTTTTCTTTTTGATACGTCAGGCCAGGGGTTTATCAATTTTATTATTTCTTTCAAAGAACCAGCTCCTAGTTTCGTTGATTTGTTCTATTGTTTTTTTGGTTTCTATTTCATTGATTTCTGCTCTGATATTTATGATTTCTCTTCTCCTGCTGGGCTTAGGGTTTCTTTCTTGTTCTTTCTCCAGCTCCTTTAGGTGTAGGGTTAGGTTGTGTACCTGAGACCTTTCTTGTTTCTTGAGAAAGGCTTGTACCGCTATATATTTTCCTCTCAGGACTGCCTTTGTTGTGTCCCACAGATTTTGAACCGTTGTATTTTCATTATCATTTGTTTCCATGATTTTTTTCAGTTCTTCTTTAATTTCCCGGTTGACCCATTCATTCTTTAGAAGGATACTATTTAGTCTCCACGTATTTGGGTTCTTTCCAAACTTCCTTCTGTGGTTGAGTTCTAGCTTTAGAGCATTGTGGTCAGAAAATATGCAGGGAATGATCCCAATCTTTTGATACCGGTTGAGTCCTGATTTAGGACCAAGGATGTGATCTATTCTGGAGAATGTCCATGTGCACTAGAGAAGAATGTGTATTCTGTTGCTTTGGGATGAAATATTCTGAATATATCTGTGATGTCCATCTGGTCCAGTGTGTCGTTTAAGGCCTTTATTTCCTTGCTGATCTTTTGCTTGGATGATCTGTCCATTTCAGTGAGGGGAGTGTTAAAGTCCCCTACTATTATTGTATTATTGTTTATGTGTTTCTTTAATTTTGTTATTAATTGGTTTATATAGTTGGCTGCTCCCACGTTGGGGGCATACATATTTAAAAGTGTTAAATCTTCTTGTTGGACAGACCCTTTGAGTATGATATAGTGTCCTTCCTCATCTCTTATTATAGTCTTTGGCTTAAAATCTAATTGATCTGATATAAGGATTGCCACTCCTGCTTTCTTCTGATGTCCATTAGCATGGTAAATTCTTTTCCACCCCCTCACTTTAAATCTGGATGTGTCTTCGGGCTTAAAATGAGTTTCTTGGAGGCAACATATAGATGGGTTTTGTTTTTTTATCCATTCTGATACCCTGTGTCTTTTGACAGGGGCATTTAGCCCATTCACATTCAGGGTAACTATTGAGAGATATGAATTTAGTGCCATTGTATTGCCTGTAAGGTGACTGTTCCTGTATATGGTCTCTGTTCCTTTCTGATCTACCACTTGTAGGCTCTCTCTTTCCTTAGAGGACCCCTTTCAAGATTTCCTGTAGAGCTGGTTTGGTGTTTGCAAATTCTTTCAGTTGTTGTTTGTCCTGGAAGCTTTTAATCTCTCCTTCTATTTTCAATGATAGCCTAGCTGGATAGAGTATTCTAGGCTGCATGTTTTTCTCGTTTAGTGCTCTGAAAATATCATGCCAGCTCTTTCTGGCCTGCCAGGTCTCTGTGGATAAGTCAGCTGCCAATCTAATATTTTTACCATTGTATGTTACAGACTTCTTTTCCCGGGCTGCTTTCAGGATTTTCTCTTTGTCACTGTGACTTGTAAATTTTACTCTTAGGTGACGGGGTGTGGGCCTATTCTTATTGATTTGAGGGGCATTCTCAGAACCTCCTGAATTTTAATGCTCGTTCCCTTTGCCATATTGGGGAAATTCTCCCCAATAATTCTCTCCAGTATACCTTCTGCTCCCCTCTCTCTTTCTTCTTCTTCTGGAATCCCAATTATTCTAATGTTGTTTCGTCTTATGGTGTCACTTATCTCTCGAATTCTCCCCTCGTGGTCCAGTAGCTGTTTGTCCCTCTTTTGCTCAGCTTCTTTATTCTCTGTCATTTGGTCTTCTATATCACTAATTCTTTCTTCTGCCTCATTTATCCTAGCAGTTAGAGCCTCCATTTTTGATTGCACCTCATTAATAGCTTTTTTGATTTCAACTTGGTTAGATTTTAGTTCTTTTATTTCTCCAGAAAGGGCTTTTATATCTCTCAAGAGGGTTTCTCTAATATCTTCCATGCCTTTTTCGAGCCCGGCTAGAACCTTGAGAATTGTCATTCTGAACTCTAGATCTGACATATTACCGATGTCTGTATTGATTAGGTCCCTAGCCTTCGGTACTGCCTCTTGTTCTTTTTTTTGTGTTGAATTTTTACGTCGTGTCATTTTGTCCAGATAAGAGTAAATGAAGGGGCAAGTAAAATACTAAAAGGGTGGCAACAACCCCAGGAAAATATGCTTTAACCAAATTAGAAGAGATCCAAAATCGTGAGTGGGGAGAAAGGGGATAAAAAGAGGTTCAAAAAGGAAGAAAGAAAAAAAAAGAAAAAGAAAAAAAAAAGAAAAGAAAAGAATTTTTAAAAAAAGAAAACACCTAAGAAAAATGTAAAAAAGAAAAAATATATATATTAGATAAATTAGTAAAAAATCGTTAAAAAAGAAAAAGGTATCAGTTAAAAAAAAATTTTACCCGAAGGCGAGAAGAAAAAAAAAAAAAAACAAAAAATGAAAAAGAAAAAATTAAATTAACTGCAAGACTAAAAAAAATCACAAGAAAAAAGCCATGAGTTCTGTGCTTGGCTTTCTCCTCCTCTGGAATTCTGCTGCTCTCCTTGGTATTGAAACCGCACTCCTTGGTAGGTGAACTTGGTCTCGGCTGGATTTCTTGTTGATCTTCTGGGGGAGGGGCCTGTTGTAGTGATTCTCAAGTGTCTTTGCCCCAGGCGGAATTACACCGCCCTTACCCAGGGCTGGGGTGAGTAATCCGCTCGGGTTTGCTTTCAGGAGCTTTCGTTCCCTGAGCGCTTTCCGTAGAGTTCCGGAGGACGGGAATACAAATGGCGGCCTCCTGGTCTCCGGCCGGAGGAATTGAGATCCCAGGGCCCCACTCCTCAGTGCGCCCTCAGAGAACAGCGCCCAGTTACTCCCGTCTGCCTGACCTCCGGCCGGGCTCCAGCTCACCGAGCCTGCGACCGGTTCAAGGTAACCCCGAGCTGCGAGCTTACTGTCGGCTCTGTCTCTGTAGCCGGCTTTCCCGTTCCAATACCCGCAAGCTCTGCGACACTCAGACACCCCCGATCCTTCTGTGACCCTGCGGGACCTGAGGCCACACTGACCCCGCGTGGGCTTCGCCCCGGTTTAGCCTCTGGAGCGATGTCCCTCAGCGAAACAGACTTTTAAAAGTCCTGATTTTGTGCGCGGTTGCTCCGCCGCTTGCCGGGAGCTGGCCCCTCCCCCCGGGGTCTCTCTTCCCGTCGCTTTGGATTCACTTCTCTGCCGGTCCTACCTTTCAGAAAGTGGTTGATTTTCTGTTTCCAGAATTGCTGCTCTTCTTCTCTTCGATCTGCCGATGGATTTTCAGGTGTTTGCAATCTTTAGATAAGCTATCTAGCTGATCTCTGGCTAGCTGAAGCAGTCTCAGCTTGCTACTTCTCCGCCATCTTGACTCCTCCCTCTCTACTTCACTCCATTTCTATCACTTCTACACTAGAAGTCCAATCACCATTACTTTTCACTTGGAAATCCCAAAGCCCCCTAAATGCAGGGAAAGCAGCCTACTTCATCGTTGACCACCACCCAACATCTCATTCTCAACACAGAAATCATGTTCCTTCATTACTCTGAATCTTCTAGTATATTGGTGTTACATTTAACATAAACTTTTCTTTTCTCTAGCTTTAATAATCTGGCTTCTGACTGCTTATCTGCGTTCATGTGGTAGCAAAATTGCCTATCATGCTGTTGTCACACTGAATTTCTTTCTACATTTAACTATACAGATCATAACAGTTTCAAGGCTTCAAACTTGTTTCCTCTGCCTATAACCCAATTCTTCTAGAACTTCATATTGCTAATTTAAAATTATTTTCTCAGCTTAAATTTTACCTTTGCAGACCTATTTTATATTTAGAGCATTTTTAGATTCACAAAAAAAAATTGATGAGAAGTCGCAGAGATTTCCTACTTATCTCCTATAGCCACACACGCGTAGCTTTCCTCTCATTTGTTAACATCCACCACCAGAGTAGTATGTTACAGTTAATAAGCTTGAATTGATGTATCATCATTGCCCAAAACATAAAATTTATATTAGGTTTCACTCTTGGTGGTGTACATTCTATGGCTTTTTAGAAATGTATAATAACATATATCAAACATTACAGTATCAGACAGAGTAGTTTCATTGCCCTAAAATTCCTCTGTGCTTTTTATGTTTGGCTACCACTGATCTTTTCACTGTCTCCAGAGTCATGTATCTGAAATCATAGAATAGGTAGATTTTTCAGGCAGACTTCTTTCATTTAGTTATATGCATTTAATATTCCTCTATGCCTTTTCATGTCTTGAGAGCTCATTTCTTTTAAGCACTGAATGGTATTATTGTCTAGATGTACCACAGTTTATTTATCCATTCACCTACCAAAAGACATTTTAGTTGATTGTAAATTTTGGCAATAATGAATAAAGATGCTATAAACATTTATGTGCAGGTTTTTTCAAGGACAAATATTTTCACCTTATTTGGGAAAATACCATGGAGTGCAATGGCTGGATTATGTGATAAAAGTATGTTTAGTTTTCTGACAAGTATTTTATGCTTTAAAAATTGGCGAGAAGATCTTATGTATTTTATCACACAAATGGTGATAATACATTAAAAGGGTGAGAGGCAACTTTTGGACATTATGAATATGTTATGATATAGATTGTGGGGATGGTTTCACAGGTATATATGTGTATACTTATCTCCATAAAATCATCAGGTCATCTGGTTACACAGCTTTTTGAGTGTCATCTATTTATATAGATATATAGATATAGATATAACATACACATATAAAAGAAACTTCTGAACTGTCTTTTATGGTAGCTTTTATGATGACCATTTTGTATTCCCATTAGCAATGAATGAGAGTTCCTATAGCTCTATACCCTCCCCAGCATTTTGTGTTGCCACTGTTTTAGATTTTGGTCATTCTGATAGGCGTGTAGTGGTATCTTACTGTTTTGAGTTGCATTTCCCTGATGGCATATAATGTGGAACATTTTTTCATATTTTTATTTGCCAGCTGACTATCTTCTTTGGTGAGGTATCTGTTGGTTTATTTTTTTAATCAGGTGACTTATTTCTCTGATTATTGAGTTTTAATAGTTCTTCATATATTTTCATAACAGTCCTTTATCAGATAACAGTCCTTATCCAGATTTTCTGGATATTTTTCTCCCAGTGTGTGTCCTGTCTTGTTCTCTAAACAGTGTCTTTCACAGAGTAGATTTTTTTTTTTAATGAAGTTTAGCTAATCATTTTTTTTCTTTCATGGATTGTGCCTTTGATTTTGTATCTAAAAACTCATCAGCAAACCCATAGTCATATAGATTTTCTCTTATATTATCTTCTAGGAATTTTATAGTTTTGTATTTTACATTTAGGTCTGTAGTACTTTTGATACTGTCTGCTCTGTCATTCATCACTTCCCTATTACCTACTAACTTCTATCTTCTAACATGCTTTATTCTTCGATGTAACATACAAAACCACCTGTGTCTGTATCTATTTATCTGTCATATAAATCACGTATTGCATATTGCCTATCTCTCCCACAAGAATAAAAGCTCCACCAGGGAAAGGAAAATTATGTGACTTATTTACTGTTTGTACCTTCATAACAGAACTATATCAAGCATATAGGACACAGTCATTAACTATAGGTTAGGTAAATGAATAAATACGAGTTGGAGTACCTAATGAAAAGTATGACATACTTGGGGTGAGCCTTTCCAAAATCCTCAACTGAAACATGCCAGTCTCAGTAAAGTCAAACTAAAATAATTTTTAGTGTCCTTTCAAAAAGGGGAAAGTCCCAAAGAAGGTAATTTTGATGGTTAGTGGCAATCTGGATAGCAGGCTGCAGTGTTTTCTTAATGTGATGATGTATGGAAAATTTTATGAAATATGTAGTGATTTTATGAACTAAATGTCTATACAGGCTACCAGAACTTCTTGGGGTTTTGTTTTATTTGTTTTGCTTTGTTTGTTTTTTTCATCTTTATCCCTGATCAGTCATGCTTGCATGAATGTTTTTACACAGCATGACTACTAAACATTGCAAGATTTCTAATCATGGAATGAGGATTTATTTATGTTCTTTATTAAGGTGAGAACACGGATTTCTACATTTTGTACTGTTTTGTTTTCTTTAGAAAATTTATTGTGGCTTTTCCAAATTTTTATAATTTGTAATGAGGACTTTTATAATACTCATACTAATGGATTTGAATACTTTTTAAGAACTCTGTTTTACATAGGGGAAGCAAACATCACATTATGCCCAATATAAAATAGAAACTGGTTTTTCTAAAATTGTAAGAATCTTTAGATGTTATCAATTTCTTTACTTATAATAAAACCACTATCAATAATAATTTTAACATATATAATAAATAATAATGTTAGTAACAATTTGTTTTATACTCAAAACAGTATTTCCCACCTGTGTTTCACAGAACTTAAAGTGCCAGTACTCTGTTTCATAGCTGGGAATAGCTCAAGCTTTGTCCTACACCTTTAACATGTTATTCTAATTGAAAAAAAGCAGGGATGTCCTAAATGGGTAATGGGTATTAAGGAGGGAACTTGTGATGAGCACTCGGTGTTGTATATAAGTGATGAATCACTGAATTCTACTCCTAAACCCAATATCATATTGTGTGTTGACAAACCAGAATTTTTTAAATTAATTAACTAATTTTTTATCATGTTATGTTAGTCATCATAAAATACATCATTAGTTTTCTGGTTTTTTCACATTAGTTTTTGATGCAGTGTTCCAAGATTCATTGTTTATGCATCACACCCAGTGATCCATGCAATACATGCCCTCCTTAATACCCACCACCAGGCTCACCCAACCCCCCACTGCCCTCCCCTCCAAAACCCTCAGTTTGTTTCTCAGAGTTCATAGTCTCTCATGGTTCGTCTTCCCCTACAATTTCCCCCAATTCACTTTTCCTTTCCTTCTCCTGATGTCCTCCATGTTATTCCTTAATGTTCCACAAGTAAGTGAACTCATATGATAATTGACTTTCTCTACCTAAAAGTTTGAAGAAAAAAAAAATGTACTCATGGCTGTATTATAATCCACACTATAGCAAGAAATATACATCTGGACTTTACATCTGATACATCTGATCTCTTATGCCATTCATGGTCTCCTTTCAATTGCTAGTATTCATGAGATTATTTCACAGGGTCACACATTATCATTCCACATCCTCAGTGATATCTACATTGCAGTATACATATTAGCTCCTTAAGAAATGTTGTTGTTGGTTTTTTTTAAAAGATTTTGTCTATTTATTTGACAGACAAAGATCACAAGTAGGCAGAGCGGCAGGCAGAGAGGGAGAGGGGAAAGCAGGCTCCCTGCCGAGCAGAGATCATGATCTGGGATGACCTGGGATCATGACCTGAGCTGAAGGCAGAGGCTTAACCCACTGAGTCACCCAGGTGCCCCAAGAAATGTTGTTTTAAAAGTTAATTGGATCATAAGCATTTTCTCCCATTCTATAAATTGCCTTTCACTCTGTTGACTGTTTTCTTTGCTATGAAAATATCTTTTCAAGTAGCACCACTGGTCTATTTTTGCTTCTATTGTTTGCGCTTTTTGTTGTCAGATTCAAGAAAAGCATTATCTATACCGAAATCATAAATATTTTCTCATAAATTTTCCTCTAGGGTTACATTTTTAGGTCTTACATTTTAGGCTTTAATCCATTTTAAGTTGATTTTTGTGTATAGGATAAGGTAATTGCCTATTTTCATTCTTTTGCATGTGAATATTGTTTTTCTAACACCATTTGTTGAAGAGACAATTTTTTCCTAATTGTGTACTCCTGACATCCCTTTCAAAGCTCAGTTGACTATAAATGTGTGGATTTTTTCTGGGCTCTCTATTATGTTCTACTTGTCTGTATGTCTATTTCCATGCAAGCACCACATTGTTTTAATTACTATAGCTTTATAATAGATTTTAAAATTAGAATACTAATTTCTTCAGCTCTGTTCTTCTTCATTAAAATGGTTTTGTCTCCTTGGGGTCTTTTATGGTTACATTTAAGGATTAGAATTGTTTTTTCTATATTAGTAAACAATGTCACTGAAATTTTGATATGGGTTGCACTGAATCTAGAGACTTCTGGATTGGCCAGTAGAGATATTTTAGCAATATTAAGTTTTCTAATCCATGAACACAGAATGATTCCCATCTGTTTTTTAATTTCTTTCATCCATGTTTTATGGTTTTCTGTATTCATTATCTTTCACCTCCTTGGTTGTGTTTAAGTATTTTCTTTTCTTTTTTTTTTTTTTTTAAAGATTTTATTTATTTATTTGACAGAGAGAGATCACAGTAGGCAGAGAGGCAGGCAGAGAGAGAGGAAGGGAAGCAGGCTCCTGCTGAGCAGAGAGCCTGATGCGGGACTCGATCTTAGGACCCTGAGATCATGACCTGAGCCGAAGGCAGCGGCTTAACCCACTGAGCCACCCAGGCGCCCAAGTATTTTATTTTCTTATGCTATTGTTAAATAGGATCATTTTCTTCATGTCCTTCCTTCTTCAAATAGGTTGTTATTAGAGAACACAACTTTTTTTTTTAACTGAAATACAGTCGACATACAATGTTATATTAGTTTCAGGTGTACAACATATTGATTCAACAATTCTCTACATCATTCAGTGCTCACCATGAACCATGCAGTTTCTGTCATCAAACATTATTATAATATTATTGACCAAATCTCCTACACTGTACTTTTTATCTCCAAGACTACTTATTTTATAATTGCAAGTTATATCTCTTAATCCTCTTTATCTATTTCACCCATCCTTCTACCCACCTCCCCTTAGGCAACAACCAGTTTATTCCCTGTACTTAAGAGTCTGTGTGATATAAGCGTTTCTAAATATCTCATATAAATTTCACGTATATGTGGCATTTTTTAAAAATGAACTATAAGAAACAAAATAAAGTAACACAACTGATTTTTGTAAGCTCATTTTATATTTCATGAATTTATGGAATTTGTTCATTAGTTCTTTTATTGAGTTTACAATAGTTTACAATAATAATATCGTGTATTTATTATTACATGTAAATTGTGGTATACATTCTCTATATAAAATTTATAATAATCTTATGTCTCTCTTTCCAGAGAGACAGTTATTAAACATTTATCAGCAAACAACTACTTGTGCCTCACTCATATAGGGAGAGCAGGGGATTGGTCTATTTTTTGTTAGCTTCATTTTTACTCTCAGAAAACACAGTTATCTCTTTTTATTGAAAAAATCCAATTTCACAACTCTGCCAATTGGCCCTTTGTTGTTTTCTACAGTGCAAAGGAGCTTGGCTTAAGGGCTACTGCAAAGAAAAGAAGGCACTGATTACCTATTTTCTTTACAATTGAAAGTGGCCTTTAAAGATGAATATAGTTGACACTTGAACAAAACAGAGTTGAAATGTGCGGTCCACTTATGTACGAGTTTTTATAGTACAGTTCTGTAAATATATTTTTGCTTCCTTATGTTTTTTCTAATAACATTTTTTTCTAGCTTAATTTTAAGAATAAAGCATAACAAATAGCATGGAGGACATGGGGAGATAGGAGAAGGGAGTTGGGGGAAATTGGAAGGGGAGGTGAACCATGAGAGACTATGGACTCTGAAAAACAATCTGAGGGTTTTGAAGGGGCGGGGGGGGTGGGAGGTCGGGGTACCAGGTGGTGGGTATTATAGAGGACACAGATTGCATGGAGCACTGGGTGTGGTACAAAAATAATGAATACTGTTATGCTGAAAATAAAAAATAAATTTAAAAAAAGAATAAAGTATGTAACACAAATAACATACAAAAATATGTTATAATTGGCTGTTTATGTTACTGGTAAGATTTCCAGTTAACAGCAGACTATTACTAGGTAAGTTTTGGGGAAGTCAAAGGTTACATGTAGATTTTTAACTCTGCAAGGGGGACAGCACCCTATGTTGGGTGCTGCACTTCTATGTTGTTCAAGGGTCAACTATATGTATACGCTACATTATTTGTGCTAATAATCAAGCTGACCCAAAACATATTAGTTGTGCATTTAAAATTGTTTTTATGAGTTTAAAAGATCTATATTTGTGATGTTTGAAACAAAATGGCAACTTACTTTTTTTTTTTTTCACTTTTTAAGGAACAAACCAGTATGCACTCTGAGAACCAGAGTACCTACATTTTTAAATTCAGATCTGCAACCTACCAACTTTGTTTTCTGTTTAGATACCCTCTCTGTACTTCAGTTTCCCCATTTGTGAAATGAACATAACAGAATCTACTGCATAGGGTTGTTGTGATCATTATATTAGTTAATGTGTATAAAGTATTTAAAACAGTGGCTGGGGGGTGGTGCCTGGATGGCTCAGTGGGTTAAAGCCTCTGCCTTCAGCTTGGGTCATGATCCCAGGGTCCTGGGATTGAGCCCTGCGTTGGGCTCCCTGCTCAAGCAGAGACACTACTCCCCCACCCCGACTCTCTGCCTACTTGTGATCTCTGTCAAATAAATAAAATAAAGTCTTTGAAAAAAAAAAAAAACAGTGGCTGGCACACAACAAAAGGCTTGCCATTATCATTTCCACTGTTTTTACTACTACAGTTGCTGATGCTGCACAAAGTAGTCAACTCACTGATATCTGTTTTGGGTTCTAACACCACAAGTTGTGTGATCTTTAGTAAGTCACATTTTCTGTACCAGAATGAATCTAAGGTTAGGGTTCTTTTTATAGTTTACATTTAATATCTGTAAGTAAGTGAGCTGATTATTCATTAGTTTTATTAAATTTTTTGTGGAGTCTTTTGGGTTTTCTACTTAAAAGTTCATGCTATCTACAAACAAAGATAATTTTGTTTCTTTAGTTCTGATTTAAATGCCTTTTATTTTTCTTGCCTAATTTCTCTAAGACCTGTAGTACAATGTTGAATAGGAGTTGCTAGATTGGGCATCCTTGCATTCACAGAGATCTTAGAGGAAAAGCTTTAGGTTTTCGAAGCTGAGTATGATGTCAGCTTGGGCTTTTCATATGTGGCTTTTATTATGCTGAGGCAAATTCCTTCTATATCTAGTTTATTAAGAGTTTTTATCATGAAAATATGTTTAATATTGTCCAATGGTATTTCTGTAGCTACAGAATTGATTATATAATTTTTGCCATTCATTCTGTTAATGTCGTACATCATATTACTTGTTTGTATATGTTGAATATCCTTGTATTAAACCCACTTAATCTTGATGTATGATCCTCTTAATGTGTTGTTGAATTCAGTTCACTAGCATTCTGTATAATTTTTCATCAATATCCATCAAGGATAGTGGTAGTTTTCTTTTCTTGTAGTGTTTTTACCTGGTTTTGTTATCAGAGTAATGGAGGCCTCATATAAATGAGTTTGCAAGTGTTCCCTCCTTTTCTGTAAAAAACAGAAGATGACTTTAGGAAGAATTGATGTTAATTCTTCTTTAAATGTTTATTATAATTTACCAACAAGCCATCTGGTCCTGGACTTTTCTTTGCTGGGAGGTTTTTCATTACTAGTTCAAACTCCTAACTCATTATTACTCCCTTGAGGTTTTTTATTTCTTCATGATACAGTCTTGGTAGGCTGTATGCTTCTAGGAATTCATCCATTCTTTGGTTTATCTGATATGTCAGTGTATAACTGTTCATACTAGTCCCTTATAATCATTTTTTTTTAAATTTCTGAAGCATCCCTTGTAAATGTCTCTTGTTCTATTTCTTATCTTGTTTGTTTTTTTTTTCCTAGTCTAGTAAAAGGTTGTTCAAATTTGCTTATCTTTTCAAAAAGCAAGTCAGTTTTGATTTTTTGTACTGTACTTTTGTACTATATTTCATTTATTTCTTCTAATCTTTATTATTTCTTCCTTCTGCTAGCTTTATTCTTTTTCTAATTCCTTGAGCTATAAAGTTAGATTGTTTATTTAAGATCTTTCTTCTTTTCTAATGTACATGTTTAATTCTATAACCGTTCCTCTTAGTACTGCTTTTACTCTTTCCAATATGTCCTGGTATTTTGTATTTTTATCTTGAAACATTTTCTAATTTCCCTTTGACTTCTTCTTTGACCCACTGGCTGTTCAGTAGTGTACTGCAAAATTTCCACACATTTTTGCATAAACCCATGCATATAGAGTCAATTGATCTTTAACAAAGGTGCCAAAAATACACATGAGGAAATGACAGATTCTCCAATAAATTTTGTTTCAAAAATTGGATATCCACATTCAAAAGAATGAAATTAGACCCCTATTTTATATTATATACAAAATGAGCTCAAAATGGAGTAAAGACCTAAACATAAGACCTGAAAGTGTGAAACTCCTAAAAGAAAACATAGGGAAAAAACATCATGACATTATTCTTGACAGCAATTCCTTAGATTTTTCATCAAAACAATCAACAAGAGCAAACACAAACAAAAAACCCAAACAAAAACCACAAAACAACAACAACAAAAAAAAACCAGAAAACTTCAAAAACTCCTACAATTCAGAAACAAAATGGTGCAAGGACTTGAAGCATTCTTGCAAAGAAAACATATAATGACAGACCTATGAAAATATGCTTGGTGTCCCTAATCATTATCCCTAATCTCCTCTTAAGTGTTATCAGAAAAACAAAGGATAGTAAGTGTAGGTGAGAATGTGGGAAAACTTGTACCTGTATACTTTGTTGATTTGAATGTAAGACAGTGCTGCCGCTATGGAAAACAGTATGGAGTTTCCTCAAAAAATTAAAACTAGAACTATCAAATGATCTAATCTTCTCACTCCTGGGTGTATATATCCAAAAGAACTGATAACAGGATCTCAAAGAGAGAGCTGTACTCTCACATTCACTCCAGAATTATCTGAGTAGCCAAAATATGAGAACAACCTAAATGTCCATCAAGTGAACGGATGAAGAAAATGTGATATACAATGGAACACTATTTAACCTTAAAAAAGAAGGAAATGTTACATGAACTACATGTTTGACTCTGGAGAACATCATGCTAAATGAAATAAATATGTCACAGGACAAACACTACATGATTCCATTTATATGAGACATCTAAAATAGTCAAGCTCATAGAAACAGAGTATAATAGTGGTTTCCAGGGGTTAAAGGGAGGGAGAAATGGGGATTTGCTCTTCAACAGGTACTAAGTTTCAGTTATACAAGATGAATAAGTTAAAGAGATCTGCTGTACATCATGTATTAGTTAACAATACTTTACTGTGTACCTTAAAAGTTTTTAAGACAACAGATCTCATGTTAAGTGTTATTACCATAATGAAAAAAAGCATTAGTATCTAGGATTAGGTAGCTAACCTTGGAAGAGTTACTTACTCTACTTAAAGAATCTCTTATTTGTACCTTTTTCTTGCAAAAACACTTTTCTTGGTTTTTCAATCTTATAATACCCCTTTTAGATGTATCAAATTTTCTAAGCTTTCTAAAATTTGGATTTTCTATACTATGTAGATATTTTAACTGGTGAAATCTGAGAGATTATCTCTAAAACCCCTTAACGAATAGACTAAGGTCAAATGAGATTGAGTAATATTTCAAGCTTTTATATCAGTGATAGAATTTGAGTGAGAATGCTGGTCTTCAAATTCCCATTCTTCTATTTCTGCTTATGTCTACCAAGCAAAAATTTTGATCACTAAATTTATGTCTCTATTCACCCTTCTAACAAAGTCAGCTCTAATCCAAGTTTTCTTTGGTGGCTCAACTTAAACAGAATCAGCATTTTCAGGCTTTACTGGAGAAAGAAAAAAATTAACGTTCTAATCAAAACCAAAGAAATACACATATTTTAATTCTCAGGAAAAATATATTTGACATGTAAAATATAGCCTTTCCTGGTAGCAACGAATGTTTTCTAATTTCATCATTAATATTGGTCAAATGTCCAAGAAAATGGAAATATTTTTTTTCTTGCTTCATATAGAGCTCATTTCTAGCCCAAATAAATAAATAAATAAATAAATTCTCATGAATATACTAAGGGATAGGGTCAGTATATTTTCAAGTAGACTGTAAACAAAATGTATAAATTTAAATGAAAAGTAAAATGACTTTTCATTTTAATAAATTGATCTCTAAATTTCAAGAGAAATAAGATTTTCTTGCAACAAATTTGGATGACTGATACACTTTCTTGTTCCCTGCATTAAAAATTTCTAATTTTAAGGTAAAATATTTTACCAAAGAAGAAAATTTAAGTCTATTATTACCACATTTCTTAAGACTGAAATTATGACAAAATAAAAAGTTTAAAATAAGCTACTGAAAACTAAAGTGTTCTAACTTAGGCATCATAACTACTAAAATGTTATATTCTTTATATTTGAAATAAATCTTGACAAAATTTAGCACTATCTAATATATACATAATATATCATATATATATATTTATATATATATATATATACATCAGATATATCTATGTGTTAATGTGTGTGTGTGTGTGTAACCACACACATTCTTTCTTCATTATTTTTGTGAATTTTTTCAGATTTACATCATAAAATATTCACAATGCATGGATATCCTATGACAAGGCCCTTAGTTAAAAAAATTAAAAGCACTGTTATTGGTCCATATAGATCTAGGAACTTTCTTTATATATCTATACACATAAAAATATCATATAGGATAATTTTTAGAATGCAATTGGCTTTGAATTCCTAAGTTCTAGAGTCAATAATTTCTTTTCTTTTCATTAAATTGAAATGAATTTTGTCTTACATAGACATTACTGTGAAAGAAAACATTTGCAGTAGAGACACTGTTTAGAAAGAGTGAATTAATAATCAATACTCAACATACACCATGCTCTAAATTTAGAAATAGAGGTATAGTTCTGGAATTATAAATTCTTATTCCATTAACACTGGCTATAAACTCTCCCCGGAGGCAATCATTAATTCTATCTCTATAATGCTATATCATGTAGAGAGTGCTGTGAGAAAAGAAAATGCTAAATAGCATAGAGATAACTGAAAACATGAGCATGGAAAAACTAAGAAAAGACATACAGAAAACGGAAATTTTAAAGGTCCTCTTGAAATACAACAGAACCTTGTCAATGAAGACTTTTCAAGGTTGTATTATTTAAGGTCTATGATATGTACTGAATTTTAATTTTGCTGAACTTTAATAATTTTAAATGGCAAGATGGTATATGAGAAACTATCACTTAGTTCATATGTGATCCTTGTCTTCTGGGCACTCAAATTTCATCAAAATATTCTCCATCCAATCGTTCTGGACTACGCATTAGTTTTTGCACTGAGTTGAAATATCTTTAAATTATCATCAGTTCAGATTCCTAGATTTTGAAACATTTGCTATTATTGGCACTACAAAAATTAATTTAAAATGATGAACTTATTTGCATGGAAAAATTTAATAGATTTTCCATTCTGACTGTAATTAATTTATGTAACTATGCAGAGTAGAGATGGTCATCTACCCTATAAATATCTTAGTGCATATTCTAGAGAAAGCAGAAGTAGAAGAGATATTAATAAATCAAATTTTATTACTAGACAATTGTCAGAATTTATGCTCCACTAATGAAAGGGGATTGACTCATAGTTTTAGCCATTCTTCAATTGCATATATAATTACATTTCCTAAAAAAAGTAAACGCATGAGTTTCCTCTATCCACCTAAGTATTCATCAAACTTTATTTGTGCTTTTTTGGTAGGACATATGTCACATGGAAAAAAAAACAGAAATTATTTAGACTCTTAATTGTTATTCTGTATTTTAATATTTATACCTCTCATATTACTATACCATTCAATAAGTACTAAATTATCAAAAGACTGTATTTAGTAATAAAATAACCATTTTTTTTCTCTATATATTCAATTCGAACTTAATATGAATCATTAAAAAGTGTTATGTACAAAACAACATTTCATATTCTGGAGGTGAGAATGAATGTTATAATCTAGTTATTTGAAAAGCCCATTTATTTGCTTTATTAATTAAGTAGTAGTAAAAATTTAGGAAATCTGTTTTTAATATGTATGGTCCTAATTCCATATCAGAAACATAAATAATAATAACAAAATAAAGTTTGAAAAGTAAAAAAAAAACTATTGTTATATTTAAAATATAAAACACTACTTGTACCTTATTCAATTTTATTTCTAGGAGGTATCAAATGCTATTAATGAAAAAAGCAAATAGCAATCACTGAAAAGAGAAAAGTTAGAAGTCCTCTACTAAGTGAGAAGTCATAGACCACATTACTGTACAACCAGGAAAATCCTGTAAAAGCATTGGCAAATTTAAAAAAAATTTTCAATATTGTATTTCAAATTACTAATCATATGCTTAATCTACAAAATCTTCCTAAATTGAAATAACATCAATAGCAAAATCAACTATCCATTTATTGTCTACTATTTGCCAAACACTTTTCTTTCATTGTCATTTAATCATCATAACAACCCATAATAACTAAAGTAGAGAGAGGTTAAGTAACAGGAATAAACTTCCACAGCTAATGGAAAAACCAAGATTTTGATCTGAATTTAAATCTCACTGGAAACAAGGATTTAGATCAGGATTTTGTGACATAATTGTTCTGAGATTTGGGGGGATTTCCTTTAACACCTCAGCCTCGGTTTCTTCATAGCATCATTTCTATACCAGCAAAATGTATAGTTCTGTTAAAATTACTTCATATGTGTAGAGGTCCCACTATATAGTTTCTTAAGATGGGCAATTGTTCAATGCATAACTGCTTGGCTCCATTAGTCTCAAAGGAACCTGTCAGGCTACTACTTTTCCTACTCCCTGTATCTTTTAGTGTGTCTTTTCATAAATATTGCACTGTAATTAATAAGTTACATGAAGCGTATTTGCAGGAATAAGCTATAGAGAACAAAGATACAGAAACTGAAAACATGCATTTGAATCCTAGCTCATCCATTATGTAATCATGAAAGAGGGACAAGAAAAAGAATATAAAACACTGAAACCAAAGCAGATGGAAAAATACCATATCACATCCAAATAGTGCTGATTCTAAAAAGCAAGAGAAAAAATGAATTATGACTGGAGAAAAGGTAAAGTTAAAGATTCATCTATCTATCTACAATATTACTGAGGAATCAGCTCTAAAAGTTTGTTTTCATGTTTTCTTCTTTATATGTCATCAAGAAGTACTTCTGTAAATCCTATTTTTTTTTTTACATTTCAATTAATCAGTTTGCGTTGTCTTAAATTCTACTAAGAATTGAATAGAATAAGGGAAAACTGATATATCTAGTGTCATATGAATCATATAATAGTATATATATAAAGACAACTAGAAAATTGTTCCATGTATGACTTTTGATAGTACTGAATGTTGGCAACAGGCTAAATTGTTTCTGCATTGTTTTACTTTAACATTGATACATCTTTTAAAGATTTATTTATTTTAGAGAGAGAATGTGCCCACGTATGCAAACAACAGGAAGGGCAGAGAATGAGGGAGAGAGAATCCCAAGCAGACTTCCCACTGAGCGCAAAGCCCCTGAGGTTCAATCCCAGGACCCTGAGATCATGACCTGAACTAAAATCAAGAGTCTGCCGCTCAACTGACGGAGCCACCCAGGTGCCCCAGCATTGATACTTTTTAAAACAGTCAGATTCATATCTATAAAAGGAGATTTCAGTGAACATGGTTGGAGGTCAAATTATATGTACTTATGAGTCCACATAAATTCACACGTATGCATTATTGAAGTACCCTAGTCTAAACTAGAGGGGCTGTATCCTGGTTAATTAGCAATCAGGAAAGTGGAATTTAAAGTTAATCAAGACAAGTAATTTGAATACTACTGGACTTTAGGGTTTTTTTTTCTCTTTTTTTAAAGATATAATTTATTTGAGAGAGTGAACAAGAGAGAGCAAGCAAGCATGAGCGGGATGAGGGGAAGGATCAGGGGGAGAGGGAGAAGCAAACTCCCCACTGAGCAGGGAGCCCAATGGGGCTCCATCCCAGGACCCTAGGGATCATGATCTGCACTGAAGGCAGACGCTTAACTGACTGAGCCACCCAGGAGCCTCTGGGCTTCAGGTTTTCTTAGTAGTATAAATGCACTGAAAGAAATTTTAATTTTCCAATAAGTTAAATTGTATGGTTTTAAAAATCATTAATAAACTGAAAACAAATAGTTTTCATAAATGGCAAGTCATATAGACCAACATCAATCCTGCACTATATGTGCTATTTTAACCCCTAGTAATATAAAATATTACATGCCAGAGATATAAACAAAGAATGGTAAATGATTTTAACCCTTCATAATATCCATGTCAACCACTGGGAATTATAAAACAGAAAGTGATAAACATATTATTTCTGAAAAAGAAATGTTCCAAATACTTAAATACTCTCATACTCTGTTGCTCTGACATTTTAGAAAACTAATACCCAAGATTTTATTTTTAAATTCCAACATGCTATGTGAATCCAGTTACATGCATTCAAAAAAACAATGATGGAATTTAGCTGATCTTAAAGCACAGCATAGTGAAATAACTACAAATTAAAATTAAATTAAGAGGACCCTATGATTATCTCATTTTACTACAAATACAGGGAAATACATTTTTCATCCACAATAATTTTATTACTATAAAATATTTTCTAATCAGAAAGAAATTCAGAAGTCAAATGTTACATTATAGAAAAATAACTAATAAGCTGAATTTCCTGTAATAAATTCAACTACTTGCAGTGAGAACTGTTAACAATTCTAAGAAATTTTAATGATAGTTACTAACATTGCAATCTAGAAAATTGTATATTTGATTTGAAAAATAAACTGAAGATTTCAATATTATGCTCTAAAATTTTATGAAAATGGGAAAAATTTATGAGGATTTAGAATACAAGCATCATGATACACAGAAATACTTATTAAATCATTATTATATTGAACTTATTTTTTATTATAAAAGGATATGAAACTAGTATTTTGTTCTACTTTTATGCAATGTAACTTCCATTAAAGTGATAGCATATTCAATGAAAACCCTGCAAAATTTAGGTGATTCTATGTAAATAAAGAGTATGTACATAAGGATATGTTTGTGTATGTATATGTGAATGCATATGTGTTCTATTTCAGAAATGTTACCTCAGAATTTTAGGTTGATTCCTTGGAATTCTTTATTCTAGACATATATAAGCATCTCTAAAAAAATTAAAAGCATATTTAAAATTGACTTCTGAATCTGGGGGTAAAGCCTGACAGAAGTAAAGATTTTCTAGAGAAATTTTTTCTAAACTAGTAAGTACTTGCAGAGTAGATAAATCCATCATTCCAATATAAGATAGAATTACTCAGAATAAATCGTTCATGTATAAGTACTGTCCAAAACTTCTTTGGAAGTTCATGATGTGATAAGTTTAACCTCATTTATTTTTGCAATCTAGTTACTTTTCTCAGGACAGATGTGTATTGAAATAATTCAAGACAAGCTGACAAACTAAGAAGTCTGAAAAACTTTAAAAAAACTTCATGTAAAATTCTGTTTCTCCCTCTGTGTGTATGTGTTTCTATCTCTCTCTCCAGCCTCACATCATATATTTATAATAGTTGTTGTGGAGCTAGACACTGGTAAAGACAGGGCCATGCCTTTGGGTAATTTGCTCTACTTAGCAAACTAGAACCTTGAAGAACTCCAAAATAATGAGGGTTGACACATCTGAATCCCAGGAGCACATTCGGATTTTCCCTACAATTATCAAGTATAGTTTGGTGTGAACAAATATCCCAAAACTCATGAAAAATACATATTATATATATCCATATTATTTCATATAAATGTTATGTTTCACACTAAGCAATAAACACTATGACAAGTATTTTTCCATATCAATAAAAATATATCAGTAAAATTTTATGACTAAAAATTAAAAATAATTATACAACAATAGATTTTTAAAACAGCAGATTAATACCAAAAGATCATTGGTATTGACAGTTTGAAATAAATCAAAAGATCACTTATGGCAAAATAAAAGCTTCAAATGAATGGACAGTCACTGGCAATAGCATATGTTTTAGTTCACCAGGGAAATATGATGATTCTAATCTTTTGTGCAACTAATAAAAGTACCTTGAAAATATAAAGTAAAAAATTAAATTAAAAGGAGACATAGATCCAACATCCTACAGGAAAATTTAATCCATCTCTCTCTGGAAATTACAGAAAATACATATCAGTAGGAATTTTGAAAATTCAACATAACAAACACCTAAATATACTAGATCAATATATAACTTTATACCTCATAACTAAGAAAATATATGCCTTTTTGTCCAGTATGCAAGGTCCACTCATGAAAACTAATCTCATTCAAAGTTCTAAAGCAAGCCTCAAAAGATGGGGAAAAAAAAAATCTGGTCACAAATTAATTAAGTTAAAATTCAAGCATACATACAATTGAGGAAGATTCTAATTGTTGGAAATTAATATCTATCCTGATATAAATAAGGGAATATCACATTTTAATAAAAGCAGAAAGACAAAGTAATGACAGGGCACTGGGATAGAGCCCAGTATTGGGCTTTACTATTGGCAGGAATTCTGCTTCTCTCTCTCCCTCTGTATCACCCCCCCACTCCCTGCCACCCTCCCTCTCCCCGACCTTGCTCATGATCTTTGTCTCTCCCTCAAATAAATAAATAAAACCTTTTTTAAAAATTGCAGCAGAGACTTTCTATAATGCAACTTAACAAATTAGATAAACTAAAACATAATGTAATTAAATATCAAAGAACAAAAAGAAATCATAAATAAATTTTAAAACATAAGATCAATATATCAAGAAAAGTAAGCTTCTTAAAAAATATAAGATTCATAAGCCTTTAAGATTTACAAACTAAGACTGATGAAGAAAGAAAGAAGGCAAAAAAGCAAACCATATTAAGAAAGTAAAACATGTATAAAAACAGTGGGCACCAATAACTTAAAAATTGAAATCTTTATCCCAATAAATTTGAAAACTTGTAAGTCCCAAGAAAATATAATATTTGTCAAAACTGACTCTAAATAAAAAATCTTAATATTATTCTAATCAAGACAAAATCTGATATGATTTTTAAAAATCATCCTACAATAAAAAGGCAGGTCCAAATAGTATTACCTACTAACATTCAAGGAAGAAATAAATCAAATTTACCACAAAATTTTTATAAAGTCCAGAAAGAGAACGTATCTATATTACTTTGCCAAATCTCCTAACCTTGGTACCAACTCTAGTAAAAACAGTATTAAAAATAGAATTATAAGCAAATCTCACATTAATCATAGATGCAAATATCTTAAATATCCTCAAGCCAAATTAAGAACAAATTAAGGTAATAATACACCATGAGTAATTTAAACTTTCCACAGGAATTCACTTTTTAGTATTACAAAAAATTAATATAAAGTAACTTGCATATGAGAAAATTAAATAATCATCCCAATTGTTACAAAAATGAGGATTAAGGAATCACAATCTGCTCATTATTTTTAAAAAAATATCTTACCAAGAAGAGCAGAAAATAGAATGTTCTTAACCTGACAATCCTTAACTATTATAAAACTTGAAACAAATACATAACATGAAATATTTAAAGTATTTATTTTATTACCAGAAACAAGTAAAAAGTATCCATTCTTACTGGTGTTATTTCATATTCTTCTGGAGACACTGGCTACTGCAATAAATCAAGTAAAGAAAATAGATGAGGATTGGGAAGGTATGTGCTATGGTGAGTGCTATGAAGTGTGTAAACCTGGTAATTCACAGACCTGTACTCCTGGGGCTAATAATACATTACATGTTAATAAAAAAATTAAAAATTTTAAAAAAATAAAGTAGATGAGGAGATAGGAAAAAACAATTCAGATCCCTTAGTTTTACAGATGATATAGGAAAAAGAATCTACAAGCGGACTATAGAAATTGTAGATTGTACAAAATTATACCCAAGCAAAAGATCAGCAAGGAAATAAAGGCCTTAAACGACACACTGGACCAGATGGACATCACAGATATATTCAGAATATTTCATCCCAAAGCAACAGAATACACATTCTTCTCTAGTGCACATGGAACATTCTCCAGAATAGATCACATCCTCGGTCCTAAATCAGGACTCAACCGGTATCAAAAGATTGGGATCATTCCCTGCATATTTTCTGACCACAATGCTCTAAAGCTAGAACTCAACCACAAAAGGAAGTTTGGAAAGAACCCAAATACATGGAGACTAAACAGCATCCTTCTAAAGAATGAATGGGTCAACCGGGAAATTAAAGAAGAATTGAAAGTAATCATGGAAACAAATGATAATGATAATACAACGGTTCAAAATCTGTGGGACACAACAAAGGCAGTCCTGAGAGGAAAATATATAGCGGTACAAGCCTTTCTCAAGAAACAAGAAAGGTCTCAGGTACACAACCTAACCCTACACCTAAAGGAGCTGGAGAAAGAACAAGAAAGAAGCCCTAAGCCCAGCAGGAGAAGAGAAATCATAAAGATCAGAGCAGAAATCAATGAAATAGAAACCAAAAAAACAATAGAACAAATCAACGAAACTAGGAGCTGGTTCTTTGAAAGAAATAATAAAATTGATAAACCCCTGGCCCGAGTTATCAAAATTATAAATTAACAATGAAACTTTTGTATTCAAATTAGTACACTTTTGTATTCAAATTAGTACACTTTCATATTAAAACTACAAGCATTTCTAATAAGTGATTATAATATATCACTTAACATAACACCAAAAATTCTAATATACCTAAGGGGTAAAAATCTAAGACAATGTGGATAAAATTTTTATAGAAAAAATGCATTTATAATATTTAATTTAACTTATATAAATTAAATTTAATTTAACTTATATTTAGCATACATAAAACTCACTGATATATATTGAAAGATATTAATAAATCAAGAGATATCACATACTCATAAATTAGAAAACTTAGTACCACAAAATCCTACACTTATCAAAAATAATATATAAATTCAATTTAATTCTAATCAAAATCCAATAGGATTTGGTGAAATTTAATAAACATAAATTTTAAATGGTAAAAGGCCTAGAATAGTGAAGGAATTTCCAAAGAGCAAGACTTACCTGCCAGATAACTATCAAATTCCAAAGATGCCATAATTATCTCAGTGTCATCTAACAGCAAAACTAACCAATGATATTTTCAACACATTTGACTGCACAATTTAGGACTGAAATTATACATAGGATTCCTATAAACTTACAAATAAACAAAGTATCCAGAAGATAAATGGACATACGTGGAGGCAATTTACAGAAAAGGAAATATGAAAGCCCCCAAATTATAGTATGATATCATGTATTTATGTGTCAAATACATGTTACTTAAAATATAATTTTTAGGAATGAGCACATAGTGATTAACATTCTAAATAAACACAGACAAAAGATAAAACAAAATTGAGACTAGCAGTCCTTTCGAAGACAGAAGGAGGAAAAAAAATGTAGAAGAGAAAAAAGGATATTGGTTTTGGTCCACAGTCCACAATGGACTCTAAGAAAACCAGAAAGTTTTATACTGAAGCTGATTGGTGGTCTCAGAGATAGTTTTCTTTTTCCTTATGTATCACATATATATTTCATATATTTTATTGATACATTTCATATAAAACTGCACTATTTAAGAAATATCATAGCAAATTATATATATATTAAATGTATTTTTGCACACTAATAAATTCATCAATTTATCTTATTCCTATGATCATGAAATATAACAAATAATGATAGAAAGAAAGCTGGTAAAATGTATAGTTAATTTGAATAATTAACAAAACCATTAATAAAAAATAAAATCCAACAAAACCAAAATTGAGCCTTTCTCTGAGTTTTGTTCTGAATGGCAGTAAGTTAGATTCAACGAACAGTTAGGTGGTCCCATTTTAGTCTATGGTACAAGATGCATGTTTTACTGCAGGTTCTACCACAGTCTTTCACTGGTGATAAAAGAATATCATTCACATTAAACACACACACCTATATGCAGACAGAAATTGTGTATTGTGTGTCTCTGTGCATACACTGTACATCCAACAAATCCTAAAGAGAAGAGAGCATAAGTAGAACACACTGTATACCTTACACAAAGGTGCTCTGGCTAAGTAAGCTTCAATAAGTATATGCAATATTTTTAATATTCAGTATATAAATGCCACATGGGAAGATGAAGGGCTCTGTGGATCAAGTTCTGTACCACTGTTCTAATTATCCTCTCTCCTCCTTGGCTTTAGTATATACAAGTTGATTATTAACATAGTTTTGACTGTTGTGCTCACACACGAGATTGAAACGAGGGTTAAAAAGAGTAAGAATCATCGTGGGAATCAAAATGTGAATATCTAGAACCTCAGAGGGCAAAGATCTATTTACAGGTAGAGGTACATAGATTACTTTCCTGAGATGAAGAAATTTTCTCCTTGAAGAATTAGAATAAAGAAGAATTTCACTTTTTTCCAGAAATTTCTAAGTATTACTTTGAGAATTCAGGCCTTTTCTTGGGGCAAGTAAGATGTATCTCACATCAGACTTACCTCACATTTAGCTTTCAGCATTAAGGGGAAGATAAAGTCTATCAACTCCATTGTGTGAGATTTCCTTTGAAGTATTGGGTATTGATAAATGCAAACCTGAATTATATTTCTGGATAGTTTTTCTTTAATTCCTTCCCTCATGAGATGCTAAGGGTCTGTTATTTAAGACTATTATAACATGAAAATAAGAGCCAAAAATATGTTCTGGTTGTTTTTGGAGGAATGAAGTTTAACTAAGACCCAGTATATGAAAAATCTGATAGATAAAAAAAGAAACATACATAAAGAAAGAACATAAAGAACATAAAGCACACTTTTCAATGAAATTCTGAAGGCTGAAGGAATGTGTCAACTAGAAGTGAATTCATACCAAAGAATAAATATTGCATTACTGAATATCTGCTTATATATGTGCATCTTATAATATTGCTGCCATGCAACTATGGAGATGTTTAATAAAAAATCATTTCACCTGGAAGATAACCAAGTATGGAGCTGCTGCAGATAGAGGCTAGGGGGTAAACTGACACACAATAATAAGAGGTTATGAAATTTAAATGAGAGGTAAAAAGAAGGAAACTTTCCTTCAGCCTTCAGCATTTGCCATGTTTTCTATCAACAATTTAAAAAAAATTCTTTCCAAAATTAATTTAAATTGATGTTTGATTTCTATATCTAATGATCAATGCATATAATGCTTACTGGTCATAACCATGTAGAAGAGGAAGGGCCAGTAGCAGAATACATTAATTCTGAGAAATGTGCCCTAGAAAAATTTTCCAGGGGCACCTGGGTGGCTCAGTCGGTTAAACACTGTCTGCCTTTGGCTCAGGTGATATTCCCAGTGTCCTGGGAGCAAGCCCCGGGTCCAGCTCCCTGCTCGGTGGGGGGCCTGCTTCTCCCTCTCCCTCTGCCTGCTGCTCCCTCTACTTCTGCTAACACTCTTTCTTCCAAATAAATAAAATCTTAAAAAACTTTTTTTCCAATTATTCTCTGGCCATAACATCACCACTACTATTGAACAGGTCATAAAGAAATCCAATCTGCAAGCCCAACAACTCTCTTTTGTGAACCCTGCTATATCTATCCTGTTCTATTCCTATCTTGAAGAAAGGGCATGGTTTTCTGTATATCCAAAGGATGAATCTTCGTTCCTCATGTTTCTCACCAGGAAACAGCATCTTAAACTCTGTTGGGCTACTTCTTTTACAATGATTCCAATTTAGATTTTTTCAAAAATAGGATGCTTTTATGCTTTTTGATTTGGTGATGCTGCCAGAATTTGTTTCTGCCACTAATCCCAGAAGAAACAAAAGGACAGTGGTACCAATAATTTCTCATTTCTATTCTGACATATATGCCCAGAGGCATATCACTCTCTCCCTACTGAAATTGTTTATGACTCTATGCTTCCATAAAAACTGGACTTGATACAGGAGAAGATGGCTACTCTTGCAGTCCTAATGTTTGCCTCATATTCTGCTGTATTTTCCATGATGGTTAAGAGCAGGGACATCCATTTTCTTCAGTTGAAAATCCTTTATCTCCAGTATTTGGGCCATTTACAAGATTCCAATGGGGAAAAAAAGTATGGTTCTCATGCAAATTTCATAATTTTTAATGTAGCTGAATATTTTAGTCAATTAAAATATTTCGTGTGTATGTGTATATTATATATATATTACATATATATATATATATATTTGAATATATACCTATTACAAGATATTTCCTGACAAATACAGACTGGACTCTTCCTCTCCTCCTCTCTCTCTCTCTCTCTCTCTCTGTGTATATATATATATATATATCCAAAGTATCCAAAGAGAAAAAAAAAAAAAGAAAAGAAAAAAGAAAAAAAAACAAAAAACAAAAAAGAAATAAGACTACCTTTTAATAATCAAGAATGTTCTCTAACCCTTCCTATATAAGGATTCCTTGGTATACATACATTAAAGGATTAATAGTTAATGTCCAAACTATCCTCGCATGCAAATACATACCCCTACATATAACTAACTGGGTTATTCATTTTTCTGCTCACTATTTATGCATCATAAACATAGTCTGCATTTCTTCTGTAGCTTTTGCTTCTGTAAAGTTGAAAGTTACTTGGGTTTTCTTCTTTTAAGTTACTATATAACTTTGATAATGTAGGCTTTCCAAGTAGTACAAGATATGAAAGAGTTATATTATTTTTCTCAAAAAAAAAAGTTTCATGTTTGACATTGTCACATAGGTTTGATGGCTAAGTCACTTACTATTGAACTTTAGTACCTCAGGTTAAGGGAATTTAAGTTATTTATGTAGAAGAGGTGACAGTCATTCTGTAAATGGTTCTTCAAACCTGATGAAACCACCTAACTGACAAAAACGAGGTCCAAGTGAAGCTAACCTTTTTGATAACTGGGGGAAAGGAGGATGGCTAAGTAGATAAGGCATTATTAATACAGCTCTAAATTAGGGCTCAATTTCACAAGAGATGGCAGAAATCCAAAACCACTACTCTGTGGGTTTACTGAGTCAAGTTTTCTGAAGTGTCTTGAAGTACACAAAAAGTTTGCCCCCCCAGCAAGGAGAAGGCATTAACCGAAGGCCCGTAAACATTCAAAACTTATATGCAAGTTTTGTAGACATTTGCATTATTTTTATACAAAGTTTGGCCTCATTGAGAAAGTGATAGTCCAGAGTTCAATGGAAGTAATTCTAAAGAAACATTATTCAAAATCCCTTGGCCTTTGTTAAACAATGAAGTGAAAAGATGAAAAGTTTCCATTTCAAGCTTTTCCTTGTTAAATGATTTAAATAGTACTTGTGCCTTCAGCCTAATCTGGGGCTTAACACATGATAAAAACAAAATTGCCTGTTGAAATAAATTATAATATGTCACAAATAAAAAATATTTTTAGGAGAAAATATGGGGGCAGGGTATCTGAAGGGTAACTCCTAGTTTTCTTATTAGATGAAAGTATTAGAAAATCTAGTCAATAAGAAATCTAATCACAGTATAAATCTGTTCAAGAATCAGTTTTATGGTTTTCAAAAAGTTTTATACTAAATTTTTACATTTCCTGTTATTGCATGCAAATGGAAATAGTTGCTACTGTATTTACATTTGTAATTCCTATGGCAATAATAAAGATGTTCCATGGTGTATATAAAGGGTAAAAGAACATGGAATGGTGCAGGTTCAGCCCTGGGATAAAGGAAGTAAAGGAAGTTAAATAAAAAATATGCCTGGGCATCAGAAATAAATTTTTTGTAGAGAAAAATGTAAAGATGTGGTTTTTATTGATACCAATATTAAGCATCACATAATATATTTGGATATCTAATAATATATTTAAAAGAACCCTTAAGACAATTTTAACATAAATCATATCTGAAACATTTCTCTTGAATGTTCCTTGAAATGTCTGTCTGAGCATGTCACGTGCCTTTCAGGCAAGGTTGTTTTGTTTTGATTGAAGCACACATCACACAATTTTAGTTTCAGGTGTACAACATAATAATTTAACACAGAGTAGGGCATTTTTGTCTTTGACTAGGTTTAACTTTTAGAAGATCTTCTTATATTCAAGACTGCACAAATACCGATATCTTTTCAACTTCAGATATATGCAAAATCAGAAAAAAATGGAAAGATGAAAATTAGTATCAACTGCTGATTTGAAATTCAAGCTCAGTTCTGGAGATATGAATGAATAAATATTAAAAGCTGATAAAGAGGGACACCTGGGTGGCTCAGTCAGTTAAGCATCTGCCTTCAGCTCCAGTCATGATCCCAGTGTCCTGGGATCAAGCTGGGCATTGGGCTGCATGCTCAGTGGGAAGCCTGCTTCTCCCTCTCCCTCTGCCTGCTGATCCCCTTAATTGTGCACTTGCTCACACTGGCCCTCTCTCTCACACTCTCTCTGTCAAATAAAGTCTTAAAAAAAAACTGATAAAGAACTGAAAATCTAGATAAAGAGAGGGGCCTAAGATTAAGGAAAAGCAGCAATGGTAGCAATCATTCACCACCATGGTCCAAAAATAAGCTATGGGATAGTTTTTTCTTTAACACATTGCCATGGAAAGATGGCACCTGCTGTTCTTTTTAGGCAGAAAAAAGATACAAAAGCATCATCATGCTGGTACCAGAGTTGTGACATACAAGTAGCTATCAATGTAGGATGATTATTCTTCCCTGACCTTTATTCAAGGATTACAGCCAAACAAGGAGAACAGCTTTAATGGGAGAGTTTCCCTAAATCACCTAATGTGTGTGAAGCAAAAGAGGATGATCAAGATAAAGACTACATGAACAGACTCCCACCCATCAGAAGCCCTACTGTGAATTGCATGTAGGTGAAGTGTATTAAGAATTTTAAAGCACTGCATTTCTGATTTATCAATTTTTTAAATTTTTATTCATGTCATTGTTTTGTTCTTTTCTTTAGAATTTTAATAGACTTTTTGTATATATGCGCACTAGTTATTCCATCATTGTTACATTGTCTATATCTACTACTTCTAAGGACATTATACTCTAGTATAGAATTTTTTTTAATCTCTAATAGTTCCCTATTAATTTCATATTGTTGTCTTAGCTTCTCATTAATCATTGTAAAAAAGTAAAAAAAAAAGAAAAAGCTTTATACCAATTGATTTACCAGGGAAATCAAATTCTGTTTGTCTCAGGTTAAGTACCTTAACAGAATAATGGGCTAGTGGGGCATGAAAGATGAGACCTTATAAGCATAACCCAGATAGAAGGTGTTTACTTTACAAAAAGTCAATTTCTCTACATAAGAAACAAACAGGGAATTTTTTATTTATATTTCCTTTCTTTTCTCTCTCTTTTTTTCTTTCCCTCCTTCCTTTCTTTCTTTCCTTCTTTTTTTGGGGGGGGTTGGGGAGATGAAAGCTGACAGTTGGTGCTGGAGAAAGTTATCATAAGAAGCAAGGGTAAGACAGCAATAAAGGGCATAAGAAAGCTAAGGAGAGAGGGACCTGGGTGGCTCAGAGTTGGTTGGGTATTCTGCTCTTGATCTCAGCTCAGGTCTCAACCTCATGGTCATGAGTTTGGGGCCACATGCTGGGTATAGAGCCTACTGAAAAAAAAAAATAAAGAGAAGAGAAGAGAGGAAGGGAAGAGAAAAGAAGAGAATTAGAGAAGTAAAGAGAAAAGACAGAAGGGAAGGGAAGAGAGAGCCAAGCAGAAATTTTCTTTTATGTGTAATGGACATCTAATTTTAGGATAGTGATATTTAATATGTAAGTTTTTTCTTGCCTCATCTATTATTATCATCTACTTCCCTATACCTGCAAAGAAAAACATCTGCACCACAAGTTTGGTTTAAAGGTATTTATGGAGAATATATGATATATTAGTTGGGAAATGGTAATAATGAAGAGGACAGAGAAGGAATTTCAAAGGAATATTTAAGGTGGGCAGCCCTTGTGAAACCAGCTTATAAGTGAAACAACCATTAATATATATCTCCTATTAATATCGAATCCTCCTGAAATTCAGAGTTATATTAGGTAATCAGAATGTCTCAAAGATGATTTGATTATAGCTAAAGCGTTGTTATTTAGAAATAAAGGGCATCCACAGAATGCTGAAGGATTAGAATCATCTGAAATATATTTCATAAATGAGCTCTTTTATTTTCAAGGAAATAGAGTTATTTGTTGCCTCTAATTTACTTTAATAAATGAACTGATCTGAAAAAAAGAAGTATGGCCATCAACTGTATTCAATAGGTTCTGTTTATGTCTTCAGAAACTTTTCTTTCATATCATTCCCTCCTATATATACCTACCACATGCCCCTCCCCATTCAAGGTTTTACTTTCCATGGTTTTAGTTACTGGTGGTCAGCCATAGTCCAGAAGCAGATGATCCTCCTTCTGACTTATTGTTAGAAGGTCAGTAGTAGCCTAACGCTATGTCACAATGCCTACATCATTCACTTCACTTCATCCCACCATGTAGGCAGTTTTTCACTTCATATCATAAGAAGGGTGAGTATAGTACAATAAGATATTTGGGGAGAGAGAGACCACATCCACATAACTTTTATAATAGTATACTATTATAAGTACTATATTTTATTAGTAGTATTGCTGCTAATATCTTACTATGCCTGATTTATAAATTAAGATTTATCATAGGGATATATATGTAGGAAAAACCACAGTATATAGAAGATATACTGTTATATTTACCAGGGGAAGTAACTTCCTCTTAGGAAGAGAAAAACTTTCCCTGGTATATATAAGATATATCTATATCTATATCTATATCTATATCTATATCTATATCTATATATAGATATAAAAACAGTATATATAAGATTCAGTACTATCTGTAGTTTCAGGTATCCATTGGAGTCTTAGAATGTATTCCCACAGATAAGGGGGGAATACTATACTTGAATGTAAGTAAGTATATTCAAAACACATATTTTCTTAAACTTAGTATAACTGGATATAATTGGACAGCCTTTAACCTTTTGCAGTTATAGTTAATAAGTTTTTCTTAGAACTTACATAGGAGAGGTATGCTTTATTTTTTAGATATTCCATAATAAATTATCACAGACTGGATGGCCTAAAGAACAAATTTATTTTCTCATAATTTTGGAAGAGAGAAGTCTAAGATCGAGATGTCTGCAGAGTTTATTTCTTCTGAGACATCTGTCCTTGGCTTCTAGATAACATTTCCCTCTTCATCTGTTTCTCCTCTGTGTGTCTGTGTCCAATCTCCTCTTATAGGGATATCAGTCATACTGGATTGGGGCCCAATTTAATGACCTCAGTTAACCAAAATCACCTATTCAATGTCCTTATCTCCAAATACAGAAACATTCTGAGATACTGGGAGTTAGGATTTTAGCATTTGAATTTGGGGGGACACAATTCTGCCCATGAGAGGAGGCATATGAAATTAGTTTATTTCATAGATTTAATCACTCAGAATACTAAAGTTTTAAGTGTGGAACTCACAGCTTAAGTAGAGGAATAAAGGAACTTTTAGCATCTGATGTGACTCTGGTCTGATTATATTCTAGGACTATCGTGAAGACACACTGAAAATTCTAACACCCTGGAGAAGTATAAAATCCCATTCAGTTGCTAATCTTCCTGTCATGGAAGTTGCTTGCCAGCTCTAATTTTAAGTGAACACATTAAATACAATGGTGAAAATGTCAATTAAAAATCTACTCTCCATACCACGTGTGTCTCTTTCCATGTATGTTCTAACCTAACTCACATCCCACCTATACATAGCTGTTTGTGGATCCTGTGTTTTCATCTGTTACAGTCTTAGTTAAAATCATCTATTTTTTTCTACTATCCTACCTTGATCTTGACTTCAGCTCTTGCTCCTCAAAGATGGGAATATGAGGAATGGTTCTCTCCTTCACCATATAATTCTTTTGTCAGGAATTTCAGGATTTCCTCAACATTTGCAGTTATGTGTTTGACATTATTCTCTAATTTCCACACTGACTGACTTTTTTCATTTTATATTCTTATATTTTGTAATTGGGTTTGGTTCTTACATGGATTGGAAAATTTACACTTATAACACTGGCTATTATTCCCCAGATTTCCTCCTTTACAAGGCTGATTTCTACCTGGATGTTCTAAAGATCCCCAAAATGCAGCATTTTGGTTCCTAATCCCTAGTTTTCCCCATTTATAACACAGTTCTCCTCGACAGATTGAAATTTAGCAAATAAGCTTTGTAAACATGCAGTTGTTTTGAGTAAACTCAAAACCATCATCAGGGAAAAAAATTCCTGTCAATAAATTTAAAATCTATGTCAATCAATACCAGTCCACATCATTTCCCTTTAATGGACTGTTTTTCAATTTCAAACTTTTTTTTTTTCAATTTAAATGTAAAGAATTTATAATTGCGTATTCACTTATTTTCAATATTACTCCCACTCTTTTCCCACCTTTCTCCTTTAATCTAACAATATATATCAACATTCTTTTTTTTCCCAAAATGTTTTTTATTCTTCCCCTTTCTGGTTTTTAAAATCATACTGTTTACTTGATCTGGAATATCATTTTCTTTCATTGCATCTATTAAACATATTTATATCTCCCAGTGTCCCTATTAAGACAGCTAGCCTCACGGCAAGTTTCTAGTCCATCTTCTGTAATCTGAGGCTAAGGCCCCAGTGGGGATCTACTAGAGAAATGTTGAGCTCTCCTTATCTTCATGAGGAGGAATTAGCATTAACTATGGACAGCATTATAATTCTTCCGAAAGAATCATATTTGAATTCTTTGTCAATTTCTCTAATCAGGGCTGGCTCCATTGATCAGTGAAGTTGCACAGCATCCAAACTTAAGAGACCCTGCACCTCGGTTTCATGTTCTATTGTATCATTTTAAAGTTATTTTTGAATTTGTGTTTTATAAATGGAGCTGACAGCTGACATAAATGGACTCAGATTTAAGTGCGTGAGAGCTCTGCAGCCTCTGGGGCTGGACAAGGTTGCAGCCTCCCTGACTCTGGCAGGTAGCTCAGTGGTGGCTTCCAAAGAGACTTGCTGGGGAACTCTCACCTACTCCCCATGCAGATACTGAGTGCATCCCAGCATGGAAGCTGCAATCCCTTGAAGCTCTCTATGGGCCTGGCTAGGGGGCTCTGGAGAAAAAGAAACTGATTGCCTGCCCAAAACAATCCCGTGCATTTTCATTTTGTACTGCAAAGAATCCAGCAAAGAATAATTCTACCTACTGTTCTAAAATAATAGAAGAAAAAAAGGAAAAAATAAATAGGAGCTCCTCTTCTCTCAGCTACTCACACAATTCAACATTTAAAATTAAATAAGAATAACAGGGGCAAAAGGCACTCCACAGCCACTGTTTATATTATTTTTTCTCTTGAATGGTTTCAATGAATAGTATTATTCTGTTAAATTGAATTAATACAGTTCTGAAGGTAAGATCTATACATATCCAAATAATTAGAAATCACATATAAGTATAATCTGACTAAAAGAAAAAGGTTCTCTATATAAAAGTTGAGAAGAGACATTTCAACATAGTGTGGTACACAGAATGTGCGTCCAGATTCTGGACCTGCCATTTTCTAGATATGAATTCTTTTTTTTTTTTTTTTAATGGCAAATTTCTTTTTTTTTTTTAATTTTTTATTTTTTATAAACATATATTTTTATCCCCAGGGATACAGGTCTGTGAATCACCAGGTTTCTTACAATATTCTTTAGTTTCCAAATATTGTATGTTTGGGTTTTTAAAATTTGTTTAAAACTAAACATATACCTGAAATAAAATAGATGCTCAATAATTCTAATTACTTTCTTACTCTAGAACAATTATCTTCTATTATTAGGAAAGTACATTGACTTGATAATTAGCTCCTGGGCATTGCCTAGAAATAAAAACATTGACACAAAAGAGCAAAATTAATGTTTCATAATTAAGTGAGAAATTGGGAATTCCCAGGAAGATCTGAGAAAAGGGTAGATGGGGCCTTTCAGCAGGAGAGAAAAAGCAGATGATGTAACTAGTACATCATAACTGTTGATGGTTAGTGAGAATTAATGAAAGACTTTTTAAGAATATGGATGGGTAAATTCTTTTTTATATAGTAATGATATTCAGAAAATGTCTCCTAGTACTCAGTAAAAGTCACAACTACATGCAAACTTGAGCAGTAATTTTGTGAAGAGGGACTAAGTAAAGAAGGATCTACTGAAGTAGCTCAGTACAGTGCAGACCAGTAACAGATAACTCATGAACCTGGCATAGTCCGATGACTGTGTTAGTTCACCAGGACTAAGAATTCAACCCAAATATGTGAGCTTCCTATAACACCTGTGTTGGAGAGAATGGGATAATAATGAATTATCAGCAAAAATAAGGGCAAACACTTAGATATGATTAAATATATTATGGATACTACCATATACAACATAAAAACTATTCTGAGACAAATACTATTAACATACAGTTAGGAACCTAAGGCACAGAGAGGTGATTTGCACACAACCAGAGATTACAAGTAGAATAGCCAGGATTTGAACTACGATTCTTCATCTCCAGAATTTGTCCTTAACCTCTTTATCACATTACCTCTCTGTATTGATTTTTTAGCTTCCTAATATAGGTAAGTGTAATTTCAGTTTTTCCCCAGATAACATCTGATTTATACTAATGTGGATCTTTTTCTCTTTTTCTCAGTCACACGGAGAAATGGGTAGCCAGAAATGTAAAACCATTATAATGAACTTTTTTTCCCACCATAATAGTTTAGGAGTCATTTTTTTTTTTCTCAATTGCTTGGAATAGTGTAGTCATATTTCTGATGGCCCAGCAGCAATAAGATGGTAGATTTTTTAAAAAGCTTACACTATACTTACTTTATGCTTATTTCAGTCTGCATTTTGTATCTTTGCAAGTAATATGTTAAATGATGGTATTTGTTCAGGACTGGTCAATATAATATATATAATATAATATATAATATTTTTCAATTAATTTTTCAATTAATATTTTTCAATTAATTATTTTAATATCTATACCATTTTTCATAGTATGTTGTATAAAAATAGGTAAAAGTATTCTAGATTAAACTTTGCAATTGCTTTACTCAGATTGTACTGAGGACTCCACAGCATACCATTTGGCAGGTGGTATTTATTTGATAGATGATAATACAGAAAGCAGAAAAACAAAACAAAACAAAATAAAAAAACACAACAACAAAAAAAACCCATAAAAAAAAAAAACAAAGGCAGAGACAGACATGGCAAAGTTGTGTGTAATTCACCTATGAATTTTAGTTTTCAGTGACTTTGACAGTTAATACAAGGCTATTATCACTGCTGAAATTCTTTTTTAGTTTGTTCAGAAATTCATTTTATTTATCTTGGAACTAGTGAGTCATTGTTTCTAGCCCAGAGATACAATACCAGGATCACACAAGGCATAGGAAACTGCACATAATTGGAAATTACTTCTATATCTTTCACTAAATAAAAAACATATATTTTCATACTGGCATAATTAAAAAATACTAAAACTTATTAAACACTTATTAAGAGTCAGGAAATATGAACCTTAACTGTATTTTATTTATCTGCTTAATTGCCTTAATATATTTTCTTGATCTACCCTAAAAATACACTCAATCATTCTGTTCTTTACTTTTCCTGTTCTGACTCATTAACATAATCATATAATTTTTCTTTGATTTTGTTTTCATAAAAATAAATGATAGTTGATTAATCACCCCTTTCTCCCTACTTCTCAGGAGTCAGTCTGCCTTAGCACTCTACCAAGATTCCTCTTCTAGACTAAATTCAGTACGAGTAACTCTGCTTCTCTTTGGAGAGGTGTATCAGGAGCCTAAAATTCAACTGAGGTGTGCACTGCTGAAACATATTCAAATAGCCTGGGGATCTCACTGGTGGATTTAAATAAATAGTAGTAGCCTTGGCAGTATGAGATCTTGATATCCTGTTGTATATATTTCTATTTACCTTTTATTGCAGGAGATGATGAAGCTGGATACAATCCTTCTTATGCAACGTTGAACAAAATAACATGTCCTTATTTTAAAGCTGCTGTTTCAATAAGAATGGCAAAGTAATTATGTCTGAGCTTCTAGCTTTATCTTATTAGTGCTCTTAGGTAGGCAATACTGGATAGACTGCCCCTGCTTCCATTTGGGATTAGAAATGAGAAAGAGCATAGTAAAAATTTAACCTTAGATGCATGTGGTTTTCCCCAGGCATAAGAATCAGGGTCATACATGGTCTAACATGAATTCTAGGTTCACAAATTATGTATGAGACCCAAACATAAGTTTCTCTGTGAAAAGAGTGTTAGAGGGGTGCCTGGGTGGCTCAGTAGGTTAAAGCCTCTGCCTTCAGCTCAGGTCATGATCCCAGGGTCCTGGGATCAAGTCCTGCATCAGGCTCTCTGCTCAGCAGGGAGCCTGCTTCCTCCTCTCTCTCTGCTGCCTCTCTGCCTACTTGTGATCTCTGTCAAATAAATAAATAAAATCTTTAAAAAAATGTGTCAGACTTTATTTAAACACAAATAAAATGTAATATAGCTCTCTCTTATCCTTGTGAAAATATGCCAATTTCTTAAGTCAAATTAGTTTAAAAAAATTCGTGAAATTACTGCAAACCCAAAGGAAAAAAAAAAGCAACTTAAAAGGCCTGAGATTAAAGCACTGCCCCTGGAAACCAAGTTTGCTAATAAACCAACAGGACACTAGAATGGATTCTGTCTTAATGTCAGAATGAAAACAAAAAGGAACATAGAAGATACATAAGTTAGAAGCGGAGAGAGGTTTCCTTAAGGAGAAAATATTAAGAGTCAGGAAAAAACAAAAAGAGACAGATAGGATACATATGAAATGAAAAATGAGATACTGATAACAACATAAGTAAATATACAGCAAAAGGTAGCCTTATTCACATATAACTATTTAAGGAAGACATTGGACAATATGTCTTAATTAGTAATGGGGTCTGGATTTGGAAAGAAGCACATTCGCAGGGAAGCTCCCATCTGGCACAAATGTGGGATTCAAAAGAAAAACTGAAATTAAATGGTTTGATTACTTTCACATTCCAAGAGGTAATTTTCACATATGGATATTTTCCCTCTAGATATTTTATAGTATCATAGTAAACATCAAATGTTTAAGTCAAGTTAAAGTGTGAACACCATAAATTCTGAAAGACTACTCTTTTGATGATGATAAATATTAGATTTTTCCCCCCTATTCAAAATCCATCACTCAGTCTCCGATATGACATCAACACCACCACACTTATATTCTGGAACATAATTTTCCTGGGAATCTTGTTGAGGGCTAAGATTTAGCTTGTTTTTATTTCTTTTTGTTTTTTAGAATTCAGTAGCATAGGGTTAGTGCTATGATAACTTTATTTCATATTAAACTCTTTAAAAGTGATAATTCATGAGAGACTTGGCATTGGATCTAAAGAATTTCTGATGTCTTTAACTACTTAGCACCACTCCATAGAGAAAGACATAAGACTAAAACTTCCAATTGGACCCTGACTTTACCTATGCTCTGATCCAAGTTGATCATATTAGAAAATAAAAGCTAGGGGCGCCTGGGTGGCTCAGTGGGTTAAGCCTCTGCCTTCAGCTCAGGTCATGATCTCAGGGTCCTGGGATCGAGCCCCGTATCAGGCTCTCTGCTCAGCGGGGAGCCTGCTTCCCTTCCTCTCTCTCTGCCCACCTCTCTGCCTGCTTGTGATCTGTGTCTGTCAAATAAATAAATAAAATCTTTACAAAAAGGAAAAAAGAAAAGAAAAGCTAGAACTTGGCCTATTTGGCTAATATCATCAATTCAGTCCACCAGCCATTTTGCTGAAGCTCCAGAAGTTTGTATTTTATGGAGGCTTTCAGCACTTGATGCCAATGCCAGAACTGCTCAGTTAAGTTGATGCCAAATTCTTGCACAGAAATTGTGAGATGAAGGTTCACTGTAGTTTGAACCCATTAAGATTTCATATAATTTGTTATTCAGCAATAGTGAGTGAGGTACACAGCAAAGAACTTCTTAAAAAGCTTTGGCTTGCAAACTTAATATTCTGCTTTGTTGAGCAAGCCTGAATCATGTTGTGAATTATTTTACCTACTCTTGAGGTCTTTGATTCTAATACAATGTGTAAAAAAGCCCACTATGATTCTAATCCCTCATATTGGTCCTAGATCTTAAAATCTACACAAATTTACACAGGGTGAAAAAACAAACTGAAACAAATCATTCCACTCAGAATCCATCTTTGTTCAATCTCAGTATAAAGATTTTTTTTAACATTTTTCTCACTGCTGTGAACAAGATATTTTATTGCACATCATTATCCTTACTATCACTCTAGTACGTAAAGAAATCCATGATATTTGTGTATCTATTTCACAACAAAGACTTCACTGAAACAGTTATTTCTGATACCTATTTAGCTGATTTTCAAATTCATTTACTTCTTTATAGACCTATTGTTACCACCCTAGTCCACGGAGACCAACACAGGACACATGAATTATTAAAAACAAAAAAATAGGCTTCATCCTCCTGTGTATGCTCTAGTCACTTTCCACACTATTCTCCCCAGTGGCAGGCAGAAATATGGTGGTATTTTTAGTACAAATATAGTTGCTATCTTCATGATTAAATTACTTAATGATTTAATTTTTATAGGCTGAAAAAATATGACTTCCAAGACCTCTCAAGTTCTTGCACCTACATCGCTCTCAACAAACTCTTCATTGATTTGCTACAGTTCAGCTATGAAAGACCACTTTTTACTTCCTGAATGCCCCTATTCTCCCTTAGGGTTAAGATGTGTTATCAAGGTGACCTCCCATTTAACACTCCTAGTTTCCTGTGTGCTTTATTTGGCTTTTTATTTATCTCTCTTTGTCATTAGAGAGAGGAAAATGGTGTTCCAGTTTCCAAAAAGACTTTGGTAATTATTATTCTCACATACACCAACATGTATAGATACTCATTCGAATATGGCTTCAGAGACATTCCCATTTTAAGCTTTTATTATAATTGTTCCTTACAGCTTATAATGGTTTTTGTAATAATATAGACCAAAATTAATAGTTGGATTCTAACCATTATAAATAGAATGATTCTTTGCCAAAATGCAAACTATTTCCTATGTTTAATGAGATCATCTCACAATTGCCTCGGTTCACTCTGTTGCCTGAGGGAAGTAGTAAACATCATGATGTTATTTTCCATTATTATTATCTTTGTCTCCTCTTCTTTAAATTTTTATGAGGTATTTCTAGCTACCTTCTTGTCCTTTGAATCATTTATTTTTGTTATAGGATATATTTCACTAATCTGCTGGTGGAGCAGTAGGCATGTTACATATATTAAAGTTGGGCCAGTACCAAAACCTTACGCATTATTTGTCACTTCCATCTCCAAATCCATAGGGATTAGATGTATCCATCAGTATGGAAAATATTAATATACTAAAGATCTCACATTTCAAAAGGCATGTTCCAATCTCTGGAATACTTCAGTGTCCCAAATCTATGCTATATTCTGTTCCAAAGTTTTGGAAATTTGCCACTCTTTCCTTCAGGTTATACTAATATTGGGGGGTGGGGGGAGAGTAGGGCTCGTAACATTTCAGAACTTTTATTCCAAAATAGCCCTGTCACTGTTATGTGTGGGGTGTGTGTGTACACATACACGTCTACACATATGTTAATATAACTACTCACACTACTATTTTTCAAGCACTCGACTGAAAATCCTATGAAGAGCTAAGTCTTCCAGAATTACAGTCTGAGAAACTTGAGGAAATCTCTTCCACCAGTGAGATATCTATTAAGCTACTCAAAAATTTGTAATGGCAATTACTGACAGATTTTTTAAACAACATACAATAATTTCACAAAATAAGCAAAATCTAACCAAAAAAATTTATGGAGCTTAATACAGATGACCTTGGCACTTGAGCTAGAGGATGCTACCATCTACCCACAGTTCCTTGTGGAAGAACTATTCCAGAGGATTGTCCTCTGGCTCCATGGATAGAAGAGCTATTCTGGGCCAGTTAGGCTGGTGAACATCAGCAGATCCCATTACTCTTATAGTCCCCTCACTGCAGGAGGCTTATATCAAATGGGTAGTAGAAGTGGGGCAATGGAGTCACCATCCTATCTTCAACTTCTAATATGGATCCAGCAGGGCAGCTGGTGAAGAGCAGAGTCCCCCTTTCCTTCATAATTGTGTGTTGCAGGACAGTTACACTTGTGGTCTTGACAAGCATCAGCTCTAATCTCCTCTAGCTTCCTTAGGTAAAAAAATTAATAAATTGGCAGCCAATGAACATGGCTGATCCCAGTCTCCCAGTTATATACTACAGAAGGTCCACTCTGGACCATTCTCACTTCTCCCCAAAATCAGCTCTTATCCTTAGGAAAAATATCTGTAAGGCAGCTGGGGAAGATCAAGTTCCCTCCTCTAACTCCCCAAACATGTAGGATCTGCTGTGTACTCAGAGGTTCTTCCCAGGGTGGGATCTAAGCAAGCATCAAAAATTAACAACTCCACAGATCTAACCAAGTGATTCAACTCTAACTGTATCAAGTTGTAAAATGATTTATACCCCCAGACACAGTCCTCAACATTAAAATAATCAGCAATTAATGGAGCTTAATACAGATGACCTTGGCACTTGAGCTAGAGGGGTTTGCTACTAACAGATACAGACTAGCTGGAAGTTAATAGGTGATCAGGAAAAAAAGATTTTCAGAGTGCTCAGCTAAACCCAAAATTAAATTAAGAAAGCAACCATATATATAATAATATTTGTAAATTTAAGAATAAATTGAACATACTATGCCTGGGTGGCTAAATTTGTTAAGTGTCATGACGTCAGGGTTGTGAGATTGAGCCCTACATCAGGCTCCACACTGGGCAAGGAACCTGCTTAAGGTGCTCTCTCTCCTCCTTCTGCCCCCCCCCCCGACCCCCTTTTTCTCTCAAAAAAGAATTGAACATAAAAAATACAAGACTTCAATACTAAACTTACAAAACATTGCTGAAGGAAATGTAATAAGATGTAGATGAATGGAATGATATCCCATACATAAAGACTAGAAGACTTATTATTGTTGAGATGCCATATTCCTCAAATTGATCTCCAGATTTAACGAAAACTTTATAAAAACTTCAACTTGCTATTTTGCAGAAATTGACAACATGATCCATAAATTTATGTGAAACCCAGATGAGCCAAAATAATATTGAAAAACAAGAAAAGAAATGAAGTACTCATGCTTCATATTTTCAAAACTTACTACAAATGCATAATAATCAAGATAGTGAGTTACTGGCATAACCCTAAATATGTAAATAGAAATAAGAGTCCTGAAAAAAGAAACATTAAATTTATGCTTAAATGATTTTTGATAAGGGTGCCAAGGTAATTCAGTGTGCAAATATAGTTTTTCAACAAATTGTGTTGGAGCAACAGGATAACTCAAGGAAGTGAGACCCATACTTTATATCATATACAAAAATTAACCAAAATAGACCATAGGCCTACATGTATGAGCTTCAAGAGAATAGTTCAACATATGTATGCTTATTGTTCTAACATATCTTTCTAACTATATATTTTTATATTTCTTTCCTACCTTCCCTCTTCTTCCTCTCCCATCATCTTCTATTTTTACTACTCTTGCTGCTCCTGCTCCTCCTGCTACTCTTCTCTTTTTCATCTTTGCCTCCTTCTACAGTCCTAGCAGGGTTTTTTTTTTCTTTTACATTTTTTAAAAAAATAAGATTATTGTTGGGGCACCTGGGTGGCTTAGTCGGTTAAGCATCTGTCTTCAGCTCAGGTCATGATCCCAGGGTCCTGGGATCGAGCCCCAAATTGGGCTCCCTGCTTAGCAGAGAGTCTGCTTATCCTTCTAGAGTTCCCCCTATTTGTGCTCTCTGTCAAGTAAATAAAATTGTAAAAAAATTTGAAAAAAGATATTTGTCAACAGAGATCCTTATTTTTGTTCAGTGTATTCTTTAACAATCTGGAAGCCATATAGTGATTCATTACCTTTGTCCATCTCTCTACTTCTCTACTTCTCTAACTCATTATATATTTTTTTCTATTGCCTTCTGTCCTGGTGATACAAAGAAACTGACACAATAGTATACTCCTAGCCCCTTCCTGCATTAAGTTTCTGGCTGGTTAACTCTGTGATGGCTAAATTTCTACCCAGTTTCTCCTATTTATTCTCTTCCATTTATTTTTCTTATGGTGATTATTATTAGTTTATATCACACAAATATTTTGAATCTAATTTATTAGGATTCTTATTTACACATAGTTCTGAGATTCCATAATTTTGCTTCTCAGTATCTGTCATTTTAACTAATTGAATTTTGATTTTTCATTTGTTTTTGTTTGTTTCTTTATTGGCTTGTAAACTCTTCTTACGCAGATTTTCAGGAAAGCCAATTTTAGTGGCACCCAGATTTCAGCTCAGTGATGTTCTGTTCCCTTTACAAAGAAATAAAATACAGGATTTCAGGTCTCTCTCTCTCTTCTCATCTCTCTCATCACCACCCTCCTTACTGTACCCATGCCCTGACAAATAGCTTGGTAGATCACACTCTATTGAACTGTGAATCTGATACTAATATGTTCACTGGAGCAACATTACAGAGTATTCCACTGCAAGACAGTACTAAGAATGGACAATTAAAGGTAAAATGTTAAAAGCAAAAGAAAAACAAACCCGAAAAACACAAAAAACTAATTTCCTCAGAACAGACTTTTTCTTAGTATATAACTGAAAGTCTATTTCAATTACAGCATTTATTCAATGCAAGAAATGTTTCTTATAATAAAACCTTTATTATTTCTGTTCTTAATATGCTTGAATTAAATACAACAATACTAAATTTTTATACTTTAGCTCTGATATTTCTCTTACAAATTTGTTTCCTCTCTAAAAGCTTTAGATTTTTGATATATTAATTTGTAATCTGACAGAGTAGCTTTTTTATAGTAAGTACCACTGAAAATTTTTTGTAGTGTTGATTTTTCTATTCAGGGTTATTAGGGTGTAAATATATTATCAAACTCACAGACTCCTATGTTATTTCATTCAGATCTACTTTATTCTACTTTTTTTATGCAGGCCATATCTTCAATATCTATTATCTGATTTTTTAATCACTGGTTTCATCATGCAACAATATAAAATACAATATATATGCTACCTTAAATTTACTTTTTATATACTAATATAAATTCTTTCTTGGAGCACATTGTTTTACTTCTTAAATGCTACATTCCCTTTTCTACATAGTAAATTATCTCAACAGTTCTCATTTCATATTACTTTCTGTTTGCCAATATTAACTGAGAAAGGCATAGCTATACTTGTAAGTAGATTCTTCTCTGCCCCTACACTTTTACCCTCATAATAATAAGCTAAAAAACAAAAACTAAACCGAAGTGATTTCTTTTTAATTCTAATACTGAAGGTTGGTGGTTATAAAAACATATTGACAAGTTAAAGATCCAGAAGACTAAGAGAAAAAAGGAATTAAAACCCTAAGTAAACCCAGCCAGAAATATCTTTGTTCTGTGGCTTCCAGGTACTTAGTTTATTAGCTACACAGAGGTTTACTTTATATACTCATGTATGTATTTAGTCTGATGAATAAATGAATCTCTAATCTTCTTCCTAATTTTGCCAAAGCTTTATCATTTAAATGGTAAGATATTAAAGGATTATTAGTTACCTGACCATGAGTTTCATGAAATGCAGTATATTGGTTTAAAAAGAATCAGTCTATTTTTAACATATTGCTTAAATAAGAAGACTGAATCGTACCTGTTATTTTTCCCCTATAACGTTACTAGTATTCTGTCCATCAAAACAAATAAAATACATGATTCAATATTCACAAACACACAATCACTTTTAAGAGAGTATGCTTCATTCAATATCACCCACAACAGCAGTGCATAATTTATAACAGATTTGCTCCAAAGATATTACTCTGATCCTCTCTCACTCATGAGCTGCTCAAATATCAATAGATAAAATTAGTTCTAAAAATATATATAGACTTCTGGTTTCATCTGTGACACATAAAGAGTTTGGAAGCAGTCATTTCAAATTGTTCTTATAATAAGAAAAAGCTGCACAAACTAAAATTCAGTAACTTTTCTTAGATCGACTGGAATACTGAGCTTACAGGATATACCACCCACCCAAAATCAGGTGAGAAAGATGAATCTAGAGAGGCTCAGCTGAGATCTACTTGATCAGAGCAAAAGCCTACGAAACCATAAAATGGCGGGAACATTTAAAAATTAACTTTAATGAATTATTGAGTCTTGATTAGTAGAAAAGTGAGAAACTTCTAGAATTTCTTGAAGACTGCAATCTCAAGGCTGTCCCTATACTATCATGGACTTTATTTCAAGGAAATTCACTGGATACTCATGATAAGAACTGTGGCGAGACTGACCTCCTGTTGCTGGCAGGTATAAGAAGAGATTAATCATTCTGATATGCCCAGAGCCTTTTCTGTAAGATAGGCTTACTCTCCAGAGAAAAGTCTTTTCCAAAGTCTTATCAAGAATTGTGGGGAAAGAACATTCCTACCACTCCAGCACACTCTAGCTTTCTTACTTCAAATGAATTTCCTCCAGGTAGGGAAAGATAATATGCAAGAAGAAACACTTTTGAAGTTCACAAGCTTCTTGCAAGCCCACCAAAAGGCTGAAATTTAATTGGAAAATTATGGAATCCTCCATCTTCCCTACTCAATACTACTAAACCAATAGACCTCCAGTATCATAATAGTGGATTATTACCTGAAAGAGCTGAAAGATACAGACTCTCAGGGGTACTCAGGGAAGCCCACCAAGATGGAAGACAAGAGCAGGACACTAAAGGAGTATGAAGCTTCTGACAACTCTACAACAGCAAACTTCTAACAGAGCCTAACACAGCCACATATTTAACTCAGTTACAATTACCAAAAATAGCATGCCTGAATTTCAACCAAAATTTATAAGGTATGCTAAATGTCAAGAAAAAAACAGTCTGAAGAGACAAAGCAAACATCATGAAAGATACAGATAAAACACAGATGTTAGAATTATTAGGCCAGGAATTTAAAATAACTTTGATTGATATGTTAAATAGATCTAATGGAAAAAGAATGCAACCTATAAAAATAGGTCAATAACATAATCAGAAAGATGGAACTTTTATATAGAAATCAAAAGGGGAGATTAGAAATAAAAAACACTGTAAAAGAAATATTTTGATGTGCTCATTATTCAACTTAAAATGGCCAAAAAAAAAAAATAAGTGAACTTGAAATTATGTTAGCAGAACCTTCCCAACAAGAAATTTAAGAGGAAAAAGAATAAACTACAAAACAAAACATCTAACTGTGACACAATTACAAAGGTGTGACATATGCATAACTGGAATACCAGGAAAAAAAAAAGAGAACAGAGAAGAAGAAATATTTGAGGTACTTTAACATAATAATGTCCAAAGACTTTCCAAATTCAATAATGTGCACCAAACCACAGATCCAGAAAAATCAGAGAACACCAAGTATCACAACAACCTAGTCAGTTATATCATCATCTTATCACCTAAAATACCAAAGAAAAGAGAAAATCTTTGAAAAATCCAGAGTATGTATATTGGTGGGTGGGGAAGAAAGGAGAGTAACTACACTGGACTTTCAATCAGAAACTGAGCAAGTAATAAAAGAGTAAGAAAAATATATAAAGTATTATAAGTGGGTAGGAGAAGAATCAATGAAACAAGATGGGATTGGGAGGGAGACAAACCATAAGTGACTCTTAATCTCACAAAACAAACTGAGGGTTGCTGGGGGGAGGGGGTTTGGGAGAAGGGGGTGGGATTATGGACATTGGGGAGGGTATGTGCTTTGGTGAGTGCTGTAAAGTGTGTAAACCTGGTGATTCACAGACCTGTACCCCTGGGGATAAAAATATATGTTTATAAAAAATTTAAAAAAAATTAAAAAAAAAAGAAAAGAAAATGCAACCAACCCAGAATTCTATTTTTACAGATTTTATCTATTTATTTTAGAAAGGGGGAGATCGAGCATGAGAGAGAGAAGAAAGAGAGAGAGAGAGAGCATACACCTGCCCACACCAGCAGGGTTAGAGACAGAGGCAGAAGGAGAAGCGGACTCCCTGCTGAGCAGGGAGCCAGATAAGTTGCCGGGCTTGATCCCAGGACCCTAGGATCATGACCTGAGCTGAAGTCAGATGCTTAACTAACTGAGCTATCCAAGGACTCCCCAACCCAGAATTCTATAGCCAAAGAAGGGAGAAAAGTGCTCCAATGAGGGAGAACTAATGACTCCAAAGTGAGGGAGAAATGATGACTTTCTCAGACAAAGCCAAACTAACAACCATTGACAGATCTGACTTGCATGATAGGTTAAAAAACTTTTTTAGGCAGAACGAAAATTATACAGGTCAGAAACTGGTTTTACATAAAGAAAGGAAGGCTGTCAGAAAATAAATAAGGTAAAATAAAATATCAATTGTTATTACTTGTAATCTAAAATTAAATAGTAACAGTGCATTGGGTGATAACAACATATAAAGAGTGAAATAAATGATTGTTATGTCATGAGGCATAGGAGGAAGGAACTGGGGATGTTCCCTTATAAAATATCTCCATCACATATGAAGCAATATAAAATTATTTGGGAGTGAAGTTGAATTAGTTCAAATGTTTATTGTAAACCATAAGGAAAATACTATTTTGTTTAAGGAATGATTGTTGGTATGCTAAGAAAAGAGGTAATATGGAGTCAGATAAATGTTCAATCAAAACCAGACAGAAAAATCTCTGTAAAACAGTTGCAAACACAATTTACATTAACCTAAATGTAGCAATGATTATCTTATTTCCAAATTTACTATACCAACTAAAACCCAGAGATTGTTAAGGTAGAAAAAACAGAATAAAAACAAATAAATAAAACCAAACCAAAACAAAACAAAACAAACCCCCCCCCCCAAGATTTGACTATAAATTGTATATAAGGAACGCACTTTAAATATAAAGACATATAAAAGGTAAAGGGGTAGAGATATAACATGATATACTAATTTTGAAGAAAATCTTTTTTTTTAAGATTTTATTTATTTATTTGTCAGAGAGAGAGCGAGCAAGAGCGAGCACAGGCAGACAGAGTGGCAGGCAGAGTCAGAGGGAGAAGCAGGCACCCTGCGGAGCAAGGAGCCCGATGTGGGACTCGATCCCAGGACGCTGGGATCATGACCTGAGCTGAAGGCAGCTGCTTAGCCAACTGAGCCACCCCAGGCGTCCCTAATTTTGAAGAAAATCTTAAGTAGTTATATTAATTTCAGACAAAGTGATCTTTACAACAGAGAAACTTATCGAGTACAAAGACAGACATTACATAATGAGCAACAGGTCAATTTTCCAAGAAGATGTAAAAATTGTTAATTTTTATAACCCAAGAAAGCATCAGAATATGTAATATAAAACTGGCAGAATTGTACAGAGAAACACAGAAATCCACATATAGTTGAAAACTCTGAAACCCCTCTAACAGTAATTGATAATCAAGTAGAAAAAAAATCAATGAGGTCTAGCTGACCTGAACAGAACTAGCAATCAACCTGATCTGACATTTATAAGATTATCCATCTAACAATAGCAGAATTATTCTTTCCAAGCTCACATAGAATATTCCCTGAGATAGACCACATTCAAGTCTACAAAAATACCTTGGCAAGATAATTTTAAAAAGAAATCATACAAAGTATGTTCTCTGATCACAAGGTAATTAAACTAGAAATCAATAATGGAAAGATAGCAAGAAAAACATTGAACATTTGGAGATTAACAACATGCATATAATTAGTATGTAAGTAAAAAAAGAAGTTTTGTGGGTATCTGGGTAGCTCAGTCAGTTAAGTGCCTGGGTCTTCTCAGCTCAGGTCTTGATCTCAGTTTCATAAGTTAAAAGCCTGCATTGAGCCCATTTTAATACATACCTACATACATACTTTTTTAAGTTTAAAAAAAAACCTTAAGATTGAGGTTTCAAAAGAAATTTAAAAATATTTTGAATTGAGTGAAAATTTAAAAAAAAACCAACTTACCAACATTTGCTATGAATGTAGTATATAAGAGAAATTTTACAAGTAAATTTATACATTAGAAAGGAAGTAAGATCTAAAACCAATAATCTAAGCTTCCATGCTAAGCAATTACAGAGAAAAGAGCAATTCAAACCTATAGCAGGAGAAAATAAATAATAAAAATATATAGCAAAAATCACTAAAATTACAAGTAGGAAAAATAGAGAAAATCAATTAAAAAAACAAAAACAAAAGCACTTATTTGAAAAGGTAAAAAAGATGCCACAAAATAGCATATCATAAATTAAAAAAGGGGTGGGTAGCTCAGCCTGTTAAGCATACAACTCTTGATTTTGGCTCAGGTCATGATCTCAGGATTGTGCAATTGAGTCCCATGTTGGGTCTGTGCTCATCATGGAGTCTCCATAAGATTCTCTCCTTCTTTCCCCTCTGACCTTCTCCACCTCTCTCTCCCTCTTTCTCTCTCTCTGTCCCCCCCCCCACAAATTAATTAATAGAAAGTTGTTTAAAAAAAAAAAGAAATAGGGACGCCGGGGTGGCTCAGTAGGTTAAGAGGCTGCCTTCAGCTCAGTTCATGATCGCAGGTTCCTGGGATCAAGTTCCACAATGGGCTCCTTGCTCAGTGGGGAGAAAAATTTAAAAAAGAAAAAAGAAATAAATAAAAAGGGGATCATCATTACTCATCCTACAGACTTTCAAAGGAATATCACAGACAACTCTATGTCCAAAAATTAATAATTTTGATGAAATGTGCCAATTACCTGAAGGAAATTTTTTTGCAAAAAAAAATCAAAACAAAACAAATAATATGAATGACCCTGTATTAAAAAGAGACATTAAATGAATTATTAATAACTTTCCAAAAAAGGTATAATCAGGCCCCAATAATTTCACAGGTAAATTCTATCAAACATTTAAGGATCTTTTCCAGAAAAGAGAAGCAAAATGAGAACTTTCTAACTCATTCTATGAAGTCCACATTACCCAAATAAAGACATTATAATGAAAAACTAAAGACAAATGTACCTCATGAACATAAACAGAACACCCTCCAAAAATATTAGCAGATAAAAATCCTATAACATATATGATGATTACAACACAGCCACAACTTTTAATCTTATTGAAGGTATGCAAAATTATTTGGACATCCAAAAATCAGTCAGTAAAATTTATCACATTTCATAAACATATCAATTGACATAGGAAAAATGCTTGACAAATCCAATAACCCATTCATGAAAAATCCAACAATTTAGCAAGAGAAAGGAACTTTATCAATTTGATAAAGAACATCTACAAAATATCTAAAGCAAAAATCACATTTTATTATGAAAACTGGATACTTTTTCCCTAAAATGAGGAACTAAGGAAAGAATGTCTTATCTCATTTCTCTTATTGAAGACACCATATATGTTCTAGCTAGTATAGTATGAAAAGGAAATATGTTTCTATTTTCAAATGATTGTATGTAGAGAAAATCCCAAGTAATTTATGAAATATAACAATAATAACCTCCTAGGACCAAATGAATATAGCAAGGTCATAGGATACAAGGTTGGTATGGAAATCAATTGTTTCCTATGTAACAGCAATAAAAGGCAGGAGTTTAAAAATTTTTCTAAATAATATTTATAGTATTATATACTCCAAAAGTACATATTTTTTAAAAGATTTTATTTATTTGACAGACAGATCACAAATAGGCAGAGAGGCAACAGAGAGAGAGAGAGAGAGAGGAAGAAGCAGGCTCCCTGCTGAATGGAGAGCCTGATACAGGGTTCGATCCCAGGACCCTGGGATCATGACCTGAGCCAAAGGCAGATGCTCAACCCACTGAGTCACCCAGGTGCCCCTAAAAGTACATATTTACACATATGTGCACCCAGGTATAAATATAAGGAACTGTATAGGACCTCTATGTGGAAATCTCAAAATAAAACAAAAATTCATTGTCCAAAAAATGTTTAAATATGTGGAGGGATATATATCATGTTCATGGACTAGAAGATTCAATATTTTTAAAATGTCAGTTTTGATATATGGGTTTTACAAAAATTTCATCCATTCCAGCAGTTATTTTTTGGATATCAACAAAGTAATTCTAATATATTTATGAAAATGCAAAGGACCCAGAACAGCCAATATAACATGGAAGAGTAACAAAGCTGAAGAACTCAAACTACCTTTCTATAAAGCTACAATTATTACAAAACTATGTTAATTGAGAGCGTGTGATACTAGTAAAGACAAGACACATAAAGTATAGTCTTTCCAACCAATGGTAGTAGAACAATTAAGTGTCCACATGCAAAACAAATTTATAATTCAAAGAACTCTTAAGATTTAAAAGATCTGAACAATATCTCAAAAATGAAATTATAAAAATGATAAACATTATACGAATAGATATTTGTCATTAGGGAATATAACTAAAATAGCAATCATTGCATAACCATTAAAGATGTCTATAACACCAAGAAAAAAGAAGAGGAAGGGGAGGAGAGGGAAAACAAAGAGGAGGAAAGGAAGGAGGATAAAAAAGAAGGCAACAGTGTCAACTGTCATTTACTGGAAGAAATATGAGCAACAGGAATTCTCATTCATTAATAATGGGAATGCAAAATGATAGCCAGTAGTTTCTTAGCAAATTCTAAATAGTTTTACTTTGCGATTCAACAATCACATACTGAACTGATTTCAAAAGTTATGCCTATATAAAAACCTGAATATAAATTTTTATAGAATATTTATTTATAATGTCAAAAACTGGTAACAACCACAGTATCTTTCAATATGTGAATGAATATACAAGCTGTAACACAACCATGGAATATTTTTCAGTGACTGAAAAAAAAACAAAAACAAGATATCAAGCCATAAAAGAATACAAAGGAATCTTAAGTGCATATGTTAATGACAGGAGAGTATGCATTATATGAATGGAGGTTTGGGTCCTTGGATTCCCCAGGAAAAGATTTACATGGGGATCTTTACTCCAATAAGGACAACCAGAAGGAAAGTCACAACCACAAAGCAGTTCATTAAAGTGAGAGTCCACTCTCAAGGTGGGAAAACAGGCAGGTTCCATGAAGTGGAATGGCCTCTAGGTTGTTTTAGGATTGGGTCTCTCTGAGCTGGGAGGAGCTAGGATGTATAGTGGGGGTGGTCTCTAATGGAAGCTGCTTCTAATCATTTGGGGAGTTTCTCCTACAGGCTGGGAAAGGGAGTTTTTGACCCTACAAATTTGTACTAGAGCCATCATGGCAGCCTTTCTCCATTGGAGGAGAGGGCTGTCCCACAATGCAAATACATTATAATGAGTCTAGGAGTTACCCTGGGGCAGAGGTACAAGAGGAGAATGCATGCTCCTTACTGTGGCTCTTGATCTGTTAGCTCAAAGGTCTTGGAAGCCACAAGGTCAGGAGGCTGTGCTACAGGGCTTTTAATGTGTAGTTTATTTATTATGGCCCATGCCTCCAGCTCACGTTTCTATCATTCCCCTTCAAGGACTTGGGACTCTACCTTAGGCAATTTCTTCCACTGCTCATGTCTAGCTTCTACCTAATACAAAGTGCCAAGGGAAAGAAGCCCATTTCAAAAAGTTACATACCACATTATCCCAAATATATGACATTTTGAAAAAGCTTAAAACTAGTAAAAAGTATCAGTGGTTATAAAGGTTCAGGAATTTTTGAGAAGTTTGAATACACGAGACATGGGATTTTTCAAGACTGAAACTGTGTTGTAGTGCTATACGTAGAAAACATCATTAAACTTTTGTCAAAATCCACAGAATTTATAGCACATATAGTAAAATAATATAAAACAATTTAAAAACTATTTAGGAGATTATGGGGTCATAGTATGAAATGCAGAATGTGGCTAAAGAATTTCAGTTTTTTACAAACGTATGAAAGAAAATCCCTGAAGGAAATGGTTGGGTAAGATGTTTACCCAAGAAATTTTGGAAATGAGTAATATCAATAAGATTAAAGACCAAAGTTACTTAACAAAGGCATTAATGATAAAATTGTTTCCTGCATGGACATAGGTTAACGATACACATACCCATACACATACACTTTTTATACTACTGCTTAAAGATCTCACTATTCAAGCAAGGGGTTACAGACCAGTAAAGAGAATCATGTAGTAATGGATTAGAGCTGGAAACATTACTATATACTCATGCTTAACACATATATATATATATATATATATATATATATATATATATATATATTATGGTGGCTCAGTTGGTTGGGTATCTGACTCTTGGTTTTGGCTCAGATGATGGTCTTGGGGTGGTAAAGTCCTACATAGTATTCTGTGATGGGTTGGAGCCTGCTTGGGATTCTCACTCTCCTTCTCCCTCTGCCCCTCCCCCACCACTTGGACATGCCCTAAAAATAAATAAATAAAATATTTTAAAAATAATAATATATATAGATGGTTACATATAGAAATGCATATATGTATGTTTGTATGTGTTTACATACACATACAGACTCCCTTGCCTAGAAGTAACCCTATAGTAGCAATGTATACCCATAGCACACACAGATCTTGGTTTTTATTTCTTTTTTTCCAATAAAAGAAACAGAGTTTGGGGCATCTGGGGGGCTTAATTGGTTAAACATCTGCCTTCAGCTCAGTTCACAATCCTGGGGTCCTAGGATCAAGCCCTGTGTCAGGCTGCCTGCTCAGCAGGGACTCTGCTTCTCCCTCTCCCTTTCTTTGCTCTCTCTCACTCCCTCTCAGGTAAATAAGATCTTGAAAAAACAAACAAGCAAACAAACAGAGTTGCTTAGATAAATGGTTGGCTTTAGGACGGGCCATAAAATATACAAGAGGAACCTGTCTGGCACACTTTGTTGTGTCAGAAAATAAGAAAATACTCAAAACAAAACAAAAAACCCAATAGAGTATGTCAAAAGGTTACAGGAGCCAACTGAAAGAGTTCCAATAGCCAAAACTTTAATAATTTAAAAGGCAAAATACACAAAGTAATATTGGACAATAAACCAAAGCATAAATAAATGAGTCCATGCTAATATAAAAACTTGAATAAACAAATAAATGGGAGAAATAGATAAATCTCCCACAGAAGAATTCCAAATAATATATGTAGATACTTTGCCCTCAAGGAAATAAAACAAAATTTTCTACTCTTCTGTGTGGGCCAACAGCATATAATGAATTTCTTCCAAAGGATACATTATGGAAAAGGAGAACAAAAAAACAATAACTTTATAGTGGAGAGACATGAAAAATACTATCTCAAGTTTGATGATTAATATTTGTATCACTAGTAATAAAATATTAATATTATTACCCTTGTTAGGACATGAAAGTGTCTATTTACCTTTGTGGTCTTCCACCAAAAACACATTTTCCCATTCTTATCACAAGAGAAAACATCAGGAAAAATATCAGTACAATGTTTTGTCTATAAAATATCTGATCAGACCTCCTAAAACACCATCAAGGTCATCAAGGATCCCAAGAATGTTGACATGAAAAATAAATGCAGTGTGATAACCTGGACTGAATCCTCAAATCAGAAAAGAACATTAAGAAAAAAACATAGGTGGTTTGCCTGGATGGCTCAGTTATTAAGCATCTGCCTTCTGCTCAGGTCATGATCCTGGGGGTTCTGAGACTGAGTCCTGCATCAGGCTCCCTGCTCAGCAGGAGGCCTGCTTCTCCCTCCCCCACTCCTCCTGCTTGTGTTCCCTCTTTCACTATCTCTTTGTCAAATAAATAAATAAAATCTTAAAAAAAAAAGAGAGAAAGGTCTAAAAGAGTATAGCTTTAATAATAATATATCAACATCAGTTAATTAATTATGACAAATACTAAGGAAAGGTATTAATCAGAGGAGAAACCAGGCGTTGAACATATGGGAAAAAGTATGTAAATCTAAAATTATTCTACAACAAAATAATTACTAACAAACTGTATATAACCATGTAACAGAAGACAAAAGAAAAATATTCTGTGAGTGTGGCTTTATTTATTAGATGAATAAAGGTAATGTGATTTGAAGGCTATATTAGCATTCCTTTTTAGAAACCTCTCATTATTCTAAGAGGTTGAGCTGTAGGATAAATGTAGGGCACAGCTGGATTGACCTATAAGCCAGAGGCATTTTGCCCAGGAAACTCTCTGTGGAACCAGTTTCCTGAAGAAGATATGGAGAGAGAAGAAGCACTCTAATCCTATTTCTTCAAGGGCTACATTTTCCACTTAGTTCATCTCTAAAGCAGATTTGAACTCTTAATGAAATTCATTAGAAAATGTTTGCTCAGCTGTGCACGTTGATCCAAAGTTACAACTGTGCCTCAGAGCACAGTTTTTGATTTATGGAAAAAAAAAATGTGTTCAAAGCATTTTTTTGATGGAATCTAATTGCAAGCTATGACATATTAACATTGCCATATGAATTTCAGTTTCTAGAGTTTAAGATCAATAGTATCAGTGATATTATTTGGGGAAAAAGATTCGATGTTATTTCATTTACTAGATGTCATAAGATGTTTTAAAATTTTAAGTGAAACGAAATTAATTTTGTTTGAAATATTAAGAATCAAAAGCAGTAACATCATTTCCATGTTATTTTCATCTAAATAGCTTCATGCAAATTATAAAATAAACTAAGTTATTAAGAAAAAACTGGACTCATTCAGTTAACGGAGTCTGACCTTTTTTAATCTAAATTGTCAGCCATATTGGTAGGGGGCAGACAGTTTGAGTTTACCTGCATTTATCACAAATCTTGCCAAAATTTAATGATGCCTAATGGTGCCTAATTTACATAAGATGCCTAATTTACATAAGATGTCAAAATCCTTCAAAGTAAATTTTAGATAATAACCACTATAGAAAATATGTTAAAATATTCTTCAAAACAAAGAAGGTATCATTTGCACCCAAATTTTATCTACTCCATCCCTTCACAGTTCACATTAGGTCATTAAAATCTTTATTCATATGCCTTTTGTTTTTCATATGTCTGCTTATAAGTTTATGTTTGTGCAACTTTCTTGCCCAGGCTGATCTTTTGTTTTCTTCCCTACAAATCTGGTAAATGGAAGGGGCAGTAATAATTTAATAGGTTCAATATGATGATTAGATGACATATTTTATATTAAATATTTATTACAAGGTATGGCATGTAGAATTCCTCAGTAATATTACTTAGGAGAAGGAAAAACAAAAGGAACTTAAGAGGCACATTTGACTGGGCATCTGCTTTGACCTAAGCACTGTCCTAAGTGATAGAACTCGAAGACAAGACATAGATTTTATTTTTACAGAAATCTACAGTCCAGTGGAGAAGAAAGAAATGCAAACCAATTAATGACAAGAAAATATAAAAGACCCTATAATAGCCTAGAGGAAAGGAACAAGTCTCTGCTTGGGAATACAAGGGAGATAAATTAAAGAATTCTAATTCTTTATCAATTTCTATTCATAACAAGTTGAAGCCTTGGTCTTGCTTGAATTTTTAGATCAATCTCAATTAAACACCAGAATTCTAGAACTTACCTTAATAATTCATTTTCAACAAAACAATTATTTTTATCTCTTTCTCCTTCTAGGTCTATCTGATCTCCTTGGAGCCCTACCCCATAAATACTTTAAGATGATAGTTGGTCACACTGCTTAGAATTCAAGCACAGTGTCGTTTTAACTCTTTTCTACTTTTCTCAAATCATCTTTTAAGTAGTCACCTCCTTGTCTTGAAAGATGAGAAAATAGGATGTTCCATGAAAATCAAATGTAACACCGAAGGTTTATGTGTACCTCAGAAATACCAATCACCATAAGACAACACAGAAAGTGGAACATATTGTTGGAATTCACACATTATATACAATAAGAATACAAAATTCAATGTAGACCTTTCAGTATATCAAGCATATTCTAATTCTGAATTCTATATTACTTAATAGTGTTCCAAATAATTATTTCATGATAAAATATTGTGTATGTAATATTCTTGGAAAATATGAAAGATATAAAAAATAACATAATATGACCATCCATGGAAAACATAAAGTATACTACAATAATTTTAATTTTTTTTCTATTTTTATGTATTTGTGACATATATACTCTTATGATCATAACATCTTTTTCTTAAATAAAATGTTATTCAAAAACATTTATTAAGGCTACATAAAATTTCATTTCACTGGCATAGAAATGAGCCACTCCACTTTTTAAGTAATTTGGTAATTTTTGTAATTATAAATTATGGTACATTAAATTTCATTACATATAAATAATTTCCACTATTCTGATTTTTTCCTTGCTCAGAATCTACAAAGTATAAAAAATGCACCATCAAATAATGTAGTAATTTTGAGGCTCTCAATACAACTTAAGATCCTTCCAGTAATATAGAGAATTTCAATTTCACCATATAGCATCAGCTCTTAAACATTATATTCTTTCTAAATATCTGCACACTTGCTAAGCAAAAAAAGAAAAGTCACTGCTATTTTCATTTGCTTACCTTTCTTTTTGTATTTCAGGTGAACTCTTCATAATTTATTATTGATAACTTCTATTTCTTCTGTGAATAATCTATTATTTTTCTCATTGAAGAATACTAGCTTATTCATTTTTAATTATCCTATGTATATTAAGAATATGGAAATTTTCTTATATTATCTGTATTTTTCCTAATTTTCTTTTACTTAGTACCCCCGCCCCCCCCAAAAAAAACTTAGAGAAGGATTTATTTTCTAGGTGTTCTGACCTACTAAACTTTTGATTTTTCATTTCCCTTCTTTTTATTAGAAATATTCTACATCCAGAAATGTTAATTCCAGACTTGATATTAAAATAGTTAGCCCAACTGTAATTTGTGTTGGTATGTGATATAAAGTAAAGGTCTACTTGATTTTTCCCCCCTAAATGGAACCTAATGTGTTACATGCTAGGTGTTTGCAATCTCAGAATGGCTGTAGAGAGAAACTAGTAAGAGCTAGAACTAGACTGGCTCACAAAATTGTTACCATACTTCAGAGGGTGGCTTGCTGTTTTTCTTATCATTGCAGACTTTATGACCTACAGTTCTACCTACATTTTGGAATTCATATTTCTATATTTATTTGAATGTACCTCTCAAATACTGTTCCAGAAAATGTAGCACATATTTTTAGTTCGAGGATATCCTCCTTTATTACTGCCAAAAATGTGATTAGTAGAAATGGGTCCATATTTTTTTTTTTTTAGTTGTGGCAAAATACACGTAATATTTGTCATCTTAACCAATTTTTTTAAAAGATTTTATTTATTTGACAGAAAAAGAGTACAAACAGGGGAAGCAGCCGGAAGAGGGAGAAGCAAGCTCCTCTCTCCTCCTGCAAGCAGGGAGCCTAGACCTTGGGCTTGATCCCAGAACCCTGGGATCATGACTGGAGCCAGAGGCAGATTCTTAATCAACTGAGACACCCAGGCTTCCCCTCTGAACCAATTTTAAGCATACAGTTCAATAATGTTAAATATGTTCATATTATTTTGCAACCAATTGCCACAACTTTTTCATCTTGCAAAACTAGAGGTCTATGCACATTAAACAACACCTTATTTCCTCTCCACGAGCTCCCCTCAACTTCCTTCTTCTATGAATCAATCTGACTACTGTAAAGACCTCATATAAATGGAATCATACAGTATTTGTCTTTTTATGATAGGCATATTTCACTTAGTATAATGTCTCCAGGGTTCATCTTTGTTGTAGCATGTGACAGAGTTTCCTATCTAAGACTGCATGTATATATATATGCCATATTTTGTTCATCCATTAATATATGAAGGGATACGTGGTTTGCTTCTCCCTCTTGGCTGTTGTGAAAGGTGGTGCTACAACTCTTGAGACATTGCTTTCAATTCTTCTGGATATATACCCAGAAATGGTACTTCTGAATCAAATGACAATTCCAATCATAATTTTTTGAGGAATCTCCATACTGTTTTTCATAGGGACTGCACAATTTTACATTCTCACCAACATTTGAGCCTATATTTTGAAATATAAGTTTCTCTTCTCTGTTGTTTATAGAACCAGTGCCAGCTTTTCTATTTTATTACATATCATTACAGACACAATAAAACCCTAAAATAAAATCCTTAGCAATGATGTGAAGTTAGTTTTTTTTTTTAAGTTTTTTTTTTAAATTTATTTATTTGACAGAAAGAAATCACAAGTAGATGGAGAGGCAGGTAAAGAGAGAGAGAGAGGGAAGCAGGCTCCCTGCTGAGCAGAGAGCCTGATGCAGGACTCGATCCCAGGACCCTGAGATCATGACCTGAGCCGAAGGCAGCAGCTTAACCCACTGAGCCACCCAGGCACCCCGTGAAGTTAGTTTTTGATCAGTGATTACCCCAGCCTTGTTCTTCAGAGTGAGGGAAAAAGCTTTTTTCTTTTGCAGGGGATGAAAAGTTATGAAACAACTGTCTCATTTCAGAACCTCTCAAATGAGTGTCTCCTTGTTTGTGTTTTTATTGCCAATTTGGATACCTTTTATTTCTCTTTGTTGTCTGATTGCTGTTGCTAGGACTTCTAATACTATGTTGAACAAGAGTGGTGAAAGTGGGCATCCTTGTCTTGTTCCTGATCTCAACGGGAAGGCTGCAAGCTTTTTCCCATTGAGGATGATATTTGCTGTGGGTCTTTCATAGATAGATTTGATGAGGTTCAGGAATGTTACCTCCCTCCATCCCTATACTTTGAAGCATTTTAATCAAGAACGGATGCTGGATTTTGTTAAATGTGTTTTCTTCATCAATTGAGAGGACCATGTGGTTCTTCTCTCTTCTCTTATTAATTTGTTGTATCACATTGATTGATTTGCGAATGTTGAACCATCCTTGTAGCCCAGGGATGAATCCCACCTGGTCATGGTGGATAATCTTTTTAATGTGCTGTTGGATCCTGTTTGCTAGAATCTTGTTGAGAATCTTAGCATCCATATTCATCAGTGATATTGGTCAGAAATTCTCCTTTTTGGTAGGGTCTTTGCCTGGTTTGGGGATTAGGGTAATGCTGGCTTCATAGAAAGAGTCTGGAAGTTTTCCTTCTGCTTCAATTTTTTGAAACAGCAACCACCAAGCCGACACTGCAGGAAATATTAAGGGGGGTTCTATAAAAGAGGAAAAATCCTAAGAATAGCATTGAACAGAAATATAGAGACAGTCTACAGAAAGAAAGACTTCAAAGGTAACTCAATGTCAATAAAAACATATCTATCAATAATCACTCTCAATGTGAATGGCCTAAATGCACCCATAAAACGGTACAGGGTTGCAGATTGGATAAAACGACAGGATCCATCCATATGTTGTCTACAAGAGACCCATTTTGAACCTAAAGATACACCCAGACTGAAAGTGAAGGGATGGAGAAGCATCTTTCATGCCAATGGGCCTCAAAAGAAGGCTGGGGTAGCGATTCTCATATCAGATAAATTAGACTTTAAACTAAAGACTGTAGTCAGAGATACAGAAGAACAATACATAATCCTTAAAGGGACTATCCACCAAGATGATCTAACAATTGTAAATATCTATGCTCTCAATATGGGAGCATCCAATTACTTAAGAAAACTGTTAATCAAGATAAAGAGTAATATTGATATGAATACACTAATCGTAGGAGATCTTAACACGCCTCTCTCAGAAACAGATCATCGAAGCAGAAAATCAATAAAGAAACAAGAGCATTGAATGACACATTGGACCAGATGGACCTTATAGATATATACAGAGCATTCCACCCTAAAACAACAGAATACTCATTCTTCTCAAGTGCACACGGAACCTTCTCCAGAATAGACCACATACTGGGTCACAAATCAGGACTCAACCGATACCAAAAGACTGAGATTACTCCCTGCATATTCTCAGATCACAATGCTTTGAAACTGGAACTCAATCACAAGGAAAAGTTCAGAAGGAACTCAAACACCTGGAAGCTAAAGACAACCTTGCTTAAGAATGCTTGGATCAACCAGGAGATCAAAGAAGAACTGAAACAATTCATGGAAACCAATGAGAATGAAGACACTTCGGTCCAAAACCTATGGGATACAGCAAAGGCGGTCCTAAGGGGGAAATACATAGCCATCCAAGCCTCCCTCAAAAAAAATTGAAAAATGCAGAATACACCAGCTGTCTCTACACCTTAAAGAACTGGAGAATCAACAACAAATCAAACCAACTCCACACATAAGAAGGGAAATCATCAAGATTAGAGCTGAGATCAATGAGGTAGAAACTAGAGATACAGTAGAACGTATCAATGAAACTAGAAGCTGGTTTTTTGAAAGAATCAATAAAATAGATAAACCATTGGCCACACTAATCCAAAAAAAAGAGAGAAAGCCCAAATTCATAAAATTATGAATGAAAAGGGAGAGATCACAACTAACACCAAGGAAGTAGAAACAATCATCAGAAGTTATTATCAACAGTTAGTATGCGAATAAGCTTAGCAACCTAGATGAAATGGATGCATTCCTGGAAAATATAAACTCCCAAAATTGAACCAGGAAGAAATCGACAACCTGAATAGACCCATATCTAATAACGAGATTGAAGCAGTGATCAAAAACCTCCCAAACAACAAGAGCCCAGGACCTGACGGATTCCCTGGGGAATTCTACCAAACTTTCAAAGAAGAAATAACACCTATTCTCTTGTTTGTGTTTTTAAAGTTTATGCTTTTGAACTTCATGTAACAAAAACCAACTACAAATACTGTTTCTCATCAATCATGTGACAATCCAACCATATATTACACACAATTTTTAATTTTGTACTCTACCAACAGCATCAAAGAAAGCTCTGATATTTGGTTATGGGCATGGGTATATTTTGAAAGGCAGCTGTCATATTAATGATCCTAAGACTGTTTAAGTTATCATTGCCTGCCAAATGTCAATTCTATACTGCCTTTGAGTTTCTGAAATTCTTTTGGAACTTGTTTCAATCTTTCTCTGGAATAAGATTTCTGGCAATTTCTTAACTGGTTATGTAAATGGCCCTTATCCTGAATTAGTAATATTTTCACTAGATGCTAAATGGGATAAAACTTTCTCTGGCTAACAAATGTGTAGAAAGTTAAAGACCTTAATAAGAATAAAAGTTTGTTCACAATTGTACCTCTTTAAAATAGAGAAATCCAGAGCTAGAGAAATGTGCTTAACAGTAATTACCCAGGCAGTGCACATTTCCACATGGAAATTCCATAGTTGAGAACCTCTTCAGGATAATAATTCAGGATAAATATACAGGAGGCAATGAGAATAAGATGAAGCACTGAAAATCAGATAAGAGAATATTAAAGAAAATTGTATTTCTATTCTACAAATAATATGGACTATGAAAAAAAACTTCATCCATATTTTAGGTATTTAAAATTAAGCCGTGTTTTTTTATTGGATTGTGAATAAATCGATTACGAATACTAAAAATCAAGTGCACACTGACTTCACTATTACAAGGTTATATACCTGGTATATTTTATTTTTATGTATGTATGTATTTATTTAGAGAGAGAAAGATAAAGAGTGCAAACACATCTAAGGAGAGATGGGAGAGGAACAAAGGGGGAGAGAGAGAAAATCTCAAGCAGGCTCCACACCCACTGCAAAGCCTTATGCAGGGCTTGATCTTACAACCTTGAGATTATGACCTGAGCTGAAATCAAGAGTTGGATGCTTAGGGGCACCTAGGTGGCTCAGTGGATTAAAGCCTCTGCCTTCAGCTCAGGTCATGATCCCAGGATCCTGGCATCGAGCCCCGAATCAGGCTCTCTGCTCTGCGGGGAGCCTGCTTCCTCTCCTCTCTCTGCCTGCCTCTCTGCCTACTTGTGACTTCTGTCAAATAAATAAATGGAATCTTGAAAAAAAAATTAAAAAAAAAAAGAGTTGGATGCTTAGCCGCCTGAGCCACCTAGTCATCTAAGTACCTGGTACATTTTAAAGGTCTCAGCGAACCTGGTGGTGGGTATTATAATGGGCACATATTGGATGGAGCACTGGGTGTGGTGCATAAACAATGAATTTTAGAACACTGAAAAGAAATAAAACAAAATAAAATAAAATGAAAAAAATAATAAAAGTTCTCAGCTAATAGCCAGGCAGAGATTTAAAGGCAAGTAATAAATAGTTATGTAGTACCCACTATCAAGATCTTTAGGTATATAAATGTGAAAACATTTATATCAGTTTGTCCAAAAACAGTGAGTACTGATATCGAAAGAGAATTATATATATGCCAAAATGTAATGTATTTATTTATATTATTATACACTCTGGCTAATGAACAAAATAATGAAGTGTTTCCATTTATAATACACCAGAGTATCCAATAAATAAACAAGAGCTTAATAAACTTTTAATATCAGAAATCAAACCATGATTTCTACATCTAAAATACTCCTAAAAATATAATAGAGTAGAGGAATTTCATTTGGTGTACAGAAAGAGGAAATATCCTAGAGGAAGGGTGGATATACCAGACCTAAACAAAAAAGCTTTCACAAATACTATAAGAGCTCTAAATTTCAAATTGATTTTCTACCAGTTCAAACCCTAATCTCATTTTGACTTCCTGTATATATTAAGTTAAAGAAGTAGAGGAATCAAGGGATTGAGACAAGCTGGTAGAATATCTACAATTTTATATAATAAAGTTTTAATTTGTCCATATATATCCTTAATATATGTCCTTAATATAACCAAAACATCTCTTGTTCTTATTAAAAAATAAAAAGACTAAATTCTAACTACCTATACATATATGAAATCTAGGCAACAAAATTTATTCTGTTTGCTATTGGATGAAATTATTCAAACCATATATTCATACTTTTCTTCAATCTAACAAATTATCAGAAATTTATTTATGCTTACTTACTGCAACTCTTATTTTATTATGTTTTCTTTATTAGTAAAGTATTTAGGCACCTGAAATATTAAAAATACATTTTATACCCTTACATCTACTGGACAGATAAATAAATGTAACATTTTACCATATTTGTTGCATGTATCTTTTCAGATAAATCACTCTGCAATCTTTTTCCCCTTTCTCTGCAGAGATAGCAACTATACTAAAGTATAGTTATTTTTCCCATGAATGTTTTTGGTGTGTATTTTTCCTATTAATGTTTTCCTTCATACACTTGTATCCATAAACAATATGTACCAAACCTTCACATAGAAGGTATTTTACTGTACTGGAGAATTTCAACAATTTTTAGTATTTGGCAGGAGTCGGGAGAAATTAAATGCTATAACAAACCAAAGATTTCTGTCTTATACAGTAAAACTATCTTTCTAATTTACCTCACAGTACAGAACAGTCTTACAAGGAGGGTATGATCTCTGTAGACATTAAGGCCTCATACTCCTCTGTATACAAAATGTCTTCTGTATTCAATCACTAGGGAAAGAGAATGCAGGGTACAAGTAGGGAGGTTTAATAAACCAGGAATGGAATTAGTATATATCACTTTTTGCCACAGTCTACCAGCCAGAACTCAGTGCTCTAGACAAAATTTCTTGTACAGGAAGACTGAGAAATGTATTCTAAATGGTCCAAGGAATACTCACTGATCTAGTTTTTAATGGACATTTATTCTTCCCTTTGTGAACTACGTTTTATGTACTTTTGCATTTTCTTCTGGGTTGCTCATCTTTTTTTTTTTTTTTTAAGATTTATTTATTTATTTGTTTGACAGAGAGACAGACAGTGAGAGAGAGAACACATGCAGGGCAAGAGGGAGAAGGAGAAGGCTTCTTGCTGAGCTGGGAGATAGACATGGGGCTCCATCCCAGGACTCCAGGATCATGACCTGAGCTGAAGGCAGACACTTTAAGACTGAGCCACCCAGGTGCCCCTGCTCATCTCTTCTTATTGATAGGTTTGATAGGCAGTGTTCCTCATCTACTTTCTAACTAATCATCATTTATATGCATTTCTTTGTAAACTCTCCCATTGTGCCTTTTTCCCCTCCAGTGTTCCAAAATTCATTGTTTCGGCACCACACCCAGTGCTCCAAGCATATGTGCCCTTTTTAATACCCACCACCAGGCTCATCCAACCACCCCCCCACTCCCTTCCCTCTAAAACCCTCAGTTTGTTTTTCAGAGTCCACAGTCTCTCATGGTTCATCTCTCCTTCCGATTTCCCCCAACTCACTTCTCTCCATCTCCTGATGTTTTCCATGTTATTCCTTATGCACCACAAGTAAGTGAAACCATATGATAACTGACCCTCTCTGCTTGACTTATTTCACTCAGCATAATCTCTTCCAGTCCTGTCTCTGTTGATACAAAAGTTGGGAATTCATCCTTTCTGATGGAGGTATAATATTCCATTGTATATATGGACCATATCTTCTTTATCCATTCATCCACTGATGGGCATCTTGGTTTTTTCCACAGTTTGGCAACTGTGGCCATTGCTGCTATGAACATTGGTGTACATAGATGCCCCTTCTTTTCACTACATCTGTATCTTTGGGGTAAATACCCAGTGGTGCAATCGCTGGGTCATAGGGTAGGTCTATTTTTAATTTTTTGAGGAATCTCCACACTGTTTTACAAAGTGGCTGCACCAACTTGCATTCCTACCTACTGTGTAAGAAGGTTCCCCTTTATCCATATCCTCTCTAACACTTGTTTCCTGTCTTGTTGATTTTGGCCATTCTAACTAGTGTAAGGTGGTATCTTAATGTGGTTTTGATTTGAATCTCCCTGATGGCTAATGATGACGAACATTTTTCATGTGTCTGTTAGCTATTTATATGTCTTCTCTGGAGAAGTGTCTTTTCATGTCTTCTGCCCCTTTTTGATGTGATTATCTGTTTTGTGTGTGTTGAGTTTGAGAAGTTCTTTATAGATCTTAAATAACAGTTTTCTGGCTGTTAATAGGAGATGGGACTGGTGCGGGAGGATTCTTCCTCCACCCAGGGCTGGACTGATCCCTCCCCACTGGAACTACTTATTGTCCTCCCCACACGTACACACACACCCCAGCTGAGAGGGCATAAGACGGGAACAGGAAGGGCTATGATGCCTGTGCCTATGGGGAGTTGCCCCGGCCCACCTACTTTGTCTAATCCTCCTTGCCTTTGTACCAGCCCGACACTTACACACACCCCTGCCATAGGGATGAGACCATCTGCCACCCTTTGGTGAGGGACAGCACCCTTAAGGTTGGTGTCAAAAGCTGTGAGAAGCCCACCACCCCTTTCCCTACAGTATACCCATCCCCCAGGATCAGTCAATGGAAGGTACTGAAGCCCCTGGATAGAGACAAAAAGGAGAGATCAGTCATAAAGGAATACTTAAAATGTGAAAGTCTGTAAATAGTCTGCCCCCCATGATGTTGGGGCAGAGTCTGATTTCTACATCAAAATGACTTTTGTTTTTTTAAATTCCTTACTGTGCAAGCTCTGTGCTTTTAAGAGTGTGGGAAATGGCTTGGGAAGGGCAGCCCCCAATCTAAGAAGGATGTTGTGTTATTTGTTTAGTTTCAATAAAATTATTTGTAGACCCTGCAAATATAGTGTCTATAGTGTCATTTGTGAATATCTTCTTCCATTCCGTGGGTTGCCTCTTTGTTTTGTTGACTGTTTCCTTTGCTGTGCAGAAGCTTTTGATCTTGATGAAGTCCCAAAAGTTCATTTTTCATTTTTGTTTCCTTTGTCTTTGGAGACATGTCTTGAAAGATGTGTTGTGGCCAATGTCAAAGAGGTCATTGCATATGTTCCTCTCTGGGATTTTGATAGATTCCTGCCTCATGTTGAGGTCTTTTATCCATTTTGAGTTTATCTTTGTGTATGATGTAAAAGAATGGTCGAGTTTCATTCTTCTACACATAGCTGCCCAATTTTCACAGCACCATTTATTGAAGAGACTGTCTTTTTTTCCACTGTATATATTTTCCTGCTCTGTCAAAGATTATTTGACCATAGAGCTGAGGGTCCATATCTGGGCTCTCTACTCTGTTCCACGGATGTATGTGTCTATTTTTGTGCCAGTATCATGCTGTCTTGGTGATCACAGCTTTGTAGTAAAGCTTGAAATCAGGCAACATGATGCCACCGGTTTTGTTTTTCTTTTTCAACATTTCCTTAGCAATTCAGGGTCTCTTCTGGTTCCATACAAATTTTAGGATTGTTTATTCTAGCTCTTTGGAAAATGCTGGTGGAATTTTGATCGGGATGGCACTGAAAGTGTAGATAGCTTTGGGCAGTATAGATCTTTTAACAATGTTTATTCTTCTGATCCATGGTCTTCCATCTTTTTGTGTCTTCAATTTCTTTCATGAGTGTTCTGTAGTTCCTCAAGTACAGATCCTTTACTCTTGGTTAGGTTTATTTCCAGGTATCTTATGGTTCTTGGTGCTATAGTAAATGGAATTGATTCTCTAATTTCCCTTTCTATATTTTCATTGTTAGTGTATAAGAAAACAACTGATTCCTGTACATTGATTTGACTTTGTGTCCTTCCACATTACTGAATTGCTGTATGAGTTCTAGTAGTTTGGGGTTGGAGTCTTTTGAGTTTTCCATATAAAGTATCATGTCATCTGTGAAGAGAGGGAGTTTGACTTCGTCTTTGCCAATTTGAATACCTTTTTATTTCTTTTTGTTGTCTGACTGCTGCTGCTAGTACTTCTAGTACTATGCTGAACAGGAGCGGTGAAAGTGGATATCCTTGTCATGTTCCTGATCTCAAAGGGAAGGCTGTCAACTTTTCCCCATTTAGAATAATATTTCACTGTGGGTTTTTCATAGATAGATTTTATGAATTTGATGAATGTCTCCTCTATCCCTGTACTTTGAAGCATTTTAATCAGGAACAGATGCTGTGTCTTGTCAAATGCTTTTTCTACATCAGTTGAGAGGACCATGTGTTTCTTCTCTCTTCTCTCAGTGATCTGTTCTATCACACTGATTGATTTGCAAATGTTGAACCACCCTTGCATCCCATGAATAAATCCCACCTGGTCATGGTGGATAATCTTTTTAATGTACTGTTGGATCATATTAGCTAGGATCTTGTTGAGAATCTTGGCATCCATATTCATCAGGGATATTGGTCTGAAATTCTCCTTTTTGATTGGTTTGGGGATCAGGGTAATGCTGGCTTCATAAAAAGCATCTGGAAGTTTTCCTTCTCTTTCTATTTTTTGAAACCACTTCAGGGGAAGAGGTATTATTTCTTTTGAATGTTTGGTAGAATTCTCCAGGGAATCCGTCAGGTCCCAAGCTCTTTTGGGGGAGGTATTTGATCATTGCTTCAATCTCGTTACTAGGTATTTGTCTATTCATGTTGTCAATTTCTTCCTGATTCAGTTTTGGAAGTTTATACATTTCCAGGAATGTATCCATTTCATCTAGGTTGCTTAACTTATTGGCATATAACTGTTGATAATAGTTTCTGATGATTATTTCTATTTCCTTGGTGTTAGTCATGATCTTTCCCTTTTCATTCATAATTTTATTAATTTGGGTCCTCTCTCTTTTCTTTTGGATGAGTTAGGCCAATGGTTTATCAGTCTTATTGATTCTTTCAAAACACCAGCATCTAGTTTTGTTGGTGTGTTTGACTGTATCTCTAGTTTCTATCTCATTGATATCTGCTCTAATCTTGATTACTTCTCTTCTTGTGTGTGGGGTTGGCTTAATTTGTTGTTGAATCTCCAATTTTTTAAGGTGTAAAAATGCTGGTACATTCTGGATTTTTCAATTTTTTGATGGGCACTTGGATGGCTATGTATTTCCCCCTTAGGACTGCCTTTGCTGTATTCCATAGGCTTTGGACCAAAGTGTCTTCATTTGCCCTTTTTTCCCATTTTGGCATAAAAAATCTCAAAATATTTATATTATAAATCTATCTTTTCTTATATTTGCTTTTTGCATATCTTTTTTTCTCCTAATCCCATATGTCCAGTATTTCCCAATAGTGTATTTTATTTTCTTTTAAAAAAGTTTTAGAGGTATGCTTTTCACAGAAAATTTGTCTTATGGGGTTTTCTTATGTGTACTATTTATTTAAGAAGAGGATATACATTTTACTTTTATTGTCTTCTCTATACTCTCTACTTTTTACCTTTGAAAACTGAGAAAATTTTATAATGCCTTTTTCGCTCAGACCTTCCAACTTTTTATATTCATGTGTTACATTCTAGTCAAGTCCTTTATGTTAGTCTTTACCAACATTACTTAGCCTTTGTTTTTCAGCCCATCTTTTAATTTTTAAAAAATCAACAATTATTTCCTATAGCCTCCTCTTTTATTTAATGAAGATGATCCCTTATTGAATTACTTATGCTTTAAATAGGGTTACTCTGAAACTGTCTTCTGGATGTTTTATACATCTACAATTGGTTTAACTTGTTTTATCTTCTTCACATAGTGTTGGCTTTCTTAAAATACATGCTGTTCACTGAATTTATTCTTAGCATCCAGGCAGGATAACCAGCACATCCTAGGTTTCCCAGGATGTTCTGTTTTAAAACTGGAAGTACGCATCTTAGGAACTAAGACCTAGGCAAACTGGAATGGTTAGTCTCCCAAATTCTAGGCCAAAATTGTCTGATGTTAGTCCTAGGCAGTGGCTTTTTATATAAGACCCTGGAAGCTTCTGGATGCTACTTTGGAGAATTCTTAGTATATTCTTAAAAATCTGTCAAACAATTATTTATGGCCACTCATAACTCTTTATTTAAAACCCGATCCCTAATTGATTGTTTACAGTCATTTATTATTTTATACAATTTAACAGATAAGCACTGAAGTATTGCCAGGGTATAATACCTTACTTTTCCTTGTGTCTTAAAGAAATAGGCCAGAATTACTTTTGTAAAGGATGCATGCACAGAATAGTAAATACAATTTTCTAAGAAAAAAGACATTAGATTTTATATCAATCACGACAATGTCTTAAGAATAATAAGCTCCATAGACTTTCAAACCAGAATATAATATAATAGGTACATGGTAAATAAAAGTAGATTATTACCCCCCAAAAAATATGGCTGGCTTGATTTTATAAAGTATATCAAGTTTCAGGTACTATAACACACTTCACAAGCATAATGCTAAAAGTATCTCAAATATATTACTGAATGCTATTGAATGATAGCCCAGTAAAGAAAATAATTCACTTTATAGGATAAATAAGGAACAAAGATATTGAAAAACAATGTGACTAACCATACCCAGGGGAAAACATTCAGGCTTCATTTAGCCTTCAATTCCTAAAAATGTTGTCTATGTATTCTATTTTGTGACCGAAACACAGAGTAAAGTTTATATATAAGCTTAACAATATAATAAATGCAGGCAATTCTCCAAGTGCATGTTGGAAAGTAGATGTGATAAAACAATATTGAACAGATCTCCATAGTAAAATGCTGGGTGAATGTTGTAACCAATAGAATGGAATTTTAATAGGCCAACATAGCATCAACTAATTCTGTCCAGTGGCCATAGCTCACTCTATCAATGTCTCCTAAATACAGGAATCTCTTGGCATAGCATTATAGGAGGGAACTCTATAGTTATAATTTGTAATCAGGCATTCAGGCATGAGAAGCCAAGAACCAACATGGGTAAATGTAAGCTACAATTATAGTGTAGTAAGGCAGGCTCAAACCTTAGACAATTAGGAAGGATTAGTACAAATCTAATAAAAAATACAAAGAAGAAAGAAATTTCCAAGATAAGATACATGAGATCTTCAGTTACTGAAGCAGAAAGCACTGACAAATTAATCTTTATGTCCAATCTTTACACAGTTATAAAACAGATTAAAAAGTTCCTGACTCTCTTGGCATATCTTACTTTTTTCATTCCAGGTCTTCTTCAACCACTGTGAAGATGGATGTCAAATAAAACAGACTGAGTGACACAAAGATGTATGGAAGCTACAAATTACACTACTGTCTATACACCATTTTCATGGTCCCGTCCAACATTTGGAACTGTTCTGCAGGTCTGATTCTGACAGGTACTTTTATATATCTCCAGAAGTCTCAACCTGTCTTATTGATTATCCTGTCTGAATTAAGAAAAAGGGGTACTTATAAACCTGTATCATCCTACAATTCCCTGACTGAATATTTTTGGGAATTAAGTTGATAGGATTTTGATAAATAGGGACTTAAGAATATCAGATTTCTATTTTGTCAGTCATCACTTCTCATGAGGGATTCCCGGAAAAGCTATATATATAAGGAATAATAAACTGATATTTGAAGAGTATTGTTTAGAGCTGCACCAGAGCCTGAACCTCCAATTTATGTTTTCTGGGAAAGGCTGCCTGATTTAGAAGAAGACTTGAGGCAACTCTCCTGGACTCCAAATCTTAGGTTATTATCATCTTCTGATCATCTACATTGTCAGGAAAAACAAAAGAATATGATGTAATTTTTACCTTCTTATTTTCCAGAAGGAACTATGCTTCATAAACAGATTAAGGAAAATGTATAATATTAAAATATCAAGGCTTCATGTTTCCATGCTTTTAGAAAAGTTAATCATTTCTACAAAATGAAAATAATTTCATGATGCACTTGTCTAAGTTCACTTCACCTTATTTAAAAATAGCTCCTGTACTTTTATCATCACCAGTAGAATTAACTAATATTATAGTTGATATCCTGAATGCACAACTAACTTATTTGCTTAGCAGTTTTAAATTAGAAATTAGTCACGTATTAGTGTCCTGGAAATATCTGGAAGATATGACACTCTCCAACAATGAAGGAGGTATACTAAAGGAGTGATACCAACTATGCGTTTGAAGACATTCTTATATACAATTAGGGTATGGGAGGGGGTGTGAGAGAAGCCTGAATGAATGTTGGGGGATGGGGAATATATGTAGCGTTTGAAAATAAATTCTTCTCATTCTATATATAAAAACAAATTAATCAGTTAAATGAAATTTTTTTAAAAGATTTTATTTATTTTTTTGACAGAGAGAGCTCACAAGTAGACAGGGAGGCAGAGAGAAAGGGGGAGAGGCAGGCTCCCCACTGAGCAGACAGCCTGATGTGGGGCCCAGTCCCAGGACCCTGGGATCATGACCTGAGCGGAAGGCAGAGGCTTAACACACTGAGCCACCCAGGTGCCCCTAAATAAAATTCTTAAAGAAACTGGATTTATGATGAAATGTTCTGAATATATCTGTGATGTCCATCTGGTCCAGTGTGTCGTTTAAGGCCTTTATTTCCTTGCTGATCTTTTGCTTGGATGATCTGTCCATTTCAGTGAGGGGAGTGTTAAAGTCCCCTACTATTATTGTATTGTTGTTGATGTGTTTCTTTGATTTTGTTATTAATTGGTTTATATAGTTGGCTGCTCCCACGTTGGGGGCATAGATATTTAAAATTGTTAAATCTTCTTGTTGGACAAACCCTTTGAGTATGATATAGTGTCCTTCCTCATCTCTTATTATAGTCTTTGGCTTAAAATCTAATTGATCTGATATAAGGATTGCCACTCCTGCTTTCTTCTGATGTCCATTAGCATGGTAAATTCTTTTCCACCCCCTCACTTTAAATCTGGAGGTGTCTTCGGGCTTAAAATGAGTTTCTTGGAGGCAACATATAGATGGGTTTTGTTTTTTTATCCATTCTGATACCCTGTGTGCGAGGATGTGGAGAAAGGGGAACCCTCCTACACTGTTGGTGGGAATGCAAGCTGGTGCAGCCACTCTGGAAAACAGCATGGAGGTTCCTCAGAATGTTGAAAATAGAACTGCCCTATGACCCAGCAATTGCACTACTGGGTATTTACCCTAAAGATACAAATGTAGTGATCCAAAGGGGCACATGCACCCGAATGTTTATAGCAGCAATGTCCACAATAGCCAAACTATGGAAAGAACCTAGATGTCCATCCACAGATGAATGGATCAAGAAGATGTGGTATATATACACAATGGAATACTATGCAGCCATCAAAAGAAATGAAATCTTGCCATTTGCGACAACATGGATGGAACTAGAGCGTATCATGCTTAGTGAAATAAGTCAAGCAGAGAAAGACAACTATCATATGATCTCCCTGATATGAGGAAGTGGTGATGCAACATGGAGGCTTAAGTGGGTAGGAGAAGAATAAATGAAACAAGATGGGATTGGGAGGGAGACAAACCATAAGTGACTCTTAATCTCACAAAACAAACTGAGGGTTGCTGGGGGGAGGGGGTTTGGGAGAAGGGGGTGGTATTATGGACATTGGGGAGGGTATGTGTTTTGGTGAGTGCTGTGAAGTGTGTAAACCTGGTGATTCCCAGACATGTACCCCTGGGGATAAAAATATACGTTTATAAAAAATAAAAAATTAAAAAAAAAAAGCAACTGGATTTATGATAAGAAAATGGAACTTCCAAAGTGAAAAATACAAATAGTTTTAAATATCCTAACATAAAAATTTTCCCTCTTGAGACTGACAAGGATTAGAGCCATAGCAAAAAAGTTACTTCCTAATACTGGAGTGCTCATGGATATGGGTATTTATTTATTTTAGTGGGGGAGGGGAAGAGGGTGAGGGAGAGAGAGAATCCCAAGCAGGCCCCATGTCCAGCACAGAGCCCAGCTCAGGGTTCAATCCCACAACCCTGAGAACATGACCCAAGCTGAAATCAAGGGTCAGACACCCAACATCCTGAGCCACCCAGGTGCCCCAGATATGGGCATTTTTATACTCAACTGGTATGAGTAACAGTATAACTGCTCTGGTACACAATGTGGAACTAAGGATTTTTATTTTATGGGGTAATCTGACAAGGAAACAAAGGGAAATATTTTATTCTATAGCCAGAAAAAAATAGTTATTTATTACTCTGTATTCAGTACTAATTATCTGAAGGCAGATTAATCTTTAGCCAAGAGGAAATGTCTGTCTCTCATCCTTCAAAGCCCTGTTCAATAGTTCTATCTTCACTCCAACATTTACTGCTTAAATCCTTGACCACCAAAGCTAACGAAGTTACCATCTGAAACAACCCCATCATTTTCTATCCCATTATCCATATATTTATCTCTGAGTTATTACAAACTGAAATAATTTTCTTATATATTAATTAAATTATTAGTTTGATTTTGTGCTTATTTGTTCCTACTATCATAATGCAAACTCTTCTATCAAATTTTACTGCTTAACTTAATTAGGATTTGTTTCTGCATTTTGAGACTAAAATATAACTGAGCTGGTTTTTATAGGCATTTGAAAATGTGTCATTTGATTTTAAATCAGTAATTATTGATCTCAAAAATCAACATATTCCTATTGTTAGAATAATATTGAATAGCTCACATAATCAAATATATAGATTTTAAAAACCAAGTTCTAGTGAAAACCAATAAAGTAGGACAATTTGACACTATTTACATGGAACAACCATGCATGATACAAAGGCAAGTCAACACTCCGCCATTACCTGGGGACCCACTGACAATGAACATTCGTCCACATAACTCTTAATGCTAAATTCAGCTGTCAGATTTTTTTTTAAGATTTTATTTATTTATTTGACAGATAGAGATCACAAATAGTCAGAGAGGCACACAGAGAGAGAGGAAGGGAAGCAGGCTCCCCGCCGAGCAGAGAGTCTGATGCAGGGCTCAATCCCAGAACCCTGAGATCAGGACCTGAGCTGAAGGCAGAGGCTTTAACCCACTGAGCCACCCAGGTGCTCCTCAGCTGTCAGATTTTTATCTCTGGTTCTGAACATATGCATGACTTCTTCAAGATTAAACATCCTGAGCAGAAACAACTGATTAGTTGTAATTAAGTCACATGTTATGTGCAGTTTGTCAGGGTATTTTAAAAAAAGGGCTTATTTGCTTTACTTTTGATTTATGATATTGTTGGATTGAAAATCTACCACCTTGTTATTTGTTTTCCTTTACCAATTTGGTTTTTTCTTTTTTCTGCCTTGTTTTGAATTGATTTTCTATTTTAATGTTAACCTTTTTAGCTTATCTGCTATATAGCTCTTTATTTTAGTTGTTGTTATTCTAGGGTATATTGTATATATCTTTACCTTATAGTCTATTTTATTGTAATATTATACCATTTCATGAAATGTGTAAGAATTTTACAGTAGTGTATTTCCACTCCTCTTCTGCCAACCCATGAACTATTATTTTCATAATCTTATTCTGTATATACCTATACATGCTTCACATTTTTAATGTTCAACCAACTGTTAAAGAGATTTGAATAACAAGAAAAATCTTAACCATGTGTCATCATTTATGGTGCTCTTTATTTCCAAGATCTATATTTCCATTAGGTATAATTTTCCTTCCCATTCAGAAAAAATATTGGCCATAATTTCTTCATATAGGTTTTTATGTACCCCACATTTATTTGGGGATTCTAATAATATGTGTTTTTTGTTAATTTGAGTTGTTTTAATGCTCAGTGTAGCTCTGTACTTTTATTAAATCTTTTTCCACTCTCTATTACATTTTGGATAGTACATTATCACTATGTATTCAAATTCATCCTTTATTTTCTTCTGCAATGTTTTCTGCCATTAATCACATCTGGTGTATTTTTCAGAATAATCTCAGAAATGATAGTTTTCACCTCTACAAGTTCAAATTTAAATCCTGTCATATCTCCTGTATCTTTATTTTTAGGCTTTTTTGAGATAAATTTTACATAGCTTAAAATTCATCTGTTTAAAAAGTTTGTAATTCAGTGTTTTTTAGTTTTATTCCATGTCTGTACAATTATTACCATAGTAAAGTACTATAATGGTCTTAATTATTTCCTTAAGATAAATATTTAGTCATAGAATTTCTGAAACAAAGGATATATAAAATTGCAAAGCTTTTGTATATATTGGCATCCACAAAGGCATTGACCTACACTCTTAATGGAATTAATTTTTTAAGCTTTTATTAATTTATTTATTTAACAGAGAGAGAGAGACAGATGCCACCTTCCATCCTTCAAGTTCAAATAGGCGTAATATTCAAAACACCTAAGGGATTATCAAGACTGTCATTTGAAAGTTATAAAACTGTGTCTTACTCTAAAATTTTACCTCATTTGTACAGCATATCTCTGATTAATAAGAATGGCTTTTTCTTCATTATTCTCTTCAGAGCTTTACTATGTACCTTTAGATAAGATTATAATAAGTTGAGGGTTTCTTATCACTTGTTTCCAATGTTTATTTTTATTTATTTATTTATTTTTTTAATAAACATATATTTTTATCCCCAGGGGTACAGGTCTGTGAATCACCAGGTTTACACACTTCACAGCACTCACCAAAGCACATACCCTCCCCAATGTCCATAATCCCACCCCCTTCTCCCAAACCCCCTCCCCCCAGCAACCCTCAGTTTGTTTTGTGAGATTAAGAGTCACTTACGGTTTGTCTCCCTCCCAATCCCATCTTGTTTCATTTATTCTTCTCCTACCCACTTAAGCCTCCATGTTGCATCACCACTTCCTCATATCAGGGAGATCATATGATAGTTGTCTTTCTCTGCTTGACTTATTTCGCTAAGCATGATTCGCTCTAGTTCCATCCATGTTGTCGCAAATGGCAAGATTTCATTTCTTTTGATGGCTGCATAGTATTCCATTGTGTATATATACCACATCTTCTTGATCCATTCATCTGTAGATGGACATCTAGGTTCTTTCCATAGTTTGGCTATTGTGGACATTGCTGCTATAAACATTCGGGTGCATGTGCCCCTTTGGATCACTACATTTGTATCTTTAGGGTAAATACCCAATAGTGCAATTGCTGGGTCATAGGGCAGTTCTATTTTCAACATTCTGAGGAACCTCCATGCTGTTTTCCAGAGTGGCTGCACCAGCTTGCATTCCCACCAACAGTGTAGGAGGGTTCCCCTTTCTCCACATCCTCGCCAGCATCTGTCATTTCCTGACTTGTTGATTTTAGCCATTCTGACTGGTGTGAGGTGATATCTCATTGTGGTTTTGATTTGTATTTCCCTGATGCCGAGTGATATGGAGCACTTTTTCATGTGTCTGTTGGCCATCTGGATGTCTTCTTTGCAGAAATGTCTGTTCATGTCCTCTGCCCATTTCTTGATTGGATTATTTGTTCTTTGGGTGTTGAGTTTGCTAAGTTCTTTATAGATTCTGGACACTAGTCCTTTATCTGATAGGTCGTTTGCAAATATCTTCTCCCATTCTGTCAGTTGTCTTTTGATTTTGTTAACTGTTTCCTTTGCTGTGCAAAAGCTTTTGATCTTGATGAAATCCCAATAGTTCATTTTTGCCCTTGCTTCCCTTGCCTTTTGCATTGTTCCTAGGAAGATGTTGCTGCGGCAGAGGTCGAAGAGGTTGCTGCCTGTGTTCTCCTCAAGGATTTTGATGGATTCCTTTTGCACATTGAGGTCCTTCATCCATTTTGAGTCTATTTTTGTGTGTGGTGTAAGGAAATGGTCCAATTTCATTTTTCTGCATGTGGCTGTCCAATTTTCCCAGCACCATTTATTGAAGAGGCTGTCTTTTTTCCATTGGACATTCTTTCCTGCTTTGTCGAAGAGGAGTTGACCATAGATTTGAGGGTCTATTTCTGGGCTCTCTATTCTGTTCCATTGATCTATGTGTCTGTTTTTGTGCCAGTACCATGCTGTCTTGATGATGACAGCTTTGTAATAGAGCTTGAAGTCCGGAATTGTGATGCCACCAACGTTGGCTTTCTTTTTCAATATCCCTTTGGCTATTCGAGGTCTTTTCTGGTTCCATATAAATTTTAACATTATTTGTTCCATTTCTTTGAAAAAGATGGATGGTACTTTGATAGGAATTGCATTAAATGTGTAGATTGCTTTAGGTAGCATAGACATTTTCACAATATTTATTCTTCCAATCCAGGAGCATGGAACATTTTTCCATTTCTTTGTGTCTTCCTCAATTTCTTTCATGAGTACTTTATAGTTTTCTGAGTATAGATTCTGTGTCTCTTTGGTTAGGTTTATTCCTAGGTATCTTATGGTTTTGGATGCAATTGTAAATGGGATTGACTCCTTAATATCTCTTTCTTCTGTCTTGCTGTTGGTATAGAGAAATGCAACTGATTTCTGTGCATTGATTTTATATCCTGACACTTTACTGAATTCCTGTACAAGTTCTAGCAGTTTTGGAGTGGAGTCTTTTGGGTTTTCCACATATAGTATCATATCATCTGCGAAGAGTGATAATTTGACTTCTTCTTTGCCGATTTGGATGCCTTTAATTTCCTTTTGTTGTCTGATTGCTGAGGCTAGGACCTCTAGTACTATGTTGAATAGCAGTGGTGATAATGGACATCCCTGCCGTGTTCCTGACCTTAGTGGAAAAGCTTTCAGTTTTTCTCCATTGAGAATGATATTTGCGGTGGGTTTTTCATAGATGGCTTTGATGATATTGAGGTATGTGCCCTCTATCCCTACACTTTGAAGAGTTTTGATCAGGAAGGGATGCTGTACTTTGTCAAATGCTTTTTCAGCATCTATTGAAAGTATCATATGGTTCTTGTTCTTTCTTTTATTGATGTGTTGTATCACATTGACTGATTTGCAGATGTTGAACCAACCTTGCAGCCCTGGAATAAATCCCACTTGGTCGTGGTGAATAATCTTTCTAATGTACTGTTGAATCCTATTGGCTAGTATTTTGTTGAGTATTTTCGCATCTGTGTTCATCAAGGATATCGGTCTAGTGTTTCCAATGTTTAAATGAGCAGCTATTCCAAATGCACTATCAGTGTTTCTTACTATTGTCCTTGGATCCACTGACCATTATCTAGATCAAGGACACCAAATCTTTGTATGCTAATTACTATTTAACATTTTTTTTGAGAATGAGAAGAAATATATAAAATATCCTTATAAAATCTTTCCTTATTTATGATACTCTCCTGTTGAATATGTCCATTTATGAAGACTTCATTTAGAAAAGTATTTAAAACAAATTAATTTTGAATAAAAGATAATTCTAATAGCTTTTTAAAAATTTGTTCTTTCAAAAAATCTAAGTAATTTCAACTTCTTACATTTTTTATCGGCTATTATCTTTGCCTCAGACCCTGTTACACCAGATCTTTCAAATAGTTAGTTGACTTCTTCTCATTATCCAGGACTCAGTTCAATTATCACTTCTTCAGGATATCTTTTCCCTCCTTGAAAAACTAGCCTAAAAGAGTCATGAATTATCCTGTGTTATTTTCTTTTCATATGACTTAAAAATATCCTTAATTCCACTGTACTTTTGTGTTGGCATGCTTATGCTTATTATCTGCTTCCCATAATAGAATGCAAAATGCTTTGAGGATGAGTACTCTTGTGAATTACTACATCCCCAGCACCTAATATGATTCCCGGGACAGTAAGCACTTAAAATGTTTATGGATATGAGTGCTGAAGTAGTATACTTGTATATAATTTTTTTTGCATTTTTATTGGCTTTTATATCTCTGTGCAAAAATAAGGAAGATAGGTCTTGCTTTGTACAGTGGAGAGACACATGTAAATTAATACTAATAACATGAAAAAATAAGGAATTTTAGAGGTGGTATTTAATTGTTACGGGGACATAGATAGGGTGGTCAAATGTTCTGCTTCAGAGTCAGACGCTACACTAGGTTACTTTGTACTGAGGCTTACAGGAGAAAAGGAAGTAAAGATTGTTCAGGGGGCACTGAAACAAGCATTACAGGGAGAGGCAATAGGAGGAGCAGAAACAAAATGATGAAATCCTATTAATATTTTGCATTGCTTCTGGCAAACATTTTACCTTAGGGCTATGGGGTGGATTCAATATTGAAAGATATTTCAATAATGACAGTGGTAATATCACTATTTATAGTGCCTGTATTAAGTTCCTTTCATGTATTATCTCCATTAGTACAACCTAGAATTACTGATATTTTTTCCTCTTACAAAGAAAAGTAAATAGTTTCCAATCTAGTTTTATACCCCAAAGTTATTATGACACTGATTTTTCTTTTGCCTAAACTATTGCCTTTTATTTTTTTATTATGTTATGTTAGTCACCATACAGTATGGAATTTTTTACCTTGACCATTCCTTCATACTTTCTATTACGATGACAAAAATAAAGGGAAAAAATGTGCCTCTGTAGATTTAGAGTTTCAACTAGCTTACAGCTTTTCAGGGACTAATTTCCCTCATTTTACGAATTTTATGTAACATATATCAACACAAAATTAATCAAGAAAATTAACTTCTCTATGAATTTCTGCATGATATTGTAATTTTAGGAAAACACAAGCTGGAGATCTATGAGTCAGTCAAAAGTGATAATAAATATAAATCCTAGAGTCTTAGAAGAGATGTCTATGTATCCCTTCGGTTCTATGTTAAGATACCCTGACACATGGTCAAACAGAATAGGAAGTGGCATAAAAGTAAAGAAAAAAAATTCTGGCTCCTGTGGTCTATATTTTTCATCCTTCTCTGAAAACATTAAACCATTTTTACATTTTTAAATGTCTTGTTAATTTTTCCCAAGTGACCTTATATTCTGATTAACATAAAATTATTTGAATAAAGCTACATTTTGTAATTCCATAAAATGTACCTTTATTGGAGATAAAGATTATTGGAGTAAGTAAACAAGAGCAACAAAGATATGATTTACTGTATAAAACTCATATATATCCATTCATTGAAAGAGAGATGGAATCTGGAGTCAGAATAGCCGAATTTGAATTATATATTTGAGACCAATCCATCTATGCTTTGGTAAGTTATTTAACATTTTTGAGACTAATTTTTTTTCACTCTTTAATTTGCACAGTAGTAATGATACTTATTCCACTATTAGAGTGAATATAAAATATAATGTATAAGAAAGTATTTTATAAACTATAAATTTCCATTCTGTTATTATTAAAGTAGTTGCACATGTGAAATTTTTTTTACCTAAGATTACTTTCTTGCATCTGCCAACCAACCCCAGCCAATGCCAAATTTAAAAAATAGTCCTTTAATATTAGATCTTCTTTAAGGGACAAAAATATACATCTCCCCTGGTGCCCACAAATAGGTCAGATATTGGACAACTCATTAATTTCAAACTACATCCATTTCTTCAGAGAAAATAAATAATCCAAAGTTGTTTCTAAAACTATAAGGCAAAATCCATTATAGTGGAAGATTAATAATCTCTCATGTTAAGTCGTAATCATAAGTCATTCCTGTTAAAACCGGACCTTAAAATTCAAAGGTAAATTAATCAGGTGTCAAATCATGGCTACACTAGTATTTTTAAATAACTCTTTAGTGCCAGTGGTTTAAAATTACCATTCAATGGCACATGCTCTTATTCAAAACTAGTTTACTTTATCAATCTCTACTAATTCAGTATCATTTTAGGAAAGCATTTAATCAAGCATTATTTTAAAGAGCTTTTATAAGGGTTTTTAAATCTTCAGAAATCATGTAAAAATCTATACCAAGTTTCCTCTTTTACATCTAGAAATAATAGTTTTAAAACTCTTCACCCATAATCTAAATTACAGAAGACAATTCTTGATGACTCAAGAGTTATTTGTCACATAATTTGATGGAGAGTAAAACCAGGTATTCAAACAAATTAATGGAAATACAACAAAAAATACTGCTAATATCGTGACTTGTTCTTGGAAACTGAGTTATTTTCAAGCAGAGGTTCAGCTCCTCTCTTCTTCCCCATACTCTAAAGCAATTTGTGGCACACTGGTTTTTTTTGTTTGTTTGTTTGTTTTTGTTTTGTCCTTAATAAATATTAGCTTAATAAAGAAAAATAAAGGTCTTTGGACTTTCACTTTTAAAGAAGAGTAGAGCTGTACTGGGTTTATAAGTAAAGTAATGCTAATCAGGATGAATTTTTTTTTTTTTTTCAAGATGCATTTTGAGAGAAGAAAGCATAATGGGAGAATGTTATAAAGGGTACTGAAGCAAATTTTCCTTCTTTCTAGTAGCTTGGCAAAGTGAAATAGGCCAGAGACAAACAGACCAAATTCATTTCTCTACTCAGCATTCTCTGCCTCTGTTCTGCTCAGTAAGTGGCTCCTTCTTAATTAAGAAGTTTCCTTAGTTCTGCAAACCTTTAGGAAAGCCCATCAGGAATTAGGGGGAAGAGTCATTTAGAACAACAAAGCTTATACATACAACTGCAGGTACAGCTGCTATTAGTGTGTTTAATAATAAATACTGAGGACCATGGAAGCCTGATCAAACTAAGAGAACAGGTACATTTAGGTGGACAGTCTTAAGAGAGGAAGTCTGTATAACATAGTCAGTGATCTCTGCAGGCAAGCTAATCATAAGGGTTTTAGGATTTCTCAGTATAGGCTACCGAAAAAAAAAAAAAATCAGAATGCACAGTCAGCTGCATTTTTGATAAGCAAAACCTATGTGTAGAGATAAGAGTTCTTGGATTTGGTCACTCTTATTTTCTGGTAGATGAGATTTCACTGTGGGGTTTTTTGTTATGGGTTTGTTTGTTTGTTTGTTTGTTTCCCCCTCTTCCAGGGCATTGTGTTGGAAGTTGCTCCAAATAGGTAAGTCTGATTTATAGACTTTCCATTAATGATGTCCATCATAGTAGGATGATGAATCTGCTACCCAGATTCTTTTCCCTTTATTCTGTTTCTCAACCATATTTTACAAATATTTCTCAGTGAATTCCAAATGTAGCAGAAAAATTATCAAATAAAAGCATTTTATTCTGCAATTGTGAAGGTTAGTTAAATGTTAAGAGATGCAAAAGCTAGGAAAAAGTAAAGTATGAATGGAAACATATTCTTATTTTAACTTTGGTAGTTTGTTTTTCTCTGAGGGTAAAATGATGGGAATGGCTAATAGATGCATCATTTGGTTCATGATAAAGTTCTCAGGAGTGAAGTCCATAGACATATAATAGAGATGACATAAGGTTCCTCAGATTGAGACTTTGCATTTATATCATATCATTTTATCATATGTTTTAATTACACAATCATACATTTTATAACATGTATTTTATTAAAATACATATATAGTATGAGATTTATAAAAGAAAAGTTCTTCTCATTCCAAAAAGTCTGACCTCATTCCTAAATGGCAACTAATATTAATGATACAATGTGTTTTCTTTTTGATGTCAAAATCTATACAGTAAGTTCATTCATTTTGCTAACTGAAAACATGAGTTACTGAATCAATTCCTATTTGAAAACATTTGGGTTATATCATTTTTATGAGTAAATAATGCTGCAATTAACACATAAGATTTAGATTTTGAAGTGTCCTCAAGAGAACATTTGAGCTAAAGCTCTATCTTTGGGCTAGTAGATACTATCATGAGGAATGAAGATCCAAAGTACTAAGAGATTTTCTTGATATAGTTGTGGCTGGTGTCAATATGGTTAAGACACAATGACAAACTCTAGTTTCTACTAATACAACTGCTTCTAAAAGGTAGAATAATTTTAAATTAAAATAATGCATGTGCATTTTTTAAATTTTTAAATAGTACAGCTCCCTAACTCCCAAACCCAATTTACTTTTAATTTCACAGGTTATAAACTCTAAACAACTAGCAGCAAGTGGCAGGCATTCTGCCAAAATTACAAAACAAGAAAATCTTATCTTTCAGCTCTCATTTTCTCTCTCTTTCCCCCATATATTATAAGGACTTTATTATCAATCTTAGTTGTTAATAAAAACGTGACCCTAGATTATAGTTCATATTATTCTCTAGGAGAACACTTTGGCTTCAGAAATACCATTTTATGAGAAACTTGGCCCATATATAAAAGAAGTTAGAGTGGTCATATTTGATTCAAGATATGTTTGCATTTCTTGCATTTTATGTAAACATAGCTGGTGCTTTGATAATATTATATTTTTTGTTCTGAAAAATACTGAAAGAGCTACACAATTTCCACTGGAGGACAATCACAACTGCTAAAGAGGAACAGACTCCAAATAGGAAACCAAAATTCTCTATGTAGAGTTGGTTTACTGTTTATTACTGAGTAGTAGAGTATTTCACGATCCCCTATTTTGGGGTTTTTGTTGTAGTTGTTGGTGGTGGTCTCTAACACACATTTATGTAAACTTACTTGAATTTGTTCTGGCACCAAAAATGAGTATAAACAGTAAGTGTATTAAATTAGATTGAATTCTCAACCTGCAGTACAATGTGTCCTCATTTAATTAATGCATAGATTATCTAATTTCAGTAACTTTGAGGGAAACATCATAATCCCATTTCTAAAGATATGAATATGTATATTTTTCAAAAGAAATATAAAAATGATCTTTTGAAATCAAATGGGCATTTGATTCCTTACTCCATGAATTCTGATGAAATTAGTAGAAATGTGCATAGTTTTAGAAAATTTCCAGGCCATTTTCTCTTGACTGTCTGTTTTTCTTGGTTCTGCTATTTGTATTCTCTGGAAACATTTTTTTCCACGATCCCGGAAAAATTAAAAAAAAAAAAAGCTTTTACTTTGCCTGAGAAGGACTAGGTAAATTTAGGGCCAATAAATTTTAAAAAGTAGTGTTTTGCTTTGTTGTCTTACTTATATATTTGTATATTGTTAATATGTTAACTTGATAACATATTTGTATATTGGAACAATTGTACTCTTGCCACTAGAGTTGTGAAGACAGAAGATTGAGCATTGATGTGAAGTTGGAGAAAATGGACTGCAGAGCCATTAATTACTGTTGGTTCCAGGGTCTGGAGTTGTCTGTTGTGTAACCATTAGGAATTCATGGTAGCTCAGGAGTTCATGAGGGACTGCGTTAAGTTTGCAATCAAATCTCCTAACATTGTCAAGTGGTTCCTTGTCCAAACTTGTTTGATTGATTGATTTAAAAAGAGTTCATTTGTTTATTCATGAGAGACAGAGGGGCAGAGGGAGAAGCAGGCTCCCCAAAGAACAGGAAGCCCAATATGAGATTCAATCCCAGTGCCCTGGGATCATGACCTGAACCCAAGGCAGACGCTCAACCATCTGAGCCACTGAGGTGCCCCAAACTTGATTTATAAGGTTATTCTTTCCTGTGGAACATCAAGAAAAGGTAGGACTCGGGGTCCTGTACTTTCAGGAAAATTGGGTTTAAATAAACATGTATAACTTGATTTAAATAAAAACTTGAAACATGACACTAAAAATAAAATTGCCAAATATAAAGGAAGTTTTGTATGATGATTCATATCAAACTTTTGAAAGATATAACTTATTTAAAAATTAAATTTGATTTTTTTAGAATAAAAGATAAAGAGGTGCAAGCAAGAAAGAATCACATAAACAACCCCAAGTTATGATTCTTTGATTTCAAAAAGAGCATTTTAGTATGGTATGAAGAGTATTTTTTTTCTGTGTTTCAGCTTCTAAAAGTGTGGTCTCTTATCACAGATACTGGAAAACATAATGGTGAATATTACTGCAGGTCCTTTCATTATTTTTATTTTTCTCGATCCTGGGCCCAGAATTATTCCTCAATTTCAAATTTTGAAAAAATAAACTGCCTGAGTTAAAAATCTTAATGACTTCAATTTGACACTTGAGGGTATGTGTGGGTATATAGAAATTTGAATACGAAGCTGTGGGGTTCACTCAGCCTTTAGGCCCACTCATGTAGCTGAAAAAAAAAGTTCAAATTTTTCTTAGGGATTCTTACAAGCCTCTAAAAATGTAGGAGAAAAATTTTTGAAAATGAGAGGCTATATCTTCTAAAGTGCATCTTTTATCATTACAGAACTGGAGAATACAAACATATCAATGAGAAAAACACCATCTCTCCTAGTTGATAATTCTTTTTTTATTTAAATATTTTATTTATTTATCTGATAGACAGAGATCACGAGTAGGTAGAGAGGTAGGCAGAGAAAGAGGGGGAAAACAGGCTCCCTGCTGAGCAGAGAGCCTGAGGCAGGGCTCCATCCCAGGACCCTGAGATCATGACCTGAGCCAAAGGCAGAAGCTTTAACTGACTGAGCCACCCAGGCGCCCTACTAGTTGATAATTCTAAGAGTTACCAAGTTCTGGAAAGTGCTAGCACTTAATTTTATAAACAATGGAGAATAACTAATGATTTGAGAAGGATAACACCAAATGCATTTATGGCTGCATAATACTCCAACATATATATGTATATATTCATGATAAAAATAGATAAGGAAGATATAGGGTATGTGTGTGTGTGTGTGTGTGTGTGTGTGTATGTGTGTGTATATATGTATGTATGTGTATATATATATTTTTATATATATTTATATAAATAAATATATATTTGTCTACCGATAAGCATTTATGTTGCTTCCATATCTTGGCTTTTATAAACAATGCTGCAATAAATAATGGGGATGCATATAGCTTTCAAATTAGTGAATGATATTGTTATAGTGACATATTGGGACAAATAGGAGCTATAATACTTCTGGTGAATACAGCATAATATACAAAATTACTAAGTCACTATGTTGGACACCTAAAACAAACATAACATTGAATGTCAACTACAGTCAAATAAAAAAAAGTCAAACACATCAAATGCCCAAAAATAGAAGACTGGTTAAACTGTGATTTTGAATGATATCACAGAAGTTTATTCAATTACATGGGTAAAATTTTACAATATATTAGGTAAAAAATTATATCATGAAATAGTATATGCAGTATTATATTTTATAAAAAGTATATATTTATCTCTGGATAATATAATGATACATGATTTTTATTTTCTTCTTTGTACCTTTGACAAATTACCAGTAAACATGTGTTAGTCAGATATAAGCAAATAACAAATGCTTAAAAAAACTAAACGAATTTATCTGGTAATACATGTACTAAACTACAACATAAAAAAGACCAAAAATGTAGGGAAGAGGTGAGATTTATCATCATTTTCAGATAATAGTATCATATACAAAAGAATAAAGGGAAATACAACAGAGTTACAAAACGAGGAATTGGCATATGAGATGATAAAATTAGAAAATCAATAGCATCCTTATACACCAGGGGAAAAAAAGAATATAATGAAAACACACTGAACTGTAGAAGACAAGAGTCAAATAAATGCATTAGAATAATCTTAATAAAATGTGCTATATTTAGATCCATTTTTAAGAAAATTTAAGTAGAGAAGATGAGAATGTGGAGTTTCACACTATATTCCAAGATAGAAGACCTAAAAACTATTAATTTTTTTCTAAAATGAAACTATTGGTTTAACACACATCTACCAATATTGAATGGAGTATATTTTGGAACACAAATTTATTCTGAAGTTCACATAGAAAATACTGTATTTCATTGATTTTACAGTGCACAATTTTTTACATGATAACAATTCTTTTTTTTTTTTTATAAACATTTGGAATTTTATTTAAAAAAAAAAAAAACAAAAAAAAAAACATCACAACCATGAACATTGTTACAGTTAGAGGCCCTCTTGGTTCTCCACAATGATACTGAGCATGCTCACAAGGGGTTCCCATTATTTAGTCTTAGTTAAACAACCATCTTTAAAAGAAGGAAAAAAAAAAAAAACTCGGCACACTACCATTTAACTTGTTTTAATGTTTCTTCACAAATGGTGAAAAATACTAAAGTACAGACAAGGAATAATCATAATGTTGTGGCCAACATTATAAATATGGAATTATAAATTTAAAACATTTTCTGGTTTAAAAAATAAATCTGGTAGTCAATGCAGCTCTGCGGGGTCTCTGCGTCTAGTAGGGCCGGTCTCTGCGTTCCTGACGGTGCTCGCCTTTATCCATTTTTCCAGGTCCTCCGCGCCCGCCTCTTCTTCCTCCCATCTGTTCCATCAAAGGTCCAGGGGGTCCGCCGGGGCCACCCCGTCTTCCTCCACCAAAACCGCCTCGGTCCATGCCCCGGCCACCATGGAAGCCCCCTCTGTCTCCACCACGGCCACCTCTGAACATCCCACCGGGACCACCACGGTCCATGAGGCCGCCTCTTCCGCCCCGCATTCCACCAGGGCCACCTCTGCCACGGTCACCGCCAGGAGGTGGAAAGGGTGGTGGAAGGAAGCCTTCAGGCTTCGGGGCCTTACACTGGTTGCATTCTGTTCTCCAGGCAAAGTTCTGGTTTCCATAACCCGGATTGGGGCACTGCCAGTCTCCAGCTCGGTGCTGGACATTTCCTCCTCCTGATGGGTTCCCTCGGGAACCCCGGGGCCCTCTTGGGGGAAAGCCACCTCTGTCTCCTCCACGGCCTCCCATGCGACCCATGGGGCCCCCAGGACCTCCTGGGCCCCCTGGACCTGCACGGAGGGGCGGCGGCATCCCTCTGCCCTCACGGGGCGGCATGCCACCCCGCAGGCTGTTCATTGGAGGCTTCTTCCGAGCAAGAGACACCTTAAGTTTGCTCCCTTGAAAATCTTTCCCATCAAACCACTCCACAGCGGCCTTGGCAGTTGGTGGGTCTTCATAGGACACTGTAGCGTCACCTTTGGGCTTTCCTGTTTCCTTGTCCAAGTAGATATGAATCATGGGTTGTCCGGTTCTCTTGTTCATCTTAACAACTCCACACTGCTTAAAAAAGTCAGCCAGATCATCTAAAGTCACATTGTCATTTAAGCCTTGCACATAAATTGCACTGTTGTCAGAATCTTCATCTGGATCTACAGGTGGGCCTAGATCAAGATCTGGTCCTTCATCCATGGGTCCACCAGGCTTATTGAAGCCACCTCGCTCTCCAGCGCTGCCCATTCCACCGCGTCCTCCTCCCCGCCCACCTCTGCTCATGCCTCCACGATCAAATCCCCCTCTTCCCCTGCCCCGGTTATCAGGGCCACTCATGCTCCGGTTTTCTCCTGGTCCGGAAAATCCTCCAGACTCCTGCCCATAAACACCCATGCTACTGGGGTGGTCCTGTCGGAATGAACTCTGCTGCCCGTAGCTGCTGCTCTGTTGGCTATATTGACTTGGAGCCTGGCTGTAGGATCCAGTTTGGGGGGGATAACTAGTGGGCGGCTGCTGCCCATAGCTGCTTTGTTGACCATAGCTACTCTGCTGTCCATAGCTGCTCGGCTGCCCATAGGTGTTCTGCTGAGAGTAACTGCTCTGATCATAACTAGTCGGCTGTGTAGAGGAGTAGCTGGTAGGAGGATAAGATGGTGGTGCCGTGACTGGCTGCATGGGGTAGCTCCCAGGTACCTGGGGATAACTGTAGTTACTCTGTCCATATCCTAGGCTGGGCTGGTTGTAACCCCCTGTGCTAGATTGAGGTTGACTAGTCTCAGCGGGTTTGTTACCATCCTGCGGTCTTGCAGGTGCGGTGGCTGCCGGCTGCTGCCCATAGGCTGGGTAAGCAGGTTGAGTGCCATAAGCAGACTGAGCTGCATAGGAGGCCTGGGTGGTAGTGACCGTAGCAGTGGTGGTATCGTAAGCACCAGTGCCATAACCCTGGACAGGCTGGCTGTATGCCTGGGGGGCAGTTGGAGTAGTATAACCAGCAGGAGGCTGTCCATAAGAAGTTGCATAGGCGGTCTGCCCATAGGTAGCAGTGGTCTGAGCTTGGGTATAGCTGACATCAGTGGGCTGTCCATAGGTTCCATAACTTTGCTGCCCATATGCCTGGGTGGTCTGTGCATATCCTTGAGTGGGTTGGGCGGTGTATGCACTGTAGCCCTGCTGGGCTGCAGCTTGGCTGTATGTACTGTAATCCATGGACGCCATTTTCTCTCCTTCCTTCCATGATAACAATTCTAAAACTGGAGTGTGTTTTACAATTAAAGGGATGTCCTGGTTTAGTTGAGAGGATTTTTTCCTGAGTTTTATATAATATAAAGGATTGTATTATAAATTACAGTATTTCATATGTGATAAGGTACACAAATATATAAAAAAGTGAATTAGAAAATATTTTTCAGAATGGAAAAAAATTATTGGACAAGAATAGTAAGATCACTATATAAATTGTGAAGCAGAGGGGGCACCTGGGTGGCTCAGTGTGTTAAAGCCTCTGCCTTCAGCTCAGGTCATGATCCTGGGGTCTTGGGATCGAGCCCGGTGTCGGACTCTCTGCTCAGCAGGGAGCCTGCTTCCCTTCCTCTCTCTCTGCCTGTGTCTCTGCCTACTTGTGATCTTTCTCTTTGTGTCAAATAAATAAATAAACTTTTTAAAAAAAATTGTGAAGCAGAAAGATTAAAAGAAGTGTCTACAGTGTGCTAGATAGAACACAAAAACAGAACTAAAACTTACATGAGGATTTTAAGCCTAATTTAAAAAGCATTATAACCCAACTGGAAAAGTTATTCCATAAAATGTGTTGGTGTAAGTAGTTAATAGCTTCCAAATAAAACTTCAAGTCTCACATCTCAACTTTAACTAAAATGTACTGTAGATGAGGGATGCCTATGTGGCACAGTCTGCCTTCTGCTCAGGTCATGATTTGAGAGTCCAGGGATCAAGACCTGCATCTGGCTCCCTGTTCAGTTGGGAATTTTCTTCTCCCTCTTCCCCTCTGCCCCTCCCCTATCCTGTTCTTGCTCTCTCTCTTTCTATCAATAAAATCTTTAAAAATATATATTGTAGATGATACAGTTAAAATATCTTTATATAAGGCATATCAAATATAAAAATGGAAATAGGAATAGTTGAATCTTCAATAATTCACTAACTTAAAGATTACAGAAGAAATCACACTCGAAAAGTATGATACCTTTGTTTATTCATGATGTTTTAATGTGCTTGATTTATTCTTTTCTATTTTGAAACTTTTATATATACACAAAACTAAAAAAAAATGTACAGTTTACACAGTAATAATGAGGAAACTGTGTAATTTGTAATAGTTTAATAAACAGCATAATGCCAGAACCTCATAACCCCTTGGATGCCTTTTCAAATCTCACAGTCTCCTTAGAGAAAAGACCCCTAACTTTGTAATAATCATTTCCTTGCATTCTTGATGTTTTACATATATAGTTAACCCTCACTATTCATAGCTTCCAAATTTGCAAAAACATAAAATTTATATTATTTGTGATCCCCAAATCAAGTATCACAGAACTTTGGTGGCTGATTAGAGCCAAATGGAGGCTGGTGAAAAATACATTCCCAGGTGAGGTAGAACAAGATGATATTCCATTTTGGATTTCAGTTCTCATACTGTAAATGTGCCCCTTTTACTACCTATTTAGTGTCAATTTTTCTCATGTTTGTGTTTTTTAGTAGTAATTTCACTTTTTAAAATGACCCCTAAGAATAGTACTGAAGTGCCATTCAGTGTTTCTAAGCATAGAAGATGGTGAAATATCTTATGGAGTAAATATGTGCATTAGATAAGTTATTTTCTACATGAGTTATAGTATTGTTAGCAGTGAGTTCAATGTTAATGAATCAACAAGGTATATTAATATGTATATTATATATTTATGCACATTAAAATAATTTATATTAAATATAATAACGTATATTAAATAAGGTGTCTTTAAAAAGAAACACACATAAAACATAAGAAGATTATGGTATTGCTTGACTGCCAAAATGTTATGACAAGAGACTCACAGGAACCCAACTTTGTATTTCCCCTAGGAGCGATGGTTTAGTATTTCTTAACCCATCTTTTGCAGGGAACTTTATTATAATGAGAATCAACTATCCATATTAATCACAAGTCAACATAAGATGCAGTTTTGACTCTTTTACATTTACATTTATCTTTTCATACTGTATGTATTCTTCTATAACTTGTCTGTTTTGCCAAATATTATATTTATGACATTTGTCAATGTTGACGGAAGTCAACAATAAAGTCAGTCACAAGTGTTATGACAGCTAGAGAAAACTGATTATAGTTTTGGTTGTTAAATAAGTAGACACAGTACTTCAGAAAGAAACAGTGCAAATGAAAGTTGGGTAGGGCTGAACAGTTTAGAGCAGAATTTCACTATATTTCAAGGAGCAATTATAGAATCTTCAAATATTTCACAAATACCATCTGGACCCAGGTCCTATACCTTCATGATTCCTCTCCATCTGGTGGCAGCATTCAATAAAATATTTTAACATATTGATTTAGCACTGTCATTTACCTCAAGTGACAGAGTAGAAGTTATGCTGAACACAATGAGTATTTTATAATAAGGCTTTCCATTTTACTGGGGTTTATGTGGGATAACTTCTAGACATTTCCTAATGTCCACACTCTGTAAACAAATCTATAATTAGTTGGAATTATCTAATAGGTCTATTATTATTTAACTTAATCATCTCAGTATTGATGGTCTCTAGATGGGGTTTTATGATTTCATAATTAAAATTTATCTAATGGCCCCAAACTCCTAATTTGTAAAAATCTAATGATGTGGTTATAAAAATATATCTGGCTATACTTAAGCAAAGGAAAGTTATCTGTCTATTCTCGGCCCTAGAGGTGTGGTTCTTTAACACCTGCTTAAGAACCAGTTGTTGTGTTTGTTAAATATGTTCATCCCTGGGAGTCACCCCAGACTTTCTGGAACTAAAATTTAAAGACAAGTGCCTTAAATTTGCAAGTATGATCATTTTCAATTGCCTACTAATATCTAGTTTCTGAGCTAGACAATTTGAATATCTTTACTCAATATGTTGATGTAACTATAGCAAATGTGCAATGGTTCCTCTGTTAGCAATCTCAACTGTTATATGGGACACAGCTTAACTGCATTAATTACACTAGGATTCAACATATAGACGGCAGCTTCTCTGTGTGTTCCAATTATGATGCTCACAGTACTTAGTCCAATTAGACTTCTTGTAATGCCAAGGTTTTTATTCTTGAAAGCTAAATCTTTGTTGTTTGTTTGGTTGGTTGGTTTCAGAAGGTAAAAGGATTGCAGAAAGAACAGACAAAAGAACATATTAGAGAATCTCATACTGACCCTCTTCATCATAAGACCACAATTAGAAGCTGCTGGTTTTTGTTTGTTTGTTTATAAGTGTACATGTATAGAGGTTTGGAAATGCTGAAAATGCACTCTAATTTCAGCAGCTCTAAGCCCTTAATTCCAGTGGCTGCCCTGGCTAGAAAAGTAGTATGTGTACTAGGAAATGAGAGTGCATTTTCCTATTCCTGTTTTGTCCTTCAACAGCCTCCAGAGGCAAAACTTATTTGTCTGTAATATTGGATTTTAAAGGTCACTTTTTATTTTATAGCTCTAGGTTTGTTTTTATTTCTAGATATTTTACATGACCTGGGGTAAATAAGAATCTCACCTGTACTGAAGGACAAACTATAACTATGTCTAATACCCTAGAACTTCATTATCCCACTTAAAAGTTAATACTTTAAAACTGCCTTAACAAAGCCCCATGGTAATTCCTTTGGATTGGTATTTAGACTGTATATTATGGCTTTTAAAGATTTAAACATTAGGATAAGACAAACATAGGTTGGCTTTTTTAGATATTTAGTAGCTGTTGGACATTGCTCAAGTTACTTAACCTATAGAAATGAGGTATTTTCTGTAAAACTGAGACAACCATGGTCTTTTTATAGTATTGTTATAATAATTAAGTGTGATACACATTTAAGACATTTAGAAGAAAAACTGATACATAAAAATGGTCAATAAATATGTGCTATTAAATCAGAAACCATATTTCACTATATCCTAAAAGTCATTAAATATATTTAATAATTGTAAAATAATTTTCCTACAAAGTTAATAACAGCATTTTAAATTTCATTATAAAAATATACAAATAAGTAAAAATATAACAGTTCAATTAAATTAGAAGAATGGCAGGTAGAAAAAAATGCTTTAATTTCATTTTTAGAATATAATTAAAATTAAACTTCATGAAAATAAGCATACATTTGCCTTTTAATATATCCTTACAATAGGTATATAAAACCTACTACCAGTGGTTAGATAGAGGCTGTTCCCAAATTTGTTTAAGGTGTGATTGATCCCTCTGCATATCTGAACAGTGAGAAGATTTCCTTATAATTTCTAGCAGTTTATCCATGTTTAATTTAATGGTGAGTGTATACCTGGTACTCAGTAAATGTCTTTTTGAATGAATTAGTTACTGAATGAGACACTCTTTGGTCATTGCCCAAGCATGTCAGTTCTAGAGTACTGCTTTTACTTAAATATTGTTCATATATCTATTTTTTTAACCACATAACTTCTATCATAATCCAGGAAACATTTTTATTTGGGTTATAACTCAAAGACATAACCAATGAAATTTCCTGGTATAAAATATTGAAAATACCATAACCTTATATTAATATAAAATCTCATTCAGTTTACTTGTTCCCTATTAAAAGCATCATAAACTATATATTGATTCCTTAGAAAAGAAAGGAGAATAGCCTTGTACCAACTGAGGCATCCAGCTAAATGGTATATTAAACCAGTCCTTTTCATGGAGTTTCTAGATTGTAATTGGCATGCTGACTGTGTCAAAAGGAAAGGACTAGAAAAAGCATAAAAATGAATTTAAAATAACAAAAATTTACTTACGATGATCCCAAAGCCCAGTTTAAAAGAAATACTGATCAAAAAGATATCTCTCCAGAAATCACCTCAATATAATGTTGGAAGTTGAGATAACAGTAGTTTATACTTAGGACAAAACATTCTCTAGATGAGTCAAAATGTTGTTGGATGATGGCAAGTCATTTAATCAGAAATTTGGATTCTATTTCTCCATAACACATGTACTTAAACACATACACAACACACACAAAGGAGTCCACAGTTCATAAAAAGGTAATTTTAGGTATAAACACCAAGTGCACTGAAATAATTCCCAGCAAGTTTAAAAATACTAAGCACTATAAAAATTCTATTTTGAAGAGATCAAATTCCTCTGACAAAAAGATAGATTTTAGACTTCTGTTTCTCTGTTCTTCACACCAAGTACAACTTAAATCCCTGCATATTGTATATAAAACAGTAATAATAAAGCTCTGAAAGTTGTAAAGAAGAAGGAAGACCAGGCTAAGAACTGTGGAACCTAGCAAACAACACAATGGTAAGTTTCCTGGATTTTCATTTTTCTACAAATATCCCATACTTAGACCTGAAGAAACTGGCAAACCAGAAACACAAATGGACACAACCAAAAAAAATCCCAATAAAATTCTCTTTCTAACCCAAAGACCAGGAAAGGGATAACCTATCAAGACAGAAAAATCTTAGACTACAACTTATATACACAAATATGGCTCCATTGCAGCATTCTCAGCAAAGACCAGCTGGGGAGTTTAGATGTTCACCTTTGCTTGGCTGTACTGAGTCATCTACTTCCCCAGTGGGGTATTGTCAGAGAAGACCTGATCAGAAGCTAGGATTTTCATTCCCACGTATAGTAACAAACGCCTCTCCTCATATTAGTCAACACCACATGCAAAACTTGGATTTCTAGAGTAACAAATATAGTTGAAAAGTGAATTAGAGAATATTTTTCAGAAGGGAAACAATTATTAGGCAAGAACAGTGTAAGTAATATCACTATATAAATTATGAAGCAGAAAGATTAAAACAAGTGTCTACAATGTGCTAGACAGAGAGAACACCAAAATATAACTAGTACATATACGAGGTTTTTAAGCCTAATTTAAAAGGCATTATAACCCAGTGAAAAGAGCTATTCCATAAAATGTGTTGGGGTAGGTAGTTAAGAGCTTTCAAATAAAACTTAGAGTCTCATACCTCAACTTTTACTAAAATATACTGTATATGAAACAGTTAAAATATCTTTACATATGGTATATCAAATATAAAAATGGAAATAGGAATATCTGAAATTCAATAAAGGAAATAATTTATCAGCTTAAAGATTAAAGAAGAAATCACACAGGAAAAGTGATCTTTGTCTATTTACAATATTTTTATGTGTTTGATGAGTTGGTTTCAGAGGAGACCTATTGGGAGAGTCAAGATTTCCACCACCACCACCAAGCAGTAACAAGGTCCCTGTAGGGTCAGCTGAAGTCATACAAGAAGCATTAACAAGGCATTCCTATCTTTCTCAGTAGGGTAATAACTGCAGAGGTCTAGAGAGGAGCCAAATCTCCCACAGTAGTAATGAGGAGCCCTCACACATAAAAGTGTCAACAAAGGGAGACTAAGGAACTGGCCTTTATCCTCCTCCCTTTCCTTGATAAAACAGTGTCAGAGAAAGACAGATTCAAAGAATCTTTGGATAAGTTCCAGATTCTTATAATATCCACCACATAAAAAATCACCTATATTATTGAAAATGAGGGAAACTGCAACTGCAAAAAATTTTTTAAAGCAGCCATCATAACAATGTTTCAATAAGCAATTATCAACATACTTTTTAAAAAGATTTTATATATTTATTTGACACACACAGAGAGAGCACAAGCACAAACAGGAGAACAGCAGGCAGAAGGAAAGGGAGAGGCAGGCTCCCCACTGAGCAAGGAGCCCAACCTGGGGCTTGATCCCAGGACCCTGGAATCATTACCTGAGCCCAAGGCAGATGCCTAACTGACTGAGCCACCTAGGTGACCTAATCATCAAAATACTTGACACAAATTAGAAAAAAAAAAAAAGAAAAGAAAGTTTTAGCAAGGAAATAGTGTCAGTAGGAGTATAAGACACGAAGAACTAAATAGAAATTGTAAAACTAAAAAATACTGCTCCCCCTCACACACAAATTCAGTATTGGCTTAAATAGTAGAATGGAGCACAGAGAGGAACAAACCAGTGAACTAAAAGATAGAACAAGGGATTACCCAATCTGAATAAGAGCAGGGAAAAAAAAAAAAAAAAAAGACATGAACAGAGCCTTAGGGACCTGTGAGAAGTATAATAAGAGATTTACCACTTATTTTATTGGGAGTCCAGTAAAAATAAGAGAGACAGGGTGAAGCTGAAAAAGTACATGAAGGAATAAAGAATACGACTTCCCAAATTTGGCAAAAAACATAAATCTACAGATTTAAGAAGCTAAATAGGCTTAATTAGAATAAACACGGTAAGAGTCACTAAAAGCACATTACAGTTACAGTTGGGAAATGAAAGGCAAAGAAAGTACCTCAAAAACATCCAGAGAAGAGTGATACCTAATCTGGAACCAGTTCAAATGATAGTGGATTTATCATAGGAAACTATGGAACTCAGAATAAAGTGACACTAAGTGTTTTAAATGCTGAAAGAAAAGAACTGTCAAACCAGAATTCTTTATCTGATGAAAATTTCCTACAGGGATGAAATAAAACTAAGTGAATTTGTTATATCAGACCTACCTAAAAACATGTCTAAAAGCCATTATCTAGTCACTACAGAATCCTAGAACACAAGGAATTAAGAAAGAACAAAAGGAACAGTAAAAGGTTGGGTAAGTAGGTAAATATACACATGATTCTTTTCCTTTTGAATTTTCTAAATTATGTTTGATGGTTAAAGCAAAAATCATAATACCATCTGATACACTTCTTAATTAATGTAGAGAAAATATTTAAAACAATTATATGATAAATAGAGAAGGTAAAGGAACATAAAATGAGATAAACTTTGTACTTTGTATACTTTGTTCATTCTGGTAAAATGTTGATACCAGCAGACTGTGAGAAGTTACACATAGAGAATATAATACCAAGAGTAACAATGTAAAAAATCTATACAAAGATATGTACTTAAAACAAAACAAAACAAAATTACATCCATTCCAAAGTAACCCAAAGAAGGCAGGAAGGAGAAAACACAAATCAAAGGCAGAAAGAACAAAGAGAAATCAGAAAATAAAACAGGAGACTAAATCTCTACTATATCAATAACTATATTAGATGTAAATGGCCTAAATACACTGATTAAAAGTCAGTTATCGGTAGAGTGAATTTAAAAAAAAATGACCCAATTATAAAACTGCTATAGAATTACTTCCCCCTTTGAGAAAAGTAGGCAATGAAATGAAAATCTTTGAACCCAGGTAGCACTTGTTTCCCAGAGATCTGTGAATCCCGAAGGAGCCTGTGGATCTGTATTGGGAATAAATCCATATTGGCCTTGTGTGAAAGTCAGGTCCTCTAAAGCGCCAAGAGATTAAAGAGTTAGGCAGAATTCTCCATGACGATCATGCAGGGGGAACAGAAAGAGATCCAAGAGCAGGGATGATTTTTCCAGATGCCTATGCAAAGGATAGGTATTGTGTCAATTGTTACACTACAGACTCACAGGTGTGGATGCCATTGTGCACTTTACTAACCAAAGAATTGATGCCATTTGGTTCTTAGGATACTGGGATGAATTGAGTTGAAAGTAAGGTAGAAAGAATAGTAGAAAGGGAGGGAGGGAAGAGAGGTGGTAGGCCAAACCATTAATGTGGGCCCACGTCTAGAGAGAGTATCAGTCAAAACTAATACAAACCACAGGTAATTAAATAGAACTGTTGGAACACATGTTCAAGAAACAGAATTTAAAATTTTAAAAATAAGAATACTAAAAAATTGCTTTGGCAGCTTTAAATGAAACACTTTCTGGAGAAAAACACATTACTTTACAACTCTATATTCTGTAGATAAATGAAAGGAGACTGATCTGGATAAATATATATGAATGTGCAGACAAAATTTTAAAAATAATAAGAAAACTTGAAGTGTAAGACCAGGGAAAATAACTTGTAGATAATGGATACATCAACAATAATAAAAATAATTTCTTTAAGATTTTGTTTATTTATTTGTCAGAGAGAGTGTGTGCACAAGCAGGGGAAGTGGCAAGCAGAAGGAGAAGGCTCCCTACTGAGCAAGGAGCCTGATGTGGGACTCAATCAGGTCCTGGGATCAAGACCTGAGCTGAAGGCAGACACTTAACCAACTCGGCCACCCAGGCATCCCCTTAAAATAATTTGTAAAAGAAAAAAAAAAAATTCATTGAGAGGAAGAAATATCTTGGTCTCAAAACTAAAAGAGTTCTCTAGGGCCCGGGATAAACTTACTTGAAAACACACAAACACATACACACACACAATCTACATATACACACATGTACCTAAAATTTCAGGATAAAGTCCTATATGACTGGTTTCAAAACCGGGAAAATTCTAGGAAGCATGAGACTCATTCCACAGAATAAACCATCTCTAGATTTCTTATAAATATCTAGTATATTTCTGTAATTTTTATACATGAAGACAATGTGAAAACCTCTCATTTATCCCTGTTAGTTCTTAAAATATGATAAAACCAAAGAATCACCTGAAAGAAATAGTCCCTAATAATTTACAGTACTGTCCCCAGATCTTCCTATATATATACTAAAATGCTATGATTAGATCTAACATCATGTAGCTCTAAGTATGCATACACAGCAATACATATTTCTAATTACATTTAAAATCATGATGATTGGTTTACATATTTAGATTTCATAATGCTTCAGGAATACAAAAAATATATTTTTTTTAAAAAAGCTTTTAAAAACTTATTTATTTTAGGGGGCCTGGGTGGCCCAGTGGGTTAAAGCCTCTGCCTATGGCTCAGGTCACGATCTCAGGGTCCTGGAATAGAGCCCCACATTGGGCTCTCTGCTCAGCTGGCAGCCTGCTGTCCTTTCTGTCTCTCTGCATGTCTCTCTGCCTACTTGTGATCTCTGTCAAGTAAATAAATAAAAATCTTTTAAAATTTATTTATTTTAGTAATTTCTATACCCAACATTGGGCTCAAACCCACAATCAAGAGTCACATGTTCCTCTGACTGAGCCAGCCAGGCACCCAAAATGCAGTTCTTAATCAGGGTTTTTGAAGGATAAAGGTAAACTTCTCCTAGATCTGTCTCTGTTTAATCAGAATCTTTTAAACTTTAAAATATATAAATACCTATAACCTATAATTATAACATCAGGGCAAAAATTTGGCCAGAAGTACATATACACATGTACATATGAACACACACATATATTGTATATGTATATGCATATTATTGGGGAAATACAATTAAGAACAAAATTTTATCAAGACATAAATCATTTCCACAAAAGTATTAGATAAAATGTGTATATTGTTGAAAAAGCATTAGACAGAAATGAAATAATGTGCATCACAAGAAATCCACTCTCACTCTTACATAGCCAGACGGATACAACCCATTACACCCTCAATAGACACAATGACTAGTCTTCAAACAAGAGGTTGAAAGCACCTTTTGTCACACAGAGTTCACTCTAATTTAGCTGTTAATTGGGCTGACCATCTCTTAGAGAACTGACTTTATCCAGGAGGAAAAAAAAATTCTCATGTCTTGATGGCAAGAGATAGTCTTATAACTTGAAGCATGATGTCTATTGAAGTTAGGCTCAGCCCCTGCTGCAGAAACCATGAGACAGGTGTGCCATCTCCTTTGATGCTTACATTTGAAAAAAAATGTAAAGATGTTTATGATCAAAGCAATGGTTCTTTGGCCTTGAAAAAGATATCTCTGGGTCATAAAGCTGACAAAATGCCTATCTGGTTTTTCAAAAGGATTTACATTGGTGGCGGCTTCTTTTTCTTCCTTCTTCCTTCTCCTTCTCCTTCATTGTCTTTGTCTTCTTCTTCATCTTCTTCATCGTCTTCTTCTTCATCGTCTTCTTCATCTTCTTCTCCTTCATCTTCGTCTTCTTTTTCTTTGTCGTCATCTTCTTCATCTTCTTCTTCTCCTTCTTCGTCTTCATTGTCTTCTTCTTCATCGTCTTCTCCTCCTCCTCCTCTTCCTTCTTTTTCGTCTTCTTCATCTTCTTCTTTGTTGTCATTGTCTTCTTCTTCTTCGTCGTCTTCGTTTTCTTCTTCGTCTTCTTCTTCTTCGTCTTTTTCTTCTTCCTCTTCTCCTTCTTCGTCGTTGTCGTCGTCTTATTATTATTATTTGTCATCGTTGTCATCATCATCATCAACTCCTCCCCCCCCTCCTCCCCCCCCCCTCCTCCCCCCCCTCCTCCCCCCCCCTCCTCCTCCTCCTCCTCCTCCTCTTCTTCTTCTTCAGATTTTATTTGACAGAGAGAGACACAGCAAGAGAGGGAACACAAGCAGGGGAAGTGGGAGAGAGAGAAGCAGGCTTCCCACTGATCAGGGAGCCCAATGTGGGACTCCATCCCAGGACCCTGGGATCATGACCTGAGCCAAAGGCAGAAGCTTAACATCCGACCCATACAGGAGCCCTTACATTGATTTCAAAGAAGGAAAAGTACTTAATTATAAGTTTTCTAAAGTAGATGCTCCAAAAAAATGGATGGGAAAGAAATCTCTTAATTCAATAGGGAAATTTAAGTCTTTTATTTTAAATTTATATTTGTCCTTACAATATTCAAATGTATATCCATATGTATGTATTTGTAGATGCACATGCACACGTGTGTCTGTGTGTATTCTTTAATTTAGTCATCCTCTAATCTTCCTCCACCCTGTAGTTTCTAGACTTGTTAAGCACTGCTATATCCCATATGCTATGTTCTACTGTCAACATCAATATATGTTTTTTCCTTTGCTTCAAATGAAATTTGCTGCCTTTAGTGATTCAGCTTCTTCAATTACATATTAATAAAGTTGACAAATTTAACACATGCAATCATATATAAATATTTAGGAATTTTATTTTTTTCTCAAAGATTTATTTTAAAGAGCATGAATGGGGGGAGAAGCAGAAGAAGAGAATCTTCAAGCAGACCCTGCTGAGCCTGGAACCCCGTACATGGCTTGATTTCAGGACTCATGAGATCATGACCTGAGTCAAAACCAAGAGTCCAATGCATAACCTACTGAGCCACACAGGTACCCCATACATATTTAGAAATTTTAAATACATATTAATTAATTTAAAATAAAACCTTCTATTGTCATTATCTGAAGTTTACCTATGATCTTATTGATTTCATGGACTCCTGTCTATCCTAAAAATCTCACTGGGGATATATGCACATTTGACAGTACCTATGTGTAATCATGTGTTATCAATGAGGTGCAAATCACTTCCTACAACTAATTTCTTAGGCTTCTCAAAATGTAATTCTCCATCCCAGAGTAAATGCAGAAGCCTGAGGTAGGAAAAATATGAAACTAGAATCAATTATCCAATTATCTTTACCTTTAGGAATCCTACATTTCCTCTGCTAGATGTTTTATTTCTTACTGCTTCAGTCAGTTTTTTGCAGATTTTGTGGTTAGAGACTATATTTTCCTCTACCAAATATTAAATTGATTTGAAATTCAATAGAATAATACATCTCATGTTAATAACAAATATATCTTAAGGTCATTTTGTAATTCAGATCTGATATGTGATTAGATATACTAGATTATACACTCCCTAATCAAACATGGTTGAAATAGAAATTTTGTTTTTAAGTTTATTTCCCCATTATTACCTGGAGCAGAACAAGCATTCCATAAATATGCTGAGAGAATGATGATAATGCCTCAAATCTAAAATGTCATAAGCACATTTTTTAGCCCTATAACATAAAATTGCCAGAATACTTACAGCCTAGCAGCTATAATATTTATATCAATAGGCAGAAGATCAAAAATGGACATCATTTTGTAAACTTATAGATTTGAAATAACAATCATGCTTACAAATGTTTAAAAATTCTATAGTATTTTTAAAGCATATACTTTTAAAAAGACCAACCATGAAATTGCCTGAATGTCTAAATTTCTAAACATACCAAAAACAATTTAAGACCAAGGGCAAGGATGTTTTAGTTAAGATTATTACTAGTTCCTCATTCCTTTGTAACCTCGATAAGTAATCTGGTACTCTGATGCCTCTCATTTGGCTATTTACCAAGATGCTTTTGGAGAGCTGATTCTTCAAAGTCAATTACTTCCTGTCCTGAGTACTGACTCCCTAATACCATTAACTCTTCCTAATTCTTTCAAGGAGTAGAGACAGACTATTGAGCTAATTGAACCATATTTCTAATGGTTGCTAATGATTTAATGTGCCATCCTCCCAGATAATATATTTGCATTTTAACAGGAAAATAAAATGTCTAAGTGGAAGGAATGACTACTGTGACAATTTCCAGATATATTATGAATATTAATGTGCTTTAAGTTAAGTTCACTGAAAAAAGGATACTGTTTGTTGAACAGGAAAATGTAACTAACAGCTGCTTCAAAAATATGTTTGGAGAAGTCAATTCCTTTGTACAGTAATTTTATTTATTTATTTTTTCCTTCTTTTAATTTTATTTTGTTCAAGTTTTTATTTAATTTCTAGTTAGTTAACATCTTTTTTCAGCTTTTTTTTTAATTTTTTTTATAAACATATGATGTATTTTTATCCCCAGGGGTACAGGTCTGTGAATCACCAGGTTTACACACTTCACAGCACTCACCATAGCACATACTCTCGCCAGTGCCCATAACCCTACCCCCCTTCTCCCAAAATCCCTCCCCCAAGCAACCCTCAGTTTGTTTTGTGAGATTAAGAGTCATTTATGGTTTGTCTCCCTCCCAATCCCATCTTGTTTCAATTATTCTTCTACCTCCCAACCATTCATGTTGCATCTCCACTTCCTCATATCAGGGAGATCATATGATAGTTGTCTTTCTCTGCTTGACTTATTTCACCAAGCATGATACCCTCTAGTTCCATCCATGTCGTCTCAAATGGCAAGATTTCATTTCTTTTGATGGCTGCATAGTATTCCATTGTGTATATATACCACCTCTTCTTTATCCATTCATCTGTTGATGGACATCTAGGTTCTTTCCATAGTTTTGCTATTGTGGACATTGCTGCTATAAACATTCGGGTGAATGTGCCCCTTCGGATCACTACATTTGTATCTTTAGGGTAAATACCCAGTAGTGCAATTGCTGGGTCATAGGGCAGTTCTATTTTCAACATTTTGAGGAACCTCCATGCTGTTTTCCAGATTGGTTGCACCAGCATGCATTCCCACCAACAGTGTAGGAGGGTTCCCCTTTCTCCGCATCCTCGCCAGCATCTGTCATTTCCTGACTTGTTGATTTTAGCCATTCTGACTGGTGTGAGGTGATATCTCATTGTGGTTTTGATTTGTATTTCCCTGATGCTGAGTGATGTGGAGCACTTTTTCATGTGACTATTGGCCATCTGGATGTCTTCTTTGCAGAAATGTCTGTTCATGTCCTCTGCCCATTTCTTGATTGGATTATTTGTTCTTTGGGTGTTGAGTTTGCTAAGATCTTTATAGATTTTGGACACTAGCCCTTTATCTGATATGTTGTTTGCAAATATATTCTCCCATTCTGTCAGTTGTCTTTTGGTTTTGTTAACTGTTTCCTTGGCTGTGCAAAAGCTTTTGATCTTGATGAAATCTCAATAGTTCATTTTTGCCCTTGCTTACCGTGCCTCTGGCAATGTTCCTAGGAAGACATTGCTGCAGCTCAGGTCGAAGAGGTTGCTGCCTGTGTTCTCCTCAAGGATTCTGATGGATTCCTTTCTCCATTGAGTTCCTTCATCCATTTTGAGTCTATTTTTGTGTGTGGTGTAAGGAAATGAATCAATTTCATTTTTCTGCATGTGGCTATCCAATTTTCCCAACACCATTTGTTGAAGAGGCTGTTTTGTTTCTATTAGACATTCTTTCCTGCTTTGTCGAAGATTAGTTGACCATAGATTTGAGGGTCTATTTCTGGGCTCTGTATTCTGTTCCATTGATCTATGGGTCTGTTTTTGTGCCAGTACCATGCTGTCTTGATGAAGACAGCTTTGTAATAGAGCTTGAAGTCCGGAATGGTGATGCCATCAACTTTGGCTTTCTTTTTCAATATTCCTTTGGCTATTCAAGGTCTTTTCTGGCTCCATATAAATTTTAGGATTATTTGTTACATTTCTCTGAAAAATAAATGGGTGGAATTTTGATAGGGATTGCATTAAATGTGTAGATTGCTTTAGGTAGCATAGACATTTTCACAATATTTGTTCTTCCAATCCAGCAGCTGGAACATTTTTCCATTTCTTTGTGTCTTCCTCAATTTCTTTCATGAGTACTTTATAGTTTTCTGAGTATAGATTCTTAGCCTCTTTGGTTAGGTTTATTCTTAGGTATCTTACAGTTTTGGGTGCAAATGTAAATGGGATTGACTCCTTAATTTCTCTTTCTTCTGTCTTGTTGTTGGTGTATGGAAATTCAACTGATTTCTGTGCTTTGATTTTATATCCTGACACTTTACTAAATTCCTGTACAAGTTCTAGCAGTTTTGGAGTGGAGTCTTTTGGGTTTTCCACATATAGTATCATATCATCTGTGAAGAGTGATAATTTGACTTCTTCTTTGCTGATTTGGATGCCTTTACTTTCTTTTTGTTGTCGGATTACTGAGGCTAGGACTTCTAGTACTGTTGAATAGCAGTGGTGATAATGGACATCCCTGCCGTGTTCCTGACCTTAGCGAAAAAGCTCTCAGTTTTCCTCCATTGAGAATGATATTTGCGGTTGGTTTTTCATAGATGGCTTTGATAATATTGGGGAATGTGCCCTCTATCCCTACACTTTGAAGAGTTTTGATTAGGAAGGGATGATGTACTTTGTCAAATGCTTTTTCAGCATCTATTGAGAGTATCATATGGTTCTTGCTCTTTCTTTTATTGATGTGTTGTATCACATTGACTGATTTGCGGATGTTGAACCAACCTTGCAGCCCTGGAATAAATCTCACTTGGGCGTGGTGAATAATCCTTTTAATGTACTGTTGAATCCTATTGGCTAGTATCTTGTTGAGCATTTTCGCACCTGTGTTCATGAAGGATATTGGTCTATAGTTCTCTTTTTTGATGGGATCCTTGTCTGGCTTTGGGATCAAGGTGATGCTGGCCTCATAAAATGAGTTTGGAAGTTTTCCTTCCATTTCTATTTTTTGGAACAGTTTAAGGATAACAGGAATTAGTTCTTCTTTAAATGTTTGGTAGAATTCCCCCGGGAAGCCCTCTGGCCCTGGGCTTTTGTTTGTTTGGAGATTTTTGATGACTGTTTCAATCTCCTTACTGGTTATGGGTCTGTTCAGGCTTTCTATTTATTCCTGGTTCAGTTGTGGTAGTTTATATGTTTCTAGGAATGCATCCATTTCTTCCAGATTGTCAAATTTATTGGCGTAGAGTTGTTCATAGTATGTTCTTATAATAGTTTGTATTTCTTTGGTATTAGTTGTGATCTCTCCTCTTTCATTCATGATTTTATTTATTTGGGTCCTTTCTCTTTTCTTTTTGATACGTCGGGCCAGGGGTTTATCAATTTTATTAATTCTTCCAAAGAACCAGCTCCTAGTTTCGTTGATTTGTTCTATTGTTTTTTTGGTTTCTATTTCATTGATTTCTGCTCTGATCTTTATGATTTCTCTTCTCCTGCTGGGCTTAGGGTTTCTTTCTTGTTCTTTCTCCAGCTCCTTTAGGTGTAGGGTTAGGTTGTGTACCTGAGACCTTTCTTGTTTCTTGAGAAAGGCTTGTACCGCTATATATTTTCCTCGCAGGACTGCCTTTGTTGTGTCTCACAGATTTTGAACCGTTGCATTATCATTATCATTTGTTTCCATGATTACTTTCAATTCTTCTTTAATTTCCCGGTTGACCCATTCATTCTTTAGAAGGATGCTGTTTAGTCGCCATGTATTTGGGTTCTTTCCAAACTTCCTTTTGTGGTTGAGTTCTAGCTTTAGAGCATTGTGGTCTGAAAATATGCAGGGAATGATCCCAATCTTTTGATACCGGTTGAGTCCTGATTTAGGACCGAGGATGTGATCTATTCTGGAGAATGTTCCATGTGCACTAAAGAAGAATGTGTATTCTGTTGCTTTGGGATGAAATGTTCTGAATATATCTGTGATGTCCATCTGGTCCAGTGTGTCATTTAAGGCCTTTATTTCCTTGTTGATCTTTTGCTTAGATGATCTGTCCATTTCAGTGAGGGGAGTGTTAAAGGCCCCTACTATTATTGTATTATTGTTGATGTGTTTCTTTGATTTTGTTATTAATTGGTTTATATAGCTGGCTGCTCCCACGTTGGGGGCATACATATTTAAAAGTGTTAAATCTTCTTGTTGGACAGACCCTTTGAGTATGATATAGTGTCCTTCCTCATCTCTTATTATAGTCTTTGGCTTAAAATCTAATTGATCTGATATAAGGATTGCCACTCCTCCTTTCTTTTGATGTCCATTAGCATGGTAAATTCTTTTCCACCCCCTCATTTTAAATCTGGAGGTGTCTTCGGGCTTAAAATGAGTTTCTTGGAGGCAACATATAGATGGGTTTTGTTTTTTTATCCATTCTGTTACCCTGTGTCTTTTGACAGGGGCATTTAGCCCATTCACATTCAGGGTAACTATTGAGAGATATGAATTTAGTGCCATTGTATTGCCTGTAAGGTGACTGTTCCTGTATATGGTCTCTGTTCCTTTCTGATCTACCACTTGTAGGCTCTCTCTTTGCTTAGAGGACCCCTTTCAATATTTCCTCTAGAGCTGGTTTGGTATTTGCAAATTCTTTCAGTTTTTGTTTGTCCTGGAAGCTTTTAATCTCTCCTTCTATTTTCAATGATAGCCTAGCTGGATATAGTATTCTTGGCTGCATGTTTTTCTCGTTTAGTGCTCTGAAAATATCATGCCAGCTCTTTCTGGCCTGCCAGGTCTCTGTGGACAAGTTAGCTGCCAATCTAATATTTTTACCATTATATGTTACAGACTTCTTTTCCCAGGCTGCTCTCAGGATTTTCTCTTTGTCACTGAGACTTGTAAATTTTACTATTAGGTGACGGGGTGTGGGCCTATTCTTATTGATTTTGAGGGGAGTTCTCTGAACCTCCTGAATTTTGATGCTCGTTCCCTTTGCCATATTGGGGAAATTCTCCCCAATAATTCTCTCCAGTATACCTTCTGCTCCCCTCTCTCTTTCTTCTTCTTCGGGAATCCCAATTATTCTAATGTTGTTTCGTCTTATGGTGTCACTTATATCTCAAATTCTCCCCTCATGGTCCAGTAGCTGTTTGTCCCTCTTTTGCTCAGCTTCTTTATTCTCTGTCATTTGGTCTTCTATATCACTAATTCTTTCTTCTGCCTCATTTATCCTAGCAGTTAGAGCCTCCATTTTTTATTGCACCTCATTAATAGCTTTTTTGATTTCAACTTGGTTAGATTTTAGTTCCTTTATTTCTCCAGAAAGAGATTTATATCTCTCGAGAGGGTTTCTCTAATATCTTCCATGCCTTTTTCAAGCCTGGCTAGAACCTTGAGAATTGTCATTCTGAACTCTAGATCTGACATGTTACCAATGTCTGTATTGATTAGGTCCCTAGCCTTCGGTACTGCCTCTTGTTCTTTTTTTTTGTGTTGAATTTTTCCGTCTTGTCATTTTGTCCAGATAAGAGTATATGAAGGAGCAAGTAAAATACTAAAAGGGTGGCAACAACCCCAGGAAAATTGACTTTAACCAAATTAAAAGAGATCCCAAATCGTGAGGGGCGACAAAGGGGATAAAAAGAGGTTCAAAAAGGAAGAAAGAAAAAAAAAAGAGTAAAGAAAAAAAAAAGAAAAGAATTTTAAAAAAAGAAAACAAATAAGAAAAATATAAAAAATAAAATATATATATATTAGATAATCTAGTTAAGAAACGTTAAAAAAGAAAAAGGTAAAAGTTAAAAAAAAATTTAAGCAGAAGGCGAGAAAAAAACAAAAAATGAAAAAGAAAAAAATTAAATTAACTGCAAGACTAAAAAAAATCACAGGGAAAAAGCCATGATTTCCGTGCTTTGCTTTCTCTTCCTCTGGAATTCTGCTGCTCTCCTTGGTATTGAAACCGCACTCCTTGGTAGGTGAACTTGGTCTCGGCTGGATTTCTTGTTGATCTTCTGGGGGAGGGGCCTGTTGTAGTGATTCTCAAGTGTCTTTGCCCCAGGTTGAATTGCACCGCCCTTATCAGAGGCCCGGGTGAGTAATCTGCTCCGGTTTGCTTTCAGGAGCTTTTGTTCCCTGAGCGCTTTCCATAGAGTTGCAGAGGACGGGAATACAAATGGCGGCCTCCTGGTCTCCGGCCCGGAGGAGCCAAGAGCCCAGGGCCCCACTGCTCAGTGCACCCTCAGAGAACAGCGCCCAGTTACTCCCTTCTGCCTGACCTCCGGCCGCGCTCCGAGCTCACTGAGCCTGCGACCGGTTCAAGGTAACCCCGAGCTGCGAGCTTACTGTCGGCTTTGTCTCTGTAGCCGGTTTTCCCGTTCCAATATCCGCAAGCTCTGCGACACTCAGACACTCCCGATATTTCTGTGACCCTGCGGGACCTGAGGCCACGCTGACCCTGCGTGGGCTTCGCCCCGGTTTAGCCTCTGGAGCGATGTCCCTCAGTGGGACAGACTTTTAAAAGTCCTTTTAAAAGACTTTTGTGCGCCGTTGCCGTTTACCGGGAGCCGGCCCCTCCCCCCAGGGTCTATCTTCCCATTGCTTTGGATTCACTTCTCTGCCGGTCCTACCTTTCAGAAAGTGGCTGTTTTTCTGTTTCCAGAATTGCTGTTCTTCTTCTCTTCGATCTGCCGATGGATTTTCAGGTGTTTGCAATCTTTAGATAAGCTATCTAGCTGATCTCTGGCTAGCTGAAGTAGTCTCAGCCTGCTACTTCTCCGCCATCTTGACTCCTCCCTCCAATTCACTAACCTTTTTAATGTGATTACTGACATCACTGGTTTTAAGTTCACCAAACCTCTATTTTTTTTCTATTTATCCTGTCTGATTTTGCTCCCTTCCTCCTTCTTGTTTACCTCTTCTGAAATATTAATTGCATTTTTAAAATTAAACTTCTTCTCTTTTGTTGTCTATTAGCTAATTTTCTTATTTTTTGTTTTTAGTGGGTTTATGGTAAACATCTTTAACTTACATTAGCACATTTTCTATCATACTATACCACTTTATGTGTCATATACAAAATTTAATATACTTCTACACCTAAACTCCTGGCCCCTTCTTGGTCTTTGAACTGTTATTTTCATTTATTTTATTTCTAAATAATATAGAAGAAAAACTCCATTTATATTGTTATTGATTTTACTTTAAATAGCTAATTATCAGGACACTTGGGTGGCTCAGTCAGTTAAGCGCTTGCCTTTGGCTCAGGCCCTGATCTCAGAGTCATGGGATCAAGCTCTGCATTAGGCTCTCTGCTTAATGGAGAATCTGCTTCTCCTTCTCCTTCAGCCCCTCCCCACCTACATTCATGCTCTCTCTTCTCCCAATTAAATAAATCAAATCTTTAAAAAAACAATAAGCAAATTATCTTTAAAAGATTTTTAAAATTAGAAAAATAGATTTTAAATACATTTTCACAGATATTTATCATTTTTCTTGTTCCTTCATTCCTTCATATAGATCCAGATGCCCCTACATTATATGCCTAGAAGACTTCTTTCCATTTATCTGAAAGGGGCTGTTGATGATAAAATCTTTCAGCCTTTTTGTGCCTAAGGTAGTATTCTCACTAATATTTAAAAGATCTTTTTAATACAAATTTAAGTAGTCTTTTTGTTTATTTGTGGTTGGATTATTTTGACCTTTGTACATCTGTAGCTTTACAGTTTTAATCAAACTGGGAAAAGTTTTTCATCAGATATTTTCAAATTTTTTCTGTCCTCTTCCCTTTTCTTTAGAACTCCAGTAACACTTATGTTAGACAATCTGATATTGTCTCAAAACTCATTGAAACTCAGTTCACTTTTTTGTTGGTGGACCTTTTTCCCCTCAATGCACTTTCTTTTGGATAGTTTCCATTGCAATGCCTTCAAATTAACTTTTCCTTCTGCAATGTCTCATCTGCTGTTAATTCTGTCTAGCATATTTTTTATCTCAAATATTTTTCTTTTTATCTCTAAGAGTTATTTGGGCCTTTTTATTTCTCCCATGTCGTTTACTTGATATATAATCTTCTCTCAACCTTTGAACTTAGAAAAAATATTTTTATAATATTATGGTGTCTTGTGTACTAGTTCTATTATGCATGTACTTGAAAGATTATTAATACAGATTTTTCCCCATTATGGGTCCACCTTTCCTGCATCTTTGCATTCCTGATATTTTTCTTATTTGGATGTCTGATATTAAGAATTTTTTCTTCTTGGGAGCTGGATATATTATATTTTTATAAATATTCTTTAATTTTAGTTTGGAATTAAGTTAAATTGCTTGGAAATCCTTTTCTGGTTTTATTGTTAAGATTTCTTAGCTAAGACCAATGGTCTTTGGATAATTTTAGGTAAAATCCTCCAATTATTCTACCCAATGTCCCATGAATAATGATATTTTCCACCCTTGTTAGTGAGAAATGAAATTTTCCCAGCTGTGTTTGAACTTTGAGAGAAGTTTGAACTTTGCTTTCCCCATTCCTTTTGCCTATTTCTTTTCCCAGCCTCAGACAGTTTTCTAACTTACATCCATGAATTATACTCAGCTGAAAAACTCAGACAGGGCCCTTGCATGTCTCCAGAGTTCTCTCTGAGGTTCCTCCTCTCAGCTATTCTGCTTTGTGATCTCTAACAGCCATGGCTTCTCTGCATTCCCAAATGTTACCTTAACTCAAGAAGTCCTGGGTTTTACAGTGAGATACCACCTCATACCAGTCAGAATGACTAAAATTAACCAGTCCAGAAGCAACAGGTGTTGGCGAGGATAAGGAGAAAGGAGAACCCTCCTACATTTTGGTGGGAATGCAAGTTGGTGCAGCCACTCTGGAAAATAGTTTGGAGGTTCCTCAAAAAGTTGAAAATAGAGCTACCATATAACCCAGCAATCACACTAGTGGGTATTTACCCTAAGGATACAAATGTAGTGATCCAAAGGGTCACTTGTACCCCAGTGTTTATAGCAGCAATGTGCACAATAGCCAAACTATGAAAAGACCCTAGATGTCCATCAACAGACAAATGGATAAAGAAGGTGTGGTGTGCCTATATACAATGGAATACTTTGCAGTCAACAAAAAAGGCAAAATCTTGCCATTTGCAATGATGTGGATGGAACTAGAGGGTATTATGCTAAGTGAAATAAGTCAATCAGAGAAAGACAATTATCACATAATCTCTCTGATATAAGGAATTTGAGAGGCAGGGTGGAGGGCCATGGGTGAAAGGGATAGAAAAATGAAACAAGATGGGACCAGGAGGGAGACAAACCATAAGAGACTCTTAATCTCAGGAAACAAACTGAGTGTTGCTGCGGGGGATGGGAGTGGGAGGGATAGGGTGAGAGGGATAGGGATAGGGTGGAAGGATAGTGGGTGATGGACATTGGGGAGGGTAAGTGCTGTGATTTAAGACTGATGATTTGCAGACCTGTACCCCTGAAACAAATAATACATTATATGTTAAAAAACAAAAAACGAAAAGTCTGGAGTTTTGCCAAGTCTTCCTATCTCTATAATGTAGGTTAGGAATCCCCTCCAATCAGGAAGGCTGTACAACCCTAGAAATGGAAAAAAAAAATGTTTTTTTGGTAAAGGTACAACTGATTTATTTCTACCCCAATCACCCTGGAAGAAGCCAAATGTGTATCTTTTAAGAAATTTATATCAGCATTTGTGACTGTCCATGTATAAATCTGTTCCTTGGATTCTCCTTTGAATTATTTTTTAATAATTATTATTTCCTTTATTAATTAATAGGTCAATTCAAATAATTAGCACTTGTTTATTTTATATTTGAGAACTAATGATTATACCTATTTTATTTTTTTTTAAGATTTTATTTATTTATTTGACAGTCAGAAATCACAAGTAGGCAGAGAGGCAGACAGAGAGAGAGGGGGAAGCAGACTCCTTACTGAGCAGGAAGCCTGATATGGAGCTCGATCCCAGGACCCTGAGATCATGACCTGAGCTGAAGGCAGAGGCTACTCAGGCGCCCCAATTATACCTATTTTAAAAATTATCTTTTAAAAAAGGAGGTATACAAACTCAATACCCAAAGAACAAATAATCCAATTGAGAAATGGGCAGAGGACATGAATAGACATTTCTGCAAAGAAGACATCCAGATGGCCAATAGACACATGAAAAATTGCTCCACATCACTCGGCATCAGGGAAATACAAATCAAAACCACAATAAGATATCACCTCACACCAGTCAGAATGGCTAAAATTAACAAGTCAGGAAATGACAGATGCTGGCGAGGATGCGGAGAAAGGGGAACCCTCCTATACTGTTGGTGGGAATGCAAGCTGGTGCAACCACTCTGGAAAACCGCATGGAGGTTCCTCAAATACTGGGTATTTACCCTAAAGATACAAACGTAGTGATCCAAAGGGGCACATTCACCCGAATGTTTATAGCAGCAATGTCCACAATAGCCAAACTATGGAAAGAACCTAGATGTCCATCAACAGATGAATGGATAAAGATGTGGTATATATACACAATGGAATACTATGCAGCCATCAAAAGAAATGAAATCTTGCCATTTGCGATGACGTGGATGGAACTAGAGGGTATCATGCTTAGCGAAATAAGTCAAGCGGAGAAAGACAACTATTATATGATCTCCCTGATATGAGGAAGCAGAGATGTAACATGGGGGGTAGGAGAAGAATAAATGAAACAAGATGGGATTGGGAGGGAGACAAACCATAAGTCACTCTTAATCTCACAAAACAAACTGAGGGCTGCTGCAGGGAGGGGTTTTGGGAGAAGGGGTTGGGGTTATGGACATTGGGGAGGGTATGTGCTATGGTAAGTGCTGTGAAGTGTGTAAACCTGGCGATTCATACACCTGTATGCTGGGGATAAAAATAAATTATATGTTTAAAAAAATAAAAAAAATTTTTTAAAAAGGAGGTACAGTATTTCATTAGGTAGAATTTTCTTAATGTCCAATTGATGGATATTTGGATATTTTTTTATTTTTTGCTATTATAAGTTTATCAATTCATTCCATGCATATGGCTGATTTACTCTTCTATTTAAAAACTCTTACCTAGGAAAAATCCAAGTATACATAAATAAGTCAAAAGAGACTACCAATTTTAAAGACCAGGATACAAATTACTTAATTGGGACTTTAGTTCTGACAAGTCACCTATAGGTGTTTGTGGCCATCTTTAATTAGATTGTTAGTTGCTGCAATTTTGACTATAAGGATACTGTATTTCAGCATTCAGTAACCCTGTTATTGGGCTTCTGAGATAAAACTTTAAGATGCATAGAGGATTTTAATTATATTTTTGTTAATAACAGCTGATAATAACTAGAAAAATGAAGTTCAAGATTATAATTTCATGTTTAAAGTTGGTGCTTCTGTAGACCCTATGAGCACTAATTTATAATCTCCTACTGTAGGCACTTTCTTTCTTTATGGCCTCTTTAAGATGATGTAAAGTCACCAAGGGCATGTATGGCATAAAGACTCATTTCTGAGGTTAAAAATAAATAGTAAGTACTGCCAAGTGAGTTCCTGTGCATATATGTATGAGTGTGTGTATTTTTCATTTAGTAATGCATCTTTAAATAAGAAATAACTTTAACTTTTATTCCTAATAGTAGGTCAGAAAGTTCATAAGAAAAAAACTATCTTCAGTGTCTTTCATTTCATAATCATCACCTATTGATGTGAAATAATATCAGTCAGAAGTCAATTCCTTCACACATATTTTAAATGTACTTTACTATTATTCTACCAATGTGTCTAGGTCTAATTGAAACCTCATGACAGTATTGTTATTTTTCACTAGGTTGAAGTCCAAATCAAGTCAAGCAGAACTGATAACCAGGGCTCTTAATATAAACTTTAAAAATTAGAACTGGGACTTTGCCAAAATTTACAAATTGGAAGCATAACATTGGATTGTACTCTAATGCTTGAGAACAGATTTATTTACTTACAAACCTGAGAAGGGACAGTTAAATTACATATCAATTTTTATTCCTTTTTTAAAGAGTTATTTATTTATTGAAAGAGAGAGAGAGTGAGCTCCTGCGAGTTGGGGGAGGGCCAGAGGAAAAGAATCTCCAGCCTACTCCCCATGGAGCATGGAGCCTAATGTGGGCTAGATCTCAAGACACATGAGATCATGACCTGAACTGAACCCAAGAGTTGGACACCTAACCAACTAAGCCACCCAGGCACGCCTTCCATTTGTTTATTCTTATGTTTACATACTCTTATTGAAACAATTTTTGGGTATCTATTTATCAATACCAAATATTGGTATGTGGAAATAAAAATAAAAGTACTATGCTGTCCCTGCATTCAAGACATTTTATTTTATTTTATTTTATTTTTTAAGACATTTTAGAAATGCTATGTCTGAAAAAAGGTCCCACAGAATCAGAAAATTGGGTCGGGGGAGCAGTAAGATCGAACACTCTGAACTCTTCAGAGGAAGAGTTCTAAGTAAGCACACATTTTAGTTAGTCTGAAAAATGGGTAGATTAACATTTCTGAAGTGAGGGAATGAATGCCAGGAAGAAGAAACATGCAGAAGTGGAAATTTTTACCCTATGGTTAGAGAACTGCAGGCACAATCTATATGAGCAAGAAGCTGAGCATAAATTATATAATTCCCTGTAATTCCTGCAATGCACTATTATTATCTACATTTTACAGAGGAAAAAACTTTAAAGGAATAAGGCTTAACTAAGGCTTAACAACTATTTTTTTTTTAAGATTTTATTTATTTATTTTACAGAGATCACAAGTAGTCAGAGAGGCGGGGGGGAGGGGGAAGCAGGCTCCCTGCTGAGCAGAGAGGCCCATGCGGGGCTCAATCCCAGGACCCTGAGATCATGACCCAAGCTGAAGGCAGAGGCCTAACCACTGAGCACCCAGGTGCCCCAACTACTAATTATTAAGTCTTTGGACTTGAACCACTATCTATTAAATACCAAAGTCCATGAACTTCATTTTCTTTGAAATAAAACCTTATTCTTTATTCTCAGTATTCTCGGCATATAGAAGGACTTGCATGAAGCATGATTGTTGTTAGTTTCTATGTTTTGCATATGCTATTTCTGCTCTTCTGAATACTCTTTCCCCAGCTATTTATGAGCTTAGTCTTAACTTACTTAACTTCTGGATAACTTGGTGACTCTCCTTTGCGTTCCTCTGTCCTCCCAAAGAACTTACTTTAATGTAGAATTTACCCAAGTGCAATTTAATGGCCTGTTTATTAGTGTGCATTTCCCAATAATCTGTAATTTACTTAACAACTTCAATGGCTGGCACTTACTGAGACAACTGTTTCTTCAGTGAAGGACTGAATGATTATATTTTTTTGTTTTCCCCCCAAAAATGCCACCTGTTCCTATTTTCAAAATAACTTTTTAGTTGACTTTTCTTCCTTTCCAACCATTTCTTCAATAATATTAAAATATTCCTATATTCCTACATGTACACAATGCTTTCTTTTTTTCTTATCCACAAAATTTTCTTCCCATACCTAGAGCCACTCTTGAAAATTCTTACCTTCAAGACTTCTCTCAACATAACTGCTATGAATCCTTCAGTAACTGCATTGTTTATGTAACCAATAACATGATGTTATGTCTTATATTTTATTTCCTCTGTTTCTCTTTCTAAAGAATGAGGTCTTAATATTATTCATTCTTAATAACCAAAATCCTTAGCATATTCAGTGAAATAACTTCTTGATAAATTATAGCCACTATTATCTCTAAGAGCCTTTAGAACATAGATGAGTGTAATCTACAAATTATTTAACTTTATCTTTTAAAATCTATTTTTAAAATATGTTTAAAATTTTTATCAAGGGCTACTTTAAAAAAATTAAATACCAATGAAGTAGAACTGAGATTGAGATGCTTTTATAAATGCAGTTGCCTACTACCACATGTCTCATATGTTCATGTACCTTACTGAAGAATCAACATTTGTATTTCTGAGATATTTCCTTTGGCAATTATACTCATATTATCTTCTAATGAGGCTTTTTAAAATTTTATCAATTACAGTAATATTGTTATTAGATAGTTAATGATTTGAAACTCTTATATAAACTCTTATTTTAATTATGTGACTTAAAAAAACTCCCTAAAATATTTTTAAACTCTCTCCAGACTCCAGTTTTCTAACTTACAAATTTTTTAAAAAGTGATTACTTTTCTCCTTAATGTGTTAAAGGATGTTTTAAATTATTTATAGACACATGGTAAAAAAAAGAAAATTTATTATGTTACAGAAATGCATCACTAATTAGTCAAGATTAGTCAATTTTTCTGATATTGATGAATTATTTCCAGTTGTTTCCAGATAAACAATGTAAGCAGTCATGTCTGGGCAGCTGGACTAAATGACCTCTATATAAATAAGTGTTGTTTTCAGTTAAGGAAGATTTTATCCTTTCTTGCACAGGTGCACATTCACTATAATTTTATAAATAATTTTAAATGATTAAAAAAAAGAAATTCATAGTAAATGGGGATCAAGGATGACCTGTTTAAACTATTCTATTAAGTTCCATTAATAGAGAAATTAGGCAATACTTAGTAGCCAGTGAGTCACATTCGGCATTCATTTGCTTTTTTAAAGTCTTTATTATTCAATATTATATTACTTTCACAAGTTATAAAAAGTAAACTTTTAGTTCACTTTCTGTTTATAGAGGTGTGATTTAGAGAGTTTTTAGAGAGTATGCACAAGGAAAATACCAAGTATCAATTTGTGACTATAGTATAATGCTCTTTGTAATCAGATGGTTTGTTTCAAATCCCACTTCTGCAGTAGACTAGCTGTGTGATGCTCAAGGTATTTTATTTAATCCCTGTTTAAGTACCGCTTTCTATATCTATAAAATAGAGTAGCAAGTACTAGATATTTATGATGCTAAAAGACTCAAATGAAGCAATGTGTATAAAGTACAAGTAGCTGATAACAAGTAAGTTCTCAAAAAATTAGGTATCATTATTAGCTCTATTGTTATTTTTTAATTAACATTATTACAAATGCTATGGTTTACATTTATGCTTTAATGAATGCCCATTGATTATATTTTGCCTTGGCTGATTTAATACACTTAATACAATGGCAAAAATAGATTATATTCATTAATTGATTATGATTTTTGTACTAACATAAATAATCTACTGATTTGTTTGTATAGTTATCTTAAGAATAGGATTATTGTTTCATGTCAGAGTAAGGCTAAAATACCATCTCTGACAGAAGTATATATATACAACCAAAGCAACATCTGTAGATTTTTTGTGCTTATTTACATACATTCTAATGTACAAATCAATAGTAGAAATGAACATTAGTTAATAAGATGAAAAAAATAGTAGGTCATTAATTGTACAATTGTAAGATTTTAACACAAGAGGTACTAATCAAGTGCAAGATGTTGTTGTTAGGGGAAATGTATATGAAGGAAGGACTGTGTATGGCTATCTATTATACTCAATTTTTCATTGAATTTAAAAATATTCTAAAACAGTCAATTAATTCACTTAAAAATGATTGTGTAAAATCCTTATGTTTAAATTTGGTGATTAGGTGAAGAGTATTGAATGTATCCATATACTTTAAGGCAAAAAGACTTTTAAAAGAACTCCTCTTCTTTAGAAAATATGGAGAACGATTCAGAAATATTAATTATATAATGAATTTAATGTCTATAAGTTAAAAGCATGTCATCATTTATATATTTAAGTAAACTATTTTCCAAATAGAGATTGTTAGCCAGCCAACCAAATTGTGTTTAAAGAAGTTTTTAATTGTCTGGGAACATATCTTGAATGTTAAGTAAAGAATAATCTCTGCTGCAATATTAAATATGTAACACATTATGAAATAAGCATAGGATTAAAAACCTTTCTAGATAAATGGGTATTTGGTAAAATAGCTATGATGCACTATGGACTTGATGTTTGCTAGCTTTTATTCTAATGCCCATATTATATTCAAGATTTCTTTTTCTTTCTTAAATAATCATTTGTATATAAAATATAATATGCCCTGTTTATAAATTGGATATTAAGTAAAAATAAATTGACATACAAATCATAGTTTTTAAATGCCAGAGCCAGGGTGTAATCTTCTTTGATTCCAATCTCCATGTTCTTAAAAATGTTAACTAAAATAATTGCAATGTCTTTCTCTAGGCTGTGCTATTAAGAGAAATTCTTAAAAATTTGAAAGCAGACACTATGAAATTTCTATAGTGAAGTGACAGTTAATATAAAAAAGGGACCAAAGAAATTGTATGACTGATTTTCATTTATCCTGCATGGTTATTTCTGAAGGAAATCCCTTAAGTATGAAAAATATGACCTAAATATTTTGATAATGTTTAGATTTTATAATTTTTATTTATTGAAAAAATAGATTTTTTCAAATTATCTTTGTTTTTGGAAAAATATGTTCACCAAATTGACAGACAAATATAATATAAGGGTAATTCCATGATTAGTTATTACTAGGAATCCACAATTTCTAGTTTTTTTGTCTTTGACTCCTTTGTTTTCTTTTTTTATGTCATTACCTTTTATTCAGCATCCTTCATTTTTATCAAATACCCATCTATCTGTCACAAAACTCCTGCTGTCAGAAGTAAAGTTCATGTCTGCTACAATGTTTCCATATGGAAGGGGCTAATAGCAAGTGATTGTAAGGATGTGAAGAAAATGGAAACTTCTGCATTGCTGACAGGAATGTAAGATGATATAGCTGCTGTGGAAAACAGTTTGGGAGCTCTTCAAATCTTAAACAACAGAGTTACCATAGGACCCAGTAATTCTACTCCTAGGTATATTACCAGAAGAATAGAAAACATATGTCCTCCAAAAAACATGTTCAGGGCAGCATGCTTCATAGTAGCCAAAATGTGGAAATAACCCAAATGTTCATTATCTCATGAATGGATAAATATTATATATATATATATATATAGATATAGATATAGATATAGATATAGATATAGATATATAGATATATTAGACATAAAAAGGAGTAAAATACTGATACATGTTAAACATGAATGAACTTTGAAAACATTATGCTAAGTAAATAAGCCAGGTCACTTATTATATGATTCCAATCATATGAAATCTTCAAAATATGTAAATTCATTGAGACGGAAAGTAGATTAGAGGTTCTTAGCAATATATGAAGAAAGGGGGAAATGGGAAGTGACTTTTAATGGATACAGGGTTTTTTTTTTGTCGTGATGACTATATTCTGGAATTAGTGGTGATGGATGTGCAACTTTGAGAATACACTAAAAAATCTACACTGTACATGTTAACATGCACTAATATGTTAACATGATTTGATGGAATATTAATTATATCTCAATTACAGTGTTTAAAATCTCCACACTAGTTTGAGGGGTTGTATATTGTAATTTTTCAAGAATGTGAAGTTGAAAGTAGTTGTATCTTCTCTAATGTAAACCTAATTGTGGGAAATAGATCAGGGCAAACAACAGGTACATCATCCTAGATATTTTAAACAAAATCAGTGGAATGATTATAAAACTAAATCATGGTCTGGGCTTTTCATATGACTCCCATAACAAACAGATCTTGAAATTTGGGGAAGCTACTAACTCTGGGGCAAACGATGGATCTACCATGATATAGGAGTAATGTTACTACCATCCCTGGCTACCAAGATACGCTAGAAGACATTGCTAAAATATTTGTGAACAGTAATAATAGCCAGAAAACAGCAAAATTATTTTCTTCTCATTTTTTCTCAGAAAAGTTCTTCTATTATATGAATATTCAGATTAGTGGTTGTAAGGGAATCTGGGAAGTGTAGTTTATAATTTTCTAAAATCTCAATTAGATGCCAAAATAGGATTTGAGAGGGATCATTTCAATGTCTAGTGTTAGCTCTCATAAATATTTTGAACCTTCAAAATAGGAAGGTTGAAATTATTCTTTAAATAAGAGTCTTGTCTATCACGCTAGAGTTGGAATTAAAATTTTTGTGAAGGTATGCTTGATAAAACAATATAAAATCAGGACCTAGCATTCATTGCCAAACTTTTGGAAAATCATTCTCTCCATTTCATTCTAAAATTCTGTGAAAGTTCTTCAAACCACCTGGTCATCTTAATTCTAACTACTGCCATTTTTATTAAGATTATTGTTAAAGAGCCTCCCAATTGATCTACCTGCTTCAGGCTCTCCTTGCACTCAGTCTGGCAGATATAATTATTTGCCTTCAATACCCTAAACTTCCTCAAATTAAAAAGGTCAAAATACTACAATATCTATACTAATCTTGCATTATTTGATTCCAACCTAATTCTCCTCCATAAATTATATCAGCTGGTATTTATTTCTCCACAACTCATATAGACTGTGCCTGGAATTCTTGAACCATAAGGTAAAAATTTCCACTTCTGCATGCTGCTTCTTCCTGGTATTCATTCCCTCACTTCATAAATGTTAATCTACCCATTTTTCAGAACAACTAAAATATGTGCTTACTTAGGACTCTTCCTCTGATGCCTTCAAAGTGTTGGATCCCCCCTCCCCAAATTTTCTGATTCTGTGGGACCTTTATTCAGACATAGCATTTCTAAAATGTCTTGAATGAAGGGAAAACATAGTACTTTTTATTTTTGGTATAGAGCAAGGCCATGACTTTTAATTGTACCCATGTAAGAACAATCCTGAAATATTATTTTTGGGGTTAAGAAACAAAAAAGTCACCAGTGCTCCTTCCTTCCTTCCTTCCTTCCTTCCTTCCTTCCTTCCTTCCTTCCTTTTTTTAAAGATTTTACTTTATTTATTTGACAGAGACAGGCCCAGTGAAAGAGGGAACACAAGCAGGGGGAGTGGGGGAGGGAGAAGCAGGCTTCTCATTGGCCAGGGAGCCTGATGTGGGACTAGATCCCAGGATGCTGGGATCATGACCCGGGTTGAAGGCAGATGCATAAGGAAAGCCATCCAGGCACCCCTCCCTGGTGATTTCTATAGAGTATCATCAATTCAGTAATAGCTGAGTAGGAATTAATGAGAAATGAAGAAATACAGAGAGACCAGCATAAAAACATATTTCAAGCAATTTGACCATATAAAAGAGGATGGAAATAGGATTGTGACTGAAGGAAGAAAATAGAGATTTTTTTTTTTCCTGAATTGTACTTGCTACAAAAGAGAAAGAGAAAAAAGAAAAGAAAAGAAAGAGAAGTTGAAGGAACAGAAACATCATGGACAAATGAAGTGTGCAATGAGATGAAAGCAAAAGAGAATACAGATGGAGAATTAAGTCACAATTCCAGCAGACTTCCACTTATACCATAAGGAAGGAGATACACAGGTGAAAAGGAGAGTTGACTCAGTAGGCCTGAGTTACCCAGTCTTTGAATATTTAAAAGCTAAACTATCCTTTGGCCAATCCTAAGAGATAATCTCTGAGCACTTGAATTATTCTGTTTCATAAGAGTGTTTCTATATACTTGAAGGCTTGAGACATTCTGTACCTGTTTGACCAAATAAATTTTACAGTAAGGTAATTTATAAAACTTCCATATCCTATATATAACACTTCCATTTTTCCATCACCACAACTAAGAAAACTGGGAAATAAAGTCTTCACTCAAAGCAAGTACATGTCCAGGTTAAAGACAAATTTTTTAACTATAGCAGAAAAACAGACTTGAAATGGGGTAAATGACCAACAAGGAAGGTGCTATAGGTAGGTTTTACATAGGCATCTAGTTTATACCATAGTCTAATGAAAAAGAGTCCAAGTAAGTTAAATAAATTTCCTAAGCCCACATAGGCAGTACCTGGCAGGTTCAGGAAACAAATCCAGCTAAGTTTGATCTCCAAGCCCATATAATTTTCACTAGAGAAATTATTTTTAAATATTTAGGAAGTTTCAAGATGACTTGAGAATATCACAAAAGTTATAGTCCATAGGAAAACATACTAGCAGGTCTCCTCTTAAACTTCTGAGGACAGTCTGTGAGGCCAAAAATAAAACATTACAGCAATAATTCTCAACAACAGTATGAAGGATAACTTGTTTCCTAGAGCTTGATCAGAATTAAAGTTAAAATAGGAGAAACTGATATAAATATGCACATAAAATATATTATCTGCATTTACATCCTATGCTGCTGGTCCACTGTAGCAATGCACAAGAATATACACGGACTTATTAAGAATTACCAACACACCTTAAAACACACCTGTTCCTCAAAATTTTCTCAGCTGAAAGGATTTAAGAAAAGAACCTCAGATTTTAATGTACCTTATTTCTTTGATGTTTTAAAGCAATTTTTAAAATTGCCCCCCAAAATACTATTTTAAAGGTGGATAGGTATGTGTCTAACTATGTGTTTGGAATGTAAAAGGACACACAGCTTCTAACCTTCAGAAATTTCTGAGTATTATAGGTTCTAATTATTACCTGTTTTTGTTTGTTTTTTAAAGAATAGGAAATTGAAGAAGGAAGGTATGGGTGGAAAAACACAACTTTCCTCCGATCTCAGAAACAAATGAACCAATACTACTATCAATAATAATGCTTTTTACATTAAAAGCAGGTCAAATACTAAATTGTTGCACTTTCCCCAAGGTTTAGATGGCATTCAAAAAAACATGTCAATAGTTAACATTAGCTAACAATCTTGGAAAAAAACCTGTAAATGCAAATAAGATATTTAGAGAGATACTTTGATTATAAATACTGTAATTATCTCAGTAACATACTATTATACCCATTTTAAAATTGGGTCATAATTTTTCACCAAGGTGTCAAAGCATTACTTATTTTTCCTTCCTTTAGGATACAGATTAATTCAATCATCATTTTTTGACATTGCACTTACTCAGAGAAAATTAAGGAGAATTAAATGTAAAAGCTTTCCTGTCCACCCACTGACTGTCCCATCCCATGGAGCTCCCCCTTTTCAGAGAATATCATACAGAATTAAATAACGCTGGAGTTGGAAGAAGCCTTAACAGTTACCCACTTACAACACCTTTCTGAAGCATGAACTGGATACTTAATTGTAAGGTGTGACCATTGTAGCAAAAGTAATTTCAAGGAAAAATACTCAAAGCTCTAGGAAAGATCCTATATATAACAATAAAAGTAGAGAAACTTTCACAAAAGCTTTTTATCTGTGCAGGCCAAAGCAGGACCACAGCACACTTCTTACATCTAAAACTACAGAGAGATGCTGGTACACAGATAAGCACAATGATAAAAAGAGAAAGCCAGAAATCCTTGAAAACCAGCTGTCACCCAAGTAAGAAGAAATGATTTGAAACTCTCAAAGAAAATACCAATGTTATAAGCTTGCTCCTGTGGGTGACGTCTATACATTGTTCATTTACTTATTTTTGGAGTGGTAGAGGTGGTAAAAGGGGAGAAACTACAAGGAAAAGAAAAATCAGGACACTGACAAAATAGAAGCCAGGAAAGGTTAAATGAGGACTTTGGTGCTGATATATTATAGGAGAACAGTTTTCTTTTTCTTGTAGGGAATTAAATCTTAAAATTTTAATCTTGTAATTAAATCTTGTAATATCACAGTCCCACATCTATGTCCTAGAGACATTTAACTGAGAAGCAAATATATTTAAAGAGTGTTGAAAATATATTTATTAAAGGCAGAGAGCATGCAAGTTCATATTGCTCCTTGTCCTCATGTACCTGCCTTCTGCATAAAATACAACTGTACAACTTGAACGGAATAAATATCACATTCACCTGGAAGAAATGCATGGCAATCCTTCTAGTTCAGAGGATAAAATTCATAATTTTTAAAAAATTCTTATGTTGCACTTTCAAATTTATGCTGCCTCTGTTTCTGGATGGTAGTTATTTGTGTTGAAATTGGCTCCTTCAATGGAAGGAGTTTAGGGACTTCATTTCATACAGTAAAGGCACCATCCTCACAGCATAAGGTATAAGGAGCACAGCAGTACAGGGAATGTCAAAGGCACTAAAAAGCTTCTAAAGAAATACATGAAATTTGATTTAAGACATTTTGAGAGATTTGGAAAAACTGTTAGTTACCGGAATTAGCAAGGATTTTATTGCACTGATTTTCTGATACCAAACTTTTACCCAACCCATCCCTCCCATTAGATGTTCCATCTTAATATGTCAAGAAATCCCAAAGTTTTAGATATATGCTTGCTAAAATCCAAGGTAGTTATTATTTAGTCTATTGCATATCAGTTGCATGCTTATATAAGTAATACAGTCAAGTAACCTAAGTTCAACACAAACAAGAAAGTGTTTGGTATTATATTCTACCTTTTCTTTACTCTCTATCTCCCAAATGATGACTCATGCATGTGCCTAGAACCTGAGGCTATAGCCATTTTTTCAGTTAATCCTCTCTGGAATTTGATTGTGTTGGATTCTTCCTGCAATTTGGGTAAACATTTTAATCTCTTTTAACACCAGTTACCTCATCTATATAATAAGATTGTTGTAAGGAATAAATTATATTTTATATATAAATACTTAAACAAGTACTTGGAATATTAAGAGAATACATAAAAGTAAGCTATTATTATTCTAACTGCTGCTGCTATTGCTGCTGCTGCTACTACCACTACTGGTTTTCCAAACCAGAAAATAGGTGCACTCTTAGTCTATTGGTTTGGATACACAATGCTACAATAACATTTATTTTTGCTCTTTTCTTCTATAAACCCCCCTCTTTGTATCTTTTTTCTTCTTTCTCCAGGATGAACCATCAAGATCTATGAAACAAATCTTGGCTTCAGGAGCACTCAACACAAAAGTACTTTTCCATGGAGTCTTTTATGCCCTTGTAGTCACTCAATCAAGCTGATTATAGTAGGTACAAATCAGAAAAAAGGTACAAAAAAGAAACTCCTCTGGGAGTATCACTCTTAAGGTATTTTGGGGAGTACCACATAGAGGACAGGTGTCTATATCTAGGCCAGTGATTCTGAAACATCCTTGGCTGTGCAAAAGCTTTTGATCTTGATGAAGTCCCAGTAATTTGGTCTTGCTTCCCTTTCCTTTGGTGATGTTTCTAGGAAGAAGTTGCTGTGGCTGAGGTCAAAATCCTCCTCAAGGATTCCTGTCTCACACTGAGGTCTTTCATCCATTTTGAGTCTATTTTTGTGTATGGTGTAAGGAAATGGTCCAGTTTCATTCTTCTGCATGTGGCTGTCTAATTTTCCCAATACCATTTGTTGATGATACTGCTTTTTTTAAATGGAAGAACATTCTTAATGGTAGTTATTGATCTTAAGGGAATATAAGCAGTTATTTAAAATATGTATAAAATGTCAACTGTGAGTTATAGTTGAAGAACATGAATCACATAGCCAGGCCTTGCATTAAACCATGACTTCAGCTCATAAATATTTGTTCATTGATTCAACAAATATGTCCTGCCTATAAGCACTTTGCTGTAAAACTATAGGTAGATGGTTTAACCTCTGCAAGTTCTATTTCATAACTTAAGAAGAATAGGATTATTATTATCTATCTTCATGATGACTATGAAACCTATATTAATACTCAGTAAAAAGGCAAACAAAATGAATACAAAATTCCTACTTCTTTATAAACATGTCCAAATGTCCAAATCTCAGATAAGAAACATTATAGTCCTCTTTAAAATGAGCTAATTGTGACAGTGAAGAATTTAAAATAGTTTCACATTAGCAGATTTCTTTTATAAACTGAAAAGCAATACAACTGCAAAGTAATGACTACCATTAGTTTAGTATAAAAAAATGGTTAAATCCGTTTCAATCTTTCCACACTGGTTGGAGAAGTGCCTTATAGTTGTGCCTCTTTTTGTTTTTTATTTTGTTTTTAGCTCTATCATGTACTCTCATAAAACAAATAGTTTTCCAAACATATGACAACATACGAAAATACTTTAGTGAAGCAAATTTGAGCCTCAGCCACAGGCTGGGTCACAACAGCTCCACTTCAACTCTTTTCAGGCTCTGATATAGAGAAAAGACTCAGTCTAGAGTCCTAAGCCCCATATTGTAATTCCTATTGGTGAACAAAGGGATTTTTTTCCTTCTGTCCTTCCTTCCTCTCTCTCTCTCTCTTTCTCTCTCTATCCTTCTTTATTCTTCTTCTTCTTTTGAAAACACCCTTCCACTGTTGAGTCAAATTGTATTTGTTTACTGAGTTCAACTATGGGGAGGTCATGTTATTTTACTTGCTGGAATTATGGTCAGTATACTGAGACATATTTGGGGGATACAACCAAGGATTGAAATATACTGTAGAAACTGCTTCCATCTTGATGGCATCTGTGTCATATGATTATTGAATACAATTTCTATTCCTTTGATATTAAAGGGTAAAAGAGTTTTGGAGACACTTATACAGATCCTGGCTCTAGTAGAAGGCATATACAGTAAAGAATAGTTCACTCAACTCTACATATACAATTATTTCTCACACAGCTCCTTATGTAAGTTTCCTGACTCCTAATTAAGTTTACCACATGCATCCTAAGCCTAATGCTGTACAATCCTGGGGTATTTTTATGAGGATATATATTTCTGCTGTGGGTTGATCTTCCTATTCAAGAAGTCAAGTCCTGAGGATGAAGATGTCAACCCTCCACCTAGCTGTGCTCTCCCTACTGATACAGGCTAACTAAGTAACAGTGGATTGAACTCAGAATTGTAGATCAAGCCATTGTTAAGATCTTCATTACTGATTAGAATATTATGAAATAAAGAATTATTACCTCTGTTCAGTCATCTTTCTCATCTTCGATTCAATCACATTGTCCTGGTAGAGTTTTCTGTTACAGTAGTTTCCATAAAAAGAAAGAAACTTTTGTTTTCACTTAATAATTCCTATTGTTTTTCTAAGGTACTATGTCTCTCTGTTCAAAGTTCATTTCCTCTCATTTCTCTCTGATTGCTTCTTGGAGTAACAAAGTAGCTTCCTTTGTAATTACAGGCTATTAACACTACTAAAAAGTTCATGTTTTTCTTAACACAAATTATAGATTCTGTGCATTGTATAAATGCATTTCAAAATATACTCTTTATTTATACTGAATATAATTGGCTTAGTCACTGAATATAAAATTTCTCAATCTTCATATTATAATTAAGTACACAAGGGACTTACAGAAATTGTAAAATCTCTAAATGCTTTGATCTTTAGAGTAGGACTTGTTAAAAGAAAGGTAATTTTGTTATGCCTGAAACATAGACAAGATTTATTGTCTATGTTTATACTTTTCAGCATGAAATGGTGATAAAATAGAAGACAGAATGTGATGTCATTTTGGCGGAATATAATAATGAGAAACTACTCAATGAAATAAAGATATATTAGGTTAGAAGCTTTTCCTGGAGATAGAAAAAAATATATGTATTTATACATATACACATGCATGTACATATATGAATAAAATATATTCATACATTATATATACATATAACTGTATTTCACACACCAGATTTCAAAAAGCCTAAAATTGTAATTAAGATTGCTTTGAATCCATCTACTCAAACACAGAAATAAAATCTGCTAATTACAGCTAAGAAATCTGGGGTTCTAAGAGGTAAAACATTTTCTACAAAGACACACAGTGGGTAGATCCAAGCTAGACTTTAAGTTCAGATTTTTAGCACCTAATGACAGAGAAGTTTCTACTTTCAATTATATTTATTAAATTATTATTCATTTTTATAAAGTTTGAATGGAAAACTATTTGGTATTCATGAAATTTAGACTAGTATTACTCATGATGATGATATAATGTTAAGGAATATGGGGTCTTTGGGCAAAATAAAGTTTTACATAATCTGTCAAAGAAACAAAGATATTTGTCTTGACTGAGAATGAAATGTTGGTGAGAATTTATTTGCCTGCTATGGAAGACACACACTAGGTTGGGCCCCATGATTCTCACACCCTAGTATCCATGCCTTTCTGTAATTTCTTTTTCTTGATTTGGGTAGACATGTAGCTTCAAGTTATTCAAAAGGGAGATTGTCCTTGGTGGGCCTGACCTAATTAAAGAAGCCCTTTAAAACAGAGTATAGAGATCAGAGATTTAAATCAGCAGAGATAAATCCTTGTTTTCTTTGTTGCTGACTTAGAATATACAAGTTGCAATGCATCAGACAACTGCAAAGAAATGGATTTTGCCTGTTACATCAGGATGCGTGGAAGTAGATTCTTTGCTACTTAAGCTTCCAGATGAGTATGTAGCCTGGTTTCAGTCTTGTGATATACCCTTAGTCGAAAACCCACATAAGTCTGTACCAAACCACTAACCTGTAGAAATTGTGAGATAATAAATGGGTGTAATTTCAAGCTCATAAGTTTGTGGTTATTTTTTACATAGACATAGATAACTAATGTACCAAATAAATAAATAAAATGAAGAAGGCAAGATTGAGAAAAATAAGAAAATTTTAAAAGTAATTTTAAAGATTTCAAATTATATCAAATTATAAAAGCTTTATGTATTTATAAAATGTATAGATGAATACATTAAGTTAAAAAATAAAAGCCTCATTTTGTGAATGTCATTGTGGATTCCCCAAATCCTCTACTGAATATAAAAGTTAGATGAAAGAAGGAAAGAAAAAGGACAGTCTGACTTCTGATTTCCAGGTCATGTAACAAGTGAAGAAAATGAGAGTGAACCTCAATGAAGTAAAACAACCACTAGTTACATTTATGAATTCTACAGGTGTACTCTTTAGACAGCAGAGATGACTTGATTCTGCTTTAGAATGACTGGAGACTCAAAAAAAAAAAAAAAAAAAGACTCAAAGAGTAGGAGACAGATTTGTGTGAAGAGAACTCCCTTATACAACTGGATGATGATGTTGGATATCTGATGAGTGCCTCATTTCTAAACAGACTTTTTCATCTTATCTCTCCACATGTTATGGTATGGACTTCTTCAGGATGTGATGACTAGGTTCCAAGTGTAAATATCAAGAGAGTGTGAGTTTGAAAGCATGAAAAAAAAATGCTGTTTTCTTTTTAAAGTGTAGGCTTGTAAATCATGTTAACCTAATGTCCACCACAGTCCATTGTGTGGAAGAATCACAAGCCTACCCAATTCACAGGGAAGGAAAAGTAGACTCAATCTATTGATAGACGGCTGGCATTATTTCAGAAGAGCAAGTGTGACCATAAATATTTCTATAGCCATTTTTTTATTTGTTTATTTGACAGAGACAGAGATCACAAGTAGGCAAAGAGGCAGACAGAGAGAGGAGAAAGCAGGGTCCCTGCTGAGCAGAGAGCCTGATGCACGGCTCTATCCCAGGACCCTGAGATCATGACCTGAGCCAAAGGCAAAGGCTTTAACTCACTGAGAAACCCAGGCATCCCTTTATAGCCATTTTTGAAAAATACAATCTCTCACCTCTGTATTTCCTCTTCCCTTTAACTCATATTTCGATCTAGGATTTATTTGACAATTAAGAAGGGACTACAGTCACATACCTTACATAATTAACTAAAATGTTAATTTTAACTGTTCTGTACATTGTCAACTTAGAAAAGAATCTGCAAAAATATGTGTATCTTTAAACCAGATACCTTCAAATCTTTGTGAATTACAGGGACTATCTTGTTTGCTGGTTACCTTTATAAATTTCTTTTTGCTTCTCAGAAATTCCTACTCTTAAATTACAATCACCTTTACCTTTCAAGAATTGGTATACCTTACTTTAAAGGCTGTTTCCCAAAGGATAATTTGCATGTTTAAAACCTGAAACCTAATGAAAGATTTTTTTAAAGAAAGTTCTCTATATCCTCACTTGAATTATCCTTTCAAACTTGACCTTACCCAACTTCCTTACATTTGCAAAGGCATCTAAGTAGTGTTCCCTAAACAGAAGACACAGTTGTCTCCTTAATCGGTACTTGTTCTAATCTCCCTTTATGGAAGTCTTTCACTTTATCTCTACTATTGAGAATACTATTCACAATATTTTGGTTCCCATGTTAGACTTTCCCACAGAGTACTCATTCTTTCCATGTGCAGAACAGAGATGAGTTTTTACTTGTATCTCCAGAGCTTATTACAGTATAATACAGCATATTATAACATAACAATTAAAAGTCTAGGTAGTCATCTGCTAATTATCTGGCTACAAGGCGACATAGATTGACTCTCCCTAAAGCTCTGGGATTTGCTTCTACAACAGATTTATCCAGCGTTTAGAACTTTATCAGTCAGATTTGGTGGGATTCAAAATAACTTCAAGTGTCCATGTGTAGATGTGTACACATGCAATCACAAACCATTAGTAGTTATAATGTACAACTCCTTTGTGTGTAGTCCTTTCAACATCTGAAACAATTAACAGCAATAAATATTGTCTAATTGATGACTACAAAATAAATACAAGCAGGATCTGTGTAGTCACTGAATTTTAGTGGCTTAACATCCCATACATATACAATCACAGAAAATCATTTCCTCTACCAAAACCTCCCTGAGAAAATAACCAGGTTTTTGGACTACCTATATCCATGCTTTCATTCAGGCATCTAGGTTGACAGACTACCATCTTCAATGCACAGATTTCAAGATCAGTCTCAGAGTGCACACCAAGATTAGCCAGAAAGAAAAAGACCATGGGAGAATGAAAAGGAACCTTATTGTTCAAGGACTGTAACTGATGCACATCACTGCAGTTCAGATTCCACTCATTATAAACTCAGTCACATGAAAAAGCACAGAAGAGACAGAACATGAGTTCCCATCCTGTAATAACAGGGTGCCCAGCCTTCTGGTGGTCAGCCAGTTCTACCACAATGATCAATCAGGTATTCCTGGGAATAGCTGGAGCCAAGGAGATCCAAATCCTGCTCAATTATTATATTTTAAGAAATACTACTATATATTAAGTCAAACTGTTTTATGCATTCTATATATTTAAATGCATATGATAATGTGGACATTTCTACAAAGCAAAGGTTAACTCCCTACTATGTTCTTGTACGTAGCATCTAGTTTCATAACATTCTAAATTGACTTTTAAAACTGGTTAGGGTTGCCTGGGTGGCTCAGTGGGTTAAGCCTCTGCCTTCATTCAGCTCAGGTCATGATCTTACAGTCCTGGGAATGAGCCCCGCACTGGGCTCTCTGCTCAGCATGGAGCCTGTTTCCCCCTCTCTCTCTGCCTGCCTCTCTGCCTTCTTGTGATCTCTCTTTCTCTCTGTGTCAAATAACTAAACAAAATATTTTAAAAAAAGAAAGGCTGGTTAAATTACCCCCACTAAATTCATTTATACACTATTGGTTTATACAGATTAGTATATTCTATATGTAAAATTATATTTTTAATATACATTTTTACCACAAATTAGAACCTTTATCACAAATTAAATATCCACAAGGTATATTATCTAAGGTAGGTTCAGCCTTAGTAGTAAGCCAATGATTTCATTATTTTAAATTAAAAATATTTTAAATGTTTAAAAAAATGTATCTACAAAAAAAATCACATTTTTTGAATGTTTCAAACTTGCATACCAAAATAGATGATTTTGTGGCCACCTTTATGCATGGCTATATGTTCAAGAACAACTTATATAGTTAGTCATGTAAGAACACATCAACGTACTTGCTGCTATACTGAATATCTGTGTTCCTCCAAAATTTATATGTTGAAATCCTAATCCCCAAACTGATGGTATTAGAGGATGGAGCCTTTGGAAGGCAATTAAGTCATGAAGGCAGAAACCTCATAAATGAGAAAGTAGCCTTATAAAAGAGGTTTGAAAGACCTTTCACCAACTTCTACGATGGGAGGATACAAAAAGAAATCAGTAATCTGCAGTCTGGAAGAGAGTCCTTCTTAGAACCAGACCATGCAAGCATCCTGATCTTGGACTTCCCATCTCCTGAATGGTAAGCAATGTAATTCTGCTATGTAAAAGCCACCCAGTCTCTAGTATTATAGGGTTGTCACCACAGCCCTAATGGCCCTAAGAAACCACTATTAATACATTAATACTAGTCATTCATTTTATCTATAAAATAAGCAATTATGTTAATAAATAATGTTAAACTTTTAATATGATAAACCAACCCTGTATAATGTAAGGTGGTTTTGCTAATAAATTACTTGAGTGTATACTTCTTTATTGAAATAATGTAAGAAAAAAATGGTGCCCCACTATGTAATAAGAATGACAGATTGCCTTATGAATCTGATTTATAACCACAAACTAAATATGGTTACCTTGAGAACAGGGTAAGAAACAAATTGAAATGCCAGATAATCTAAATACAAGAGATTTTTAGATCATACTTCCCTATAAATTATCACAGATAGACAGTTAGGTATTTTTCCCAAGTGAAATATACACACTAATTAATAAGATCCAGAGATCTAAGGTTTTAAAAATATTTTAGCCCATGCTATCCCTATGGAAAAAACAAGTATAGCACATACCAAGAGTACAGCTTTTCCCTTTCTCTTGCAGCTTTGTTAATCTCTAATATAACTTGGGAATAAGTCTTATACCATCAATTTTCCTTTCCTCAGGCTTTCAGACTCAGACTGGTAACTAACGTTTGGTCTTCTGGTTCTCCAGCTTGCTGACATCAGCTCTTGGGAATTTTTGGCCTCCATAATCATGTGAGTCAATTCCTTATAATAATTCTACATATGTAACAGGACATACTGCCTCTTATTGGTTCTGTTTCTCTGAGGAATCCAGACTAATACATCACTCTAATAGAGATATTTACTAGAGTTTCTTCTAGTTATGACTTCATTTTTTTATATTTATCTTTTTAGTACATTTACAAAATTTTGGTGTATGAATTTTTTGTAGCATTCAAAGTGGTCTGAATCAAATCGAAACTTTTAAATCTATTAATCTTTAGAATAAAATTTCCATATTGAAATCATATTATATATACAATATTATTTCATGCTTTTACTGTGCTTCATATAAAGGATTATTCTGTTTCTTTAGAAATACGATATGATCTAAGTACAGCGGGCTGCTTATTACTTCATTTAGTATACAAACTCAGATTTAGTTAAACATTCTTTCATTGCTGCTCATTTAGAGTGTGGCCAATAATTTATCACTTATATGTGAGGTACTGTGCTACTTTTTTCATATTCACGCTCATATTTAATTCTCACAATTCTTTCTTCTTTACAGATGAGAAAGTGGAAACACATGGAGGTTAAGAAATCCATACAAGATAAATAGAAAATAAATGGCCAACCAAAGCTTTGAATCCAGGCTATCTCCCAATACATACCATATTCTGCCTTGTTCTCTGACTAAATAATTATTTTTAATTTGTTGGAACAAGGTAACAAATTTCCTTTCAGAAAAGTAGTATTGTTTGTGTTCACTACAGTCAATGCAATACCACTCCCTGTCATTTTCAGCATTAGTCATGTTACTTCTTATAGTTGGTATTATAACAATCAAATAAAATTCCTCTCAATTTCATTTTAACATCTTAAACTATTAGGATAAAACATTAAATTATCAATATAGCCTGATTTTGATATACAAGACTAGCAATTTGAGATGGTTTAAGTTATTATAAATAAGGTTGAAATATTTTTTCCATTTTTAATATTTTAAAATCCCCTGTGAATTTTCTACTGAAGTTCGTTTTTCTGACATTGCCAAAGTAGTGTTCTTACCATTTTATATGAGCTTTGCATATAAGAATATTAACTTTTTGACATAATAATTTGATGAACAAACAAGAGTAGTAAAACATAACCAGGTAATGCTCAATATTTCAATATAAAAGATTAATGTTGTAGGGTATATTTTGATATTATTTCAAAAGACAATAAACCACACAGATACTTAAATGTTATGATAATCAGATAACTGTTGATTTTTCATTTTAGATGTGATCGGCGTGTTCAGGGTGGTATGGCCGTAGACTGATTTTTCATTTTAAATAAAAATGCCAGTTAAATAAAAGCAGGTGCATATGTAAAGCAAAGGTGCATACATTTTTATTATTTAGCATTATCTTATCTCAGAATAACTCTGGTGCAAAACTGAAGCAACCGAACTAGTTAGCAACTTCATTTATTATACCCATTCACATCTAGAAGTAATATCGAGTTTCTATGGGATGGAGAAAGGAGGAGGAGGAAGAGGGAAGAAATGGAGGATATTATCTAGTTTCCAACTAGTATTCAGGGTAGATATTACATATTTTAATCTTCAATCTCATAATGCACATACCCAAAATTAAGAATTAAATATTTGTAAATGTATACTCATATATACACAAAGAATTTATGTTTGAGAAATTATGTAATTATGTATAGAAAATAGAAGTATCAACTTTCCTCTTTCTCATTCTTAATAATTTTCATAGAGGTTTTTCTCAACTTCATCTTTAAATATACTTATTGTATATATCTATTTTTGATAGAAATTAAAAGCTTTTAATTGTTATAATTTTCTTGACTTTTACAAAAGGCAGTGAAAGAAATGACTGATGTCAACTACAGATTTAAGGAAAAGATTTATTATTACTAAAACAACTACATAAATACTTGGTATATGCTTTACATACTTCATAAAATTAATGCTTATCATGGCATTCTAATTTTATTAGCTTTAAATTTTGTATAAACTAAAAAAAAAAATCTTAAAATTTGCAGAAGGACAAATAGGTACTATGTGGGGGCTTTGTAAAGCATTAGGCTGACTAGACTGAACTGCATTTCCTAAAATACCTTTTCTTATATGTTTCTATCTATGGGAGGTTTCTATGAAAGGCAGAAGTGAAGCAGCAGCCATTTAATAGCTCACACACATTGTCACGTACCTGCTTGCTTCTCCTTTTGGCCAGAGGCAGTTGCAGAGCTTTCCTCTGGGCTCTCCTTCTCTTCTCTGACTCTAGGACCAGGTCTATGGGTTTAGATCCAAAAGGAAGATCCCTCCTACAAGACAACCATACCATCAAGGTCAGAGGAAACAAGAAGTGACATGAGTTTCTATTCACAGTCATGGACTCCAGCATGTGTATGTAGGTCCAGACTCTTCTGGTTGTGCTTTTCTTTTTTCTTTTTCTTTTTTTTTTTTTTTAGTATTTTATTTATTTGACAGAGACAGACACAGTGAGAGAGGGAACACAAGCAGAGGGAATGGGAGAGGGAGAAGCAGGCTTCCTGTTAAGTAGGAAGCCCAATGTGGGGCTCCATCCCAGGACCCTGGGATCGTGACCTGAGCCAAAGACAGACGCTTAATGAGCCACCCAGGCACCCCTGGTTGTGCTTTTCTGATACAACCCTGACTAATCCAGAAACACAATGATCAAAGTAGATGTCAATCCCTGAGTCACACTGGTGCTTATTGGTGAATATCAGTTTAGGGTTTGGCCAATGTTGGAACCTGGTGTTTTTTAACATAATTATTCTGTTTCTTTCCATTGCCAACATACTGACTGAATATGTTAGAGTGCTTTGAAAAGTTGTGAGGTATTACACAAATTTGCTATTATTATTATCAACATTATTATTAAATATTGCCTGGTGAATAAGAAAAGCATGCTTTCAAATGCAAACTTTATTAGAGGTATACTTATACTAATACTAATTATTAGAATTTGGTTACAAATGATACATGTTTCCATTTTTATTGGACTTTGAAAAATCTTAAAGCCATTAGGTGCTGTTTAATTACTGAGCTAAGAAACAGCTAAGAAGTCAAGAAGTCAAATAATCTTTTAATTGAACCCACTGGTTTAACATAGAATCCCAATGTACTTAGCACCTATTACTGTTGACATCTGTTATACAGCTACCAGCGACCAGTCATTGCCCTCATTTCTGCCATAACTGAACACAATGAACGTATACAAATACACAGTTGACCCTTGAACAACACTGGTTTGAACTGTATGGGTCCACTTATACACCATTTTTTTTTCAATAAAGCACAGTACTGTAAAAAAAAAAGTATCTTTATGGACTTCTTAATATTTTTCTCTAGCTTACTTTATTATAAGAACATAGTGTACAGTACATATATAAAATATGTGCTGATTGACTGATGGTTGTAACAGTAAGTTGTTCAATAATAGGCTCTAAGTTCTGGGGGGATGGTCAAAAGTTATACAAAGATATTTGACTGAGTGGGAGGGTCAGTACCCCTAACCCCTGCATTGTTCAAGGGTCAACTGCACCTTACATATACAACAAATAAACACATATACTGTAGGGAGGAGGGGCAAGATGGCAGAGAAGTAGGAGACCCTGTTTCATCCAGTCTCCTAAAGTGAACTAAATATCTACCAGAATACTCTGAACACGCATGAAATCAGCCTGAAATGTAATATTAAACACTTCTGAACCTCTACAGGGGCAGAAGACATCAATGGAGTGGTAATGAGGCATGGGAATGCTCGGACTGATATCAGAGGATAAACAAGAGGGGGAGGGAGCCACCAGAAGCAACCCATTGGAAAGTAATAATACCTCAATACGAAAGTGCCCTGTGATTGGGGACAAGCATTAACTTAGAGACCCATTAAAAGCACTCAAAAAGAGCAAAAGAAGAATCTTAAGGGGCAACTGGTAGAATTGGGCAGCTACAGGCACAGGCCTAAGCCCACTGTCCCAGGACAGTCACTGCTGGCAACCACGCATGCCAGAGAGAACCCCAGTTGGGGGGGCAATCTGTGGTCCCTGAGCCCTAGTGCTTATACCACTTCTCAGATGCCTGAGAGAGCCTAGTATGGATGCCCACATGCAGTCTCTGGGCCTGCAGCCTTCCACAACTCTGGGGTCTGAGCACACCCATCCCACAACTGAGAGAACCCTGCATGGTCTCAAGTCCCGATACCCAGCCCAAGCCTTCCATGACCTGCACATCCACCAAGTGCAGTGCACTGAGCATGGGCATGAAGCCCAGAGAGCAGTGCTGGCAACAGCAGCCACCTGGGTTCGGGCTCACCCAGACCAATATCACTCATGGTTTTAGTGGCATGGGGGTGCAGAGACAAGTGAGGGTCTTGGGTAACCACAGAGATTGTAGCTGGGGGTGTGCACTGCCTGTGGGAGGCTACGGGGTTCAGCAGAGTTTGCAGAAGGGGAGTTTGTAAAAAAAAAAAAAAAAAAAGAAAGAAAAAGAAAAAAAAAAAAAAAAAAGAAGGGGAGTTTGTGTGTTCTGGACCACTCAGAGGTGAGCAGACTGAGGCTTTGCTCTGAGGCAGAGGTCTAGGTGCAAGGGTTTGCTTTCCACTAAACCTCTGAAAAGTTGCAAAACACTGCCAAAGAACAAAAACTGCCAGAGAACAAAAGCCTGAAAAAACAGATTCCACAGAGCCAAGCCCCTTGATAAGGAGCAGAGCAACTCAATCCAAGCAGGACTGACTGAAAAACAATGCAGCAGGCCCTGCCCCCAGAAGACAATCCAAAAGGACAAGAGGACAACCACCACAGGGTCCTCATAAAATGTAAAACCCCAACATCAGGGGAAAACAATATATTAAGCTCTCAGTATTGCCCCCAAACCTGTATATTTCATAGATACAACTTTTTTCTTTTCTTTTTTTTTAATTTATTCTCACAATTGTTGTTCTTTTAATTTTTTAACCTACTTGCCATTACAACTAGAGATTTTACACAACATATTCCATAATACATTTTTAACTTGAATTTTAACTTTTTTCATACATATATCAATGTTTCTTTTTCTTTTTTCAATACATATAGATATAAGCTTCATGGTAATCCTTTTTCCCTACTCAATACTACACACACACACACACATACACACACAGTTTTAATTTCCCTGTATCTCTGGAAAGTTGAGTCCTTCAACAAAGATAACAAGATTAACCCAGATGCTGAAACACTGAAAAGAAATAAAATAAAAATGGAATAAAATGGAAAAAACAAACGAACAAACAAAAACCAAACTAGACTCACCCAGGAAGAACCAACATAAACTTCCTCACCCATTATGAGTGTTTAAAACCATCTTTCTATATTGTTCTTCTGTTAGTGTTTCTGTATATTTGTTTTACTACCATATAAATCTTATTCGTGGGGTTCATTTTGGTTGGTATTTTCTTTTCTAGTCTTGTCTTTTACTTTTGTTGATCATTTTATTTATTCATTTTTGTTTATGTACCTTATAAATCTTATTTAGGGGGCTAATTTTGCCTAGGTTTTCTCTTTTTTTTCCCTTTTTTTCTCTCTTTTATTCTTTTTTTGCTCTTTTTGGTGGTGACTTCAATGGCTCTGAAACTTTCCAGGGTGCACATTGCCTAGACATGGTTGATATATTCAGCTATACATCCCCTCAATCACCTCTCACCAACTAGACTAGGAGGAGGAACATCCAACAGAGGAAAAATTCAGAAACTGTTCCCTCTCTATCAGAACTATTGGATATGGACATAAACAGTATGTCGGAAAGGGCATTCAGGGTAACAATTATCCAGACAATGGCTAAGTTGGGGAAAAAAAAAACAAAAACCGATTCGTGACAACATAGACTCTCTAAGGGCAGAAGTGAAAGCCTTCCAGGAAGTAGTTAAAAACGATATCAATGAGATCCAATCAATCTAAATACTCTAAAAGCTAGGGTAACTGAGGCAGAAGACAGAATTAGTGATCTAGAGGACAAACTGATAGAGAAAAAAGGTCAGGAGGAGGCTTGGAAGAAACAGTTTAGAAGCCATGAAAACAGAATTAGGGAAATAAATGGCTTCATGAAAGGTTACAACTTCAGAATTATTGGGATCCAAAAGTGGGGTAGAGAAAGAAAGAACACTAGAAGATATAGTAGAACATATTCTGTCTGAAAATTTTCCCACTCTGGGTAATGGAACCAGCACTTGTGTCCTAGTTGTAGAGAGAACCCCCCCCCCCCACCAAGATCAAAGAATCTAGAAAAACCTCAAGGCACTTGATTGTGAGACTGACAAATCATAATTTTAGACAAGAGCTTTTGAGAGCAGGTAGAGGGAAGAGATCCCTTATGTACAGAGAAAGGTCCATCAGAATAACGTCAGACCTGTCCACAGAAACCTGGCAAGACATATTCAGGGCACGAAATGAGAAGAACATGCAACCAGCAATACTTTATCCAGCAAGGCTGACATTCAAAATGGATGGAGAGATAAAGAGCTTCTAAGACTGGCAAGGTTTAAAACAGTATGTGACCACCAAGCCAGTACTACAAGAAATATTAAGTGGGGAGGTTCTAGGAAAGAAGAAAGAACCCAAGAGTGACATAGAACAGAAATTTACAGAGACAATTATAGAAAGAAGGGCTTCTCAGACAACATGATGTCAATAAAAACTTATCTTTCAATAATCGCTCTCAATGTGAATGGCCTGATTGATCCCATTCTGCACAGGGTTGTGGACTTGATAAAACAACAGGACTCATCCATACACTGTCTACAAGAGACACATTTGGAACCTTAAGCTATATCCAGACTGGAACTGAAGGGATGGAGCAACTTCTTCATGCCAATGGGCCTCTAAAGAAAGCTGGAGTAGCGATTTTCATATGAGATAAATTAGATTTTAAGCTAAAGACTCTAGTCAGAGATACAGAAGGACTCTACAACATTCTTAAAGTGTCTATCCACCAAGAAGATCTAACAATTATAAATATTTATGCCCCTAATATGGGATCAGCCAACTACATAAGCTAACTGTTAATCAAAATAAAGAGTCATACTGATATGAACACATTAATTGTAGGGGATCTTAAAATGCCACTCTCAGCAACAGACAGATCATCTAAGCAAAGAATCAAGAAAGAAACAAGAGCTTTGAATGACACATTGGACTGATAGATCTCATAGATATATTCAGAACATTACAGCCTAAAACAACAGAATACTCATTCTTCTCGAGCACACATGGAACTTTCTCCAGAATAGACCACACACTGGGTCACAAATCAGGGCTCAGCCAATACCAAAAGATTGAGATTATTTCCTGCATATTCTCAGACCACAATGATTTGAAACTGGAACTCAACCACAAGAAAAAGTTTGAAAGGAATACAAACACTTGGAACCTAAAGACCATCCTGCTCAAGAATGTTTGAATGAACCAGGAAATCAAACAAGAACTTAAAACAATTCATGGAAACCAATGAGAATGAAGACACTTCAGTCCAAAACCTATGGGATACAGCAAAGGCAGTCCTAAGGGGGAAATACATAACCATCCAAACCTCCCTCCCTGGTGTACTGAAAAATCCAGAATACATCTTTACACCTGAAAGAACTGGAGAATCAACAGCAAATTAAGCCAGCCCCACATACAAGGGAAATAATCAAGATTAGAGCAGAGATCAATGAGATAGAAACTAGAGATACAGTAGAAACATCAATGAAACTAGAAGCTGGTTCTTTGAAAGAATTACTAAGATTAATAACCCATGGCCAAACTAATCCAAAAGAAAAGATAGAGAACTCAAATTAATAAAATTATGAATGAAAGAGAAGAGATCACAACTAACATCAAGGAAATAGAAATAATCATCTGAAACTATTATCAACAGCTATATACCAATAAGTTAAGCAACTTAGAAGAAATGGATGCATTCCTGGAAGCCTATAAAGTTCAAGACTGAAACAGGAAGAAATTGACAACATGAATAAACCAATAGCTAGTAATGAGGTTGAAGTACTGATCAATAACCTCCCAAAAACAAGAGCCCAGAACCTAACAGATTCCCTGAGGAATTCTATGAAATACTCAAAGAAGAAGTAATACCTACTCTTCTGAAGCTGTTTAAAAAAAAAAGAGAGAGAGAGAGAGAGACAGAAGGAAAACATCTTTTTTAATAATTTTTTAAAATATTTTATTTATTCATTGGACAGACAGAGATCACAAGTAGGCAGAGAAGCAGGCAGAGAGAGGAGGAAGCAGGCTCCCTGCTGAGCAGAGAGCCCAATGCGGGGCTCGTTCCCAGGACCCTGGGATCATGACCTGAGCCGAAGGCAGAGGCTTAACCCACTGAGCCACCCAGGTGCCCCTTATAATAGAATCTTTTTATGAAGCCAGCATTACCCTGATCCCCAAACCAGGCAAAGACCCCACCAAAAAGGAGAACTTCTGACCAATATCCCTGAAAAATATGGATGCCAAGATTCTCAACCAGATCCTAGCTAATACAATCTAACAGTACTTTACAAAGATTATCCACCATGATCAGGTGGGATTTATCCATGGGATGCAAGGGTGCTTCAACATTCACAAGTCAATCAATGTGACAGAACAAATCAGTAAGAGAAGACAAAAGAACCACATGGTTCTCTCAACTGATGCAGAAAAAAGCATTTGACAAGACACAGCATCTGTTCACAGTATAGGGACAGAGGGAACATTTCTCAACTTCATAAATTCAATCTATGAAAAACCCACAGTGAATGTCAATCTCAATGGGGAAAAGCTGACAGCCTTTCCTTTGAGATCAGGAACACGACAAGGATGCCCACTCATGCCTTTGTTGTTCAACAGAGTACTAGAAGTCCTAGCAACAATAATCAGACAATGAAAAGAAATAAAAAGGTATTCGAATTGTCAAAGAAGAAGTCAAACTACCTCTCTTCACAGATGACATGATACTTTATATGGAAATCCAGACTCCACTCCCCAAACTACTAGAACTCATACAGCAATTCAGTAATGTGGCAGGATACAAAATTAATGTACATAAATCAGTTGCTTTCTTAACTGACTGAGCCACCCAGGCGCCCCCTCAGTTGCTTTCTTATACACTAACAATGAAAATATAGAAAGGGAAATTAGAGAATCGATTCCATTTACTATAACACCAAGAACAATAAAATACCTGGGAATATACCTAACCAAAGAGGTAAAGGATCTGTACTTGAGGAACTACAGAACACTTATGAAAGAAATTGAAGAAGACACAAAAAGATGGAAGACATTCATGCTCATGGATCAAAAGAATAAACATTATTAAAATGTCTATACTGCCCAGAGCAATCTACACTTTCAATGCCATCATGATCAAAATTCCACTAGCATTTTTCAAAGAGCTGGAACAATCAATTCTAAAATTTGTATGGAACCAGAAGAGACACTGAATTGCTAAGAAAATGTTGAAAAAGAAAAACAAAACTGGGGGCATCATGTTGCCTGATGTCAAGCTTTACTACAAAGCTGTGATCACCAAGGCAGCATGGTACTGGCACAAAAACAGATACATACATCAGGGGAACAGAGTAGAGAGCCCAGATATGGACCCTCAGCTCTATGATCAAATAATTTTTGACAAAACAGGAAAATATACACAGTGGAAAAAATTCTCTTCAATAAATGGTCCTGTGAAAATTGGGCAGCTATGTGTAGAAGAATGAAACTCGACCATTCTCTTATACTGTACACAAAGATAAACTTGAAATGGATAAAAGACCTCAACATGAGACAGGAATCTATCAGAATCCTAGAGGAGAACATAGGCAGTAACCTCTTCGACATCGGCCACAGCAACTTCTTTCAAGACATGTCTCCAAAGGCAAAGGAAACAAAAACGAAAATGAACTTTTGGGACTTCATCAAGATCAAAAGCTTCCACACAGCAAAGGAAACAGTCAACAAAACAAAGAAGCAACCCATGGAATGGGAGAAGATATTTGCAAATGACACCACAAAGGGTTGATATCCAAGATCTGTAAAGAATACCTCAAACTCAATACACACAGAACAGATAATCATGTCAAAAAAGGTGCAGAAGATATGAAAAGACACTTCTCCAAAGAAGACATACAAATGGCTAACAGTGACATGAAAAAGTGTTCATCATCAACAGCCATCAGGAAAATTCAAATCAAAAGCACACTGAGATATCACCTAATACCAGTTAGGATGGCCAAAATTAACAAAACAGGAAATAAGTCTTTTTTTTTTTTTAATTTTATTTATTTATTTGAAAGACAGAGATCACAAGTAGGCAGAGAGGCAGGCAGAGAGAGAGAGAGAGGGAAGCAGGCTTCCTGCGGAGCAGGGAGCCCGATGCGGGGCTCGATCCCAGGACCCTGAGATCATGACCTGAGCCAAAGGCAGCAGCCCAAACCACTGAGCCACCCAGGCGCCCCAGGAAATAAGTCTTGAAGAGGATGTGGAAAAAGGGGAACTCTCTTACACTGTTGGTGGGAATGCAAGTTGGTGCAGCTACTTTGGAAAACAGAGTGAAGATTCCTTAAGACATTAAAAATAGAGCTGCCTTGTGACCCTCAATTGCACTAGTGGGTATTTACACCAAAGATAAAGATGTAGTGAAAAGAAATGTCGTATGTTCCCTAATGCTCATAGAAGCAATGTCCACAACTGACAAACTGTGGAAAAAGCCAAGATGTCGTTCAACAGATGAATGGATAAAGATGTAGCCCATATATGCAATGGAATATTACACAAACATCAGAAAGGATGAATACCCAACTTTTGTATCAACATGGATGGGAGTGGAGGAGATTACACAGAGTGAAATAAGTCAAGCAGAGTAAGTCAATTACCATATGGTTTTACTTACTTGTGGAGCATAAGGAGTAACATGGAGGACATTAGGAAAAGGAAAGGAAAATTGAATTGAGGGAGATCGATGGAGGAGATGAAGCATGAGAGACTGTGGACTCTGAGAAACAACCTGAGGGTTTTGGAAGGGAGCGAGGTGGGGGGATGGCAAGCATGGTGGTGGGTATTAAGGAGGGTGTGTATTGCACATAGCATTGGGTGTGGTGCATAAACAATGAATCCTGAAACACTGAAAAAAATAAATAAAATAAAAAAAAAATACATATATTGTAGAAAACTAAAGCCAGGTTTCTTGCTAATGGAAGAAGTTATAAATGAACAAAGAGAGAATGATATAATAAATCTTGAAATTTTGCATTCAATTTGGAGTTATTAGGTATTTGGACTTATTAGTTATTTTGAATTTGGTATGATTTCACAGGTTTTAAAAATATGTGTGTATATAAAAGAAATACAATAGGGAGAAACATTTCCTGACTCTATCCAATGAGAGGACCTAGAGCAGTGATACCCAGGTAGCAGCTAGTTAAACTAGCGAACTAGTGCACTAGATCTTGTTAGATCTTGTTTCTAAATACCAGCCCCAGTAAAAGAGACCAGGTACCCTTGGATAAGTAGCTGATTCCAAGGAAAAGATAAAGAAAAATACAACATAAACCAGAAAGGTCTTTACATGCCAAGAGATAAAGAACTAATAAAGGAAGAAAACAATGACAATGATGATGCCATGTCAAAGGGGCACAGAAGCAATGTGAAAGAGCTCCAAGTGGCTAAAGCTAACACAGTTTGAGAAACAATGATAGTTTTGCATAGTAACCCTGAGATTAAAACAAATAAGCCTGCGTGCATAGGAATATAAAGAAAAGATATATAATTACAGAAGAATTCTTTTAATAAATGGAACTAAATAAGGAAGATTAGAACCTCACAGTGATAATTGTTGTAGGTCAAAATTAGTACGTAAAATTATAAAGAGAGGTAGAACTTTGTATAACCTCAAATTATTTTCCTTCAGGTATTGCTAATTACCTGAGGGAAAATTATAACTATGCAGTGAAGAAACCAGGAAGACACGACCTTAACCAAGGTTAATATCAGCATAATAAGCCAGAAAGTCATGTAACTGCTGATGTGATCCATTCATATCAGCAGAGTCCATCTCTTCTATTTGTTCCCAAAATTCAGAAATTCAACATAGTCATGAGAAAACATCAGACAGACATCCAACCCAAACTGGATGGCAATCTACAAAATACTTCCCAAAGTGTCAAATGCTCTTCAGAAATGTCAATGTCATGAGAGATGATTAAAGACTGAGAAACTGTCACAAACCAGAGGCAACTAAGAAGACAGGACAACAAAATGCAATGCAAGCTTTTGGATTAGATCATGGAAGACCAAATGTAAAAAAAAAGAAAAATAGTGAAGGCAAAATAAATTTTGTATTTGGTTAATAGTATTTTATCAATGTTAATAATATTATGTCAGTTATCTTAATTTTGAGAATAGTATCATGACTACATATGATATTAACTCTGAGGCTGGATAAGATGTATCTAAGAGCTTGGTTTTACTTTAGGGAAAAATTGATATGAGGCTAAGAAAAGACCCCAACTTGTCACTGATATTTGGTAAAATTAGGTATTAAATTTTGAAACTGTCTTCAATCTTGATAAGAAATCCAAATAACAAAATTGCTCCTAAAATTTTGTGGAATCTGATACAAACTCTGTGCTGTACTTAGTCATGCAGCTATCAATGAAGATATAAACGTTTCAGTTAGGAAGAAGTTAATACCATTAAAATATAAATGTTTTTTTCAAATATTAAAGCAGTCTAAAGCTATTTAATTAGATAAGTTACATATGGTTTTGGAAAACATTAATCTATGAATAGTGCATAAATATTATGTGCTAAAATATAAGTTATGTATCTAATCTTGTGTTTTCATTTATTTTTCAAAAGATTTTATTTATTTATTTGAGAGAGAGAGGGTAGGGGGAGGAACAGAAGGAGAGGGACTAGTAGACTCCACACTGAGCATCAAGCCCAACATGGGGCTTGATCATAGGACCCTGAAATCATGACCTGAGCCAAAACCACGAGTCGGGCTTAACTGACTGAGCCACCCAGGTGCCCTGTTATGCTTTTATTTACGATCTGCCTTTTTCTAAAAAGGATTTAAAATAGATATACCCTAATATACCTATTAGTAATAATGACCAGAAAAATTATTTTTCATAATCTTCCCATAGATCTGAGGAAACTTCTTAGATAAGGGAAAGATAAAATTGAATTATTTATAGAAATATTACTTAATAACTGACTAACAAGCTAACTTGGGTCATATACTAATGATTATAAAAAATATTGTAGAAAACCACTTAGTAGATACAAGTAGCCATTTAAAGAATGAATTTATCATTTTAGATCATATGGTTTTGGGTCCAATAATAATGATATATTAATACTATTTTAAAGCTGAAATGGCCATAGCCAGACCAGTCCTTTTACTCTTTAAGTGAAGAAACAAAAGCTAGTTAGGGGGTTCTCTCTTAAACTACTGAACTTCATTTTTTCATAACTGATTTGCCACAAGAACATAGGTTTGTGAAAACCACCACTAAACCTAAACCAAAATGGGAAAGGAAAAGACTCATATTCACATTGTCATCATTGGACATGTAGATTCTGGCAAGTCTATCAATACTGGTCATCTGATCTACAAATGTTGTGGGACTGACAAAAGAACTACTGAAAAATTTGAGAAGGAGGCTGCTGAGACAGGTCAGGGCTCCTTCAGGTATGCCTGGGTCTTGAATAAACTGAAATCTAAACATGAAAATGAACATGATATCACTGTTGATTTCTTCCTGTGGAAATCTGAGACCATTAAGTATTATGTGACCATTATTGATGTCCCAGGACACAGAGGCTTTATCAAAAATTGAATACAGGCACACCTTGGGCTCAGGCTGAGTGCTTTGTCCTGATTGTTGCTGCTGGTATTGGTGAATTAAAAGCAGGTATCTCCAGGAATGGTCAGACCCCTAAGCATGCTCTTCTGAGTAACACACTGGGTGTGAAACAATTAACTGTTGGTGTTAACAACATGGATTCCACTGAGTTGTCCGACAGCCAGAAGAGATACAAGGACATCATTAAGGAAGTTAGTACCTACATTAAGAAAATTGGCTATCTTCCTGACACAGTAGCAATTATGCCAATTTCTTGGTGAGAATGGTGACAATGTACTGGAACCAAATGCTAATATGCCTTGGTTCAAGGAATGGGAAGTCACCCATAAGGATGGCAATGCCAGTGCTACTTGAAGCAATCATGCTGCTTGAAACTCTTGATTGCATTTCTGCCACCAACTCATCCAATTGACAAGCCATTGATTCTGCCTGCTAAGCACATCTACAAAATTGGTGGCACAGATACTGCCCCTGTGGGCTGAGTGAAGACAAGTGTTCCTAAATCTAGCATTTTGATCACCTTTGCTCCAGTGTTACAACTGAAGTAAAGTCTATTGAAATGTACCATGAAGCTTTGAGTGAGGCCCTCCCTGGGGACAATGTGGTCTTCAATTTCAAGAATGTATCGGTCAAAGATGTTCATCATGGTAATATGACTGGTGAGAGCATAAATGACCCACCAGTGAAAGCAGCTGGCTTCACAGCTCAAGTGATTACCCTGAACCATCGAAGCCAAATCAGTGCTAGATAAACACCTGTACTGTACTGTCACAGCTCACTCTGCCTGCAAGCTTGCTGAGCTCAAGGAGGTGACTGTTATTTTGGAAAAAAGCTGGAATGGCCCCAAATTCTTGAAATCTGGTGATGTTGCCATCACTAATATGATTCCTGGCAAGCCTATGTATGTTGAGAGCATCTCTGACTATCTTGTTCCAGAATGTTTTGCTGTTAGTGACATGAGACAGACAGTTGCTCTGCGTGTCACCAAAGCAGTAGATAAGAATGCAGCTGGAGCTGGCAAGATCATCAGGTCTGCCCAGAAAGCTCAGAAGCCTAAATGAATTTTATCTCCAATACCTGCCACCCCAGTCTTAATCAGTAGTGGAAGAACAGTGTCAAAACTGTTTGTGTCAATTGGCCATTTAATTTTAATAGTAAATGACTGGTTAATGATAAAAACGCATTGTAAAACATTCAGAAGGAAAGGAGAATATTCCGTGGACCATTTGGGCTTTTTTGTGCATATGTGGCAATTTTAAGTTAGCAGTTCTATAATCAGTACTTTTTTGTGTAGTTTCAAGTTTTTATTTAAATTCCAGTTACTTAACATATATTATAATATTAGTTTCAGAAATAGAATTTACTGATTCATTTCCTCTATACAACATGCAGAGCTCATCACAAGTATCCTTCTTAATACCCATCACCCATTTAACCCTTCCACCCACCCAACACCCCCCCCCCCAGCAACCCTCAGTTTGTTCTCTAGAGTTAAGAGTTTGTTTTATGGTTTGCCTCCCTCTCTCTTTTTTTCCCCACTATGTTCATCTGTTTCATTTCTTCAATTTCACATACAGTGAAATCATTTTGGTCAAATTGTTTCCAGAAATACTGATTTTAGTACTTTTTAATGGAAATAACTTGACCAAAAATCTGTCACAGGATTTTGAGACCCATTAAAACAAGTTTAATGAGAAAAAAAGAATATTGAACTTCATATTTGTCTTCAGCTAATGACTAATATTTTATCACTTATGGAAAAAAATCTCATTCTGTGAAAACATTAAAAAATAAGCTAATATATGCCCCAATCATAGTTTTATGAACATATCTGTCATTCTTCCCTTTTGTGATTCCTCTGTTCTTTCCCAACTGGCTCCAGGCTATGCCCCCAAATCTATGTGTTCTATTTTATAGTCTGATTGCTCTATTTTCTCTACCCAGAACAATTTCTCTTTCATCTTTTCCTAATGTATGCATTCCCATTCTTTCTTTAAGAATCAGTTCAGGGGTGCCTGGGTGGCTCAGTGGGTTAAAGCCTCTGCCTTCGGCTCAGGTCATGATCCCAGGGTCCTGGGATCGAGCCCCGCATCGGGCTCTTTGCTCAGCAGGGAGCCTGCTTCCTCCCCTCTCTCTCTGCCTGCCTCTCTGCCTACTTGTAATCTCTGTCAAATAAAATAAATAAAATCTTAAAAAAAAAAAAAAAAGAATCAGTTCAAATAACACCTATTCAAAAAAAAAAAAAAAAAAACTCCCCAGTAAAAATTTTCTTTTCTGTCCTCTCCATAACACTCTTTTTCTCTTAACTACATTCATTTATTAATCCATCTATCCATTTTTTTTCAATGAATATATATTGAATGCTTACTATGTGTTAGTTCTAAGGATAAGATATACATTGGTAAACAAGCAGACATGGTTCCCAAGTTGAAAACACAGTAACAGAAGAACATGTAAATATGAGTGTATGTTTTTTTTCTAAATATATAAATTAACAGATAGATAATGGATAGATATAAATGTTTATAGATATATAACTAGGATATATAATTTTTTACCTAGGGTCTGAATTATTGGATTTCCTATATTAAAATTATTATTATCATTCTATGAACACCATATAAAACAATAAAGCATTTTTTTTTTCTAAAATGACTGTGGCATAGGAGTTAAACACATCTTATGACAGAAGTTATAAAACAGAAATTAAAGATAACTTGTAAGGGTTGTTTACAATTATCACAAAGCAAAATACAAAAAGACAAATGTTTCTAACTGGTTTACCTGGAATGGGTCACTCATGTTTTCTGCGCATTTTAAAAGTTTGCTAATAGATGTACAGAATCACACTGGTATATGCACATAGTGCCGATTTTTATCTTGAATTTTCATTTGATAATTTTAAATAGTAAATAGTAAAGTTAAAGTGAAACTTAGAGGTTTCTTAACATTCTGAAAAACAATGTATTAACCACTAAAAAATATTAGCCACTAAAGGAAAATGTAATTAACTATTATAGAGGATTAATTAAAAATAGTAAAACAATTATGGGGGTAGAGAGGAAAAAATGAAACAAGATATGACTGGGGAGGGAAATAAATCATAAGAGACTCAATCTCAGGAAACTGAGAATTGCTGAGGGCTGGGGAGGTAGGGTAGGGTGGCTGGGTTATGGACATTGGGGAGGGTATGTGTTATGGTGAGTGCTGTGAATTGTGTAAGACTGGTGATTCACAGACCTGTACCCCTGAAGTAAATAAAACATTACATGTTAATTTTAAAAAATGAGACAATTATGGTGCAAAGCTTCCTATGTATGTCCTTTCTTTGAATCCACTACAGTAATACTGAAACCAAAATAATAACAAAGAAAGAAACTGTCTCATCTCATGTCTCTATCTCCAGTGCTTATAATAATGTCATGATAATGTATATAACACTCCAGATGGTGTTTTCTGAACTGACCTGAATTTTACAAGGACTAATGCAACCGAGATAACCTAGCCATCAAGCATTAGAACTGGAATTCTAACTCCATTTCTATTTTTTGAGAGAGAGAGTGGGAGCAAAAGAGAAAGTACAAGCAGGGGTGGGGGTGGGGAGGAGCATAAGAAGATGGAGAAGCAGACTACCTGCTGAGTTAGGAACCTGAAGCAGAGTTCCCTCCCAGGACACTGAGATGATGACCTGAGCTGAAGGCAGATTTGTAACTTACTGAGCCACCCAGGTGGCTGACTGAGTTCAAGATATTTCCAATGTGAATTTATTTATTGGTCTAACAAAAAAGAAAGGCAACTAAAGTGACTTTTTTAGCAAGAAGCTGCCCACACTGTGAGCATACAGTGTGATCAATGTTTTAGTGATTTGATCCCTAACGGTGGAAATATCAGGTGACAATAATATTTCCATTTTCTTGGAGGGTCACAGCCATCTCAAAATTCCAGAGAAAGTAGAAACTTATCAAAATGGTCAATTGCTTGAAACTTTCTTTCCTGACAGAAACCCTTGGTGATTACATAACTCTAAGTCTACAAAAAACATAAAGGACAAAATAGCTTTTCTCTTCTTTTTACCAAAGATGGTCCTTTTAAAAAAGATAAACCTTGAGGCGCCTGGGTGGTTCAGTGGGTTAAAGCCTCTGCCTTCAGCTCAGGTCATAATCCCAGAGTCCTGGGATCGAGCCCCGCATTGGGCTCTCTGCTCAGCCCGAAGCCTGCTTCCCCTTCTCTCTCTGCCTGCCTCTCTGCCTACTTGTGTACTCTATCTGTCAAATAAATAAATAAAAAATCTTTAAAAAAATAAATAAATAAAAAAGATAAACCTCACATTTCATTATAAAATAAGAAAATGAAAATCAAAACTGGAAAGCTCATTTCATTCTATCATTCATGGAAATACCATTCTACCAATACAAATACAAAAATTTGCCACTGTAATTTTTAGGACATTAGTCAAAATTCTCAAACACGAATAGAAAAAATGCCCTTGAGGGTACGGTGAGTTGTACAAAAATAATCTACATTGTAGATTGTAACCCCATGAGGGTATAGTGAATTGTAACAAAAATAATCTACATTCTAAGTTAATATATATTTTCAAATTTAATATCAATTCCTTGTAAACTATAATCCAATACACATTATTGAACTTTATTCCTTTTGGAATGCTAAATGATGATAGAGTGAAAATAGCAACACCTCTGTTAGAAGGAATTAGAGAGACTAAGTTTGAAATACACCAATACTATCACTCTAGACAAACTGCTTGCCTTTCTGAGCTCCAATTTCTTTATCCATAAAATAAGGGTAAATTTTATACAAAAAGCATTTATTACAAGATCGAGGCATAGCAAATGCACTCAGATGTGTGTTAATGCCTAAATAAAATATCTGAGCTTCTGTAAAATCCTGGAAACATGCAGACTTGTATTTACAAATGCCTACAGTAATGTTTCTCAGGATGTGGTCTGTAGACTCTTAATGAGTCTCTGAGACAAGGGAGTTCATGAAATTAAACTATCTTCATAATAATACTAAGGCATGGTTTTCCTTTTCTACTCTTTTTCTCTCATACATGTACTAAAGAGACTTCCAAAGGTTACATGATATGTAGCATTATCACTATGGAAACTAATGGAATGTTTATTTGTATATTATTATATTTTAAACATTTATCAGATTTAACTAATATGATAAACATATATATTTTTATATAGATAGATAGAGATATAGATATATACAGATAGATAGATTACCCAGACATACAATAAATCATGTATTCCTCAATAATTTGTAAGTGTCCTGAATCAAAATTTGAGAAATGCTGGCCTGGAGATACTAAGTGCCAGAGTACTTTTTAAAGATTTTATTTATTTGACAGAGGCACAGCAAGAGAGGGAAAACAAGCAGAGGGAGAGGGAGAGGAAAAGCAGGCTTCCCACTGAGCAGGGAGCCCAATGCAGGGCTTGATCCCAAGACCCTGGGATCATGACCTGAGTCATATCTGTCTGAAGGCAGACACTTAATGACTGAGCCACCCAGGTACCTCTTAGTTCCACAGTATTTTAGACCATAATTATCTCAGAAAAAGAAAATGCCAGAATATTTTAATATCCCTACCCTCAAAGTTTGAAAACAAACATTTCAAGGTGGATCAGTCAGTTAAGTACCTGACTCTTGGTTTCAGCTCAGGTCATGATCTCAGAATCCTAAGAGCCAGCCACCACAGGCTCCATGTTCAGCACAGAATCTGCTTGAGATTTTCTCCTTCTGGCTTCCCTTCCTGCTCTGGCCCTCTCCCTGCTCATGCTATCACTCTCTCTCAAATAAATAACTAAAATCTTAAAAAAAAAAAAAAAAAAGAAAGAAAAAGAAAGAAAGAGAAAAGGAAAAAAAGAAAAAGAAAAAGGAAAACAAGCATTTTGAAAAGACTAAGCCTGGCTACTTAAAAAGTTTCCTAGAAAGCATTATTATGTTGAACCAGCACAGCCTAAATCTGGACCTCAGTCTTACTTTTATAGAAAGTGACTGTTTTCAGTAGATACAGAGCTTAACAGTGTTTATCAGACAAATGTACCTATGCAGAAATGTTGATAAAACAAAATAAATCAAAATGTCAATTCTTATGTAAACTATGATGTCCACCCTTGTCAATGAACTATGCCATATATCTAAAGAGTTCCTTTCTCTACTTTCAGAACCTGAAAGATGATCTTAGCCATTCTACTCATTCAAAATCCATAGGGTTAAGAGCAAAGGATCTGAGATATATTATGTTGTATTTCAATTAATACATGGTAAAACTTTTGGAAATATCATTGACCTAGGGAAAGATATATGACATGACCTAATAATAGTCACCTTATCTAAATTAAACTTATCTCTCCCAATATAAAAGTTGACACTGCATAGTATAAGCAAGCAACAACAAAAAAGACAAAAACAACAACAAACAAAACAACAACAAAACAAAAAAGAACCCCACATTTTATTGAAAGAATACCAAATAGCAGTAGTCGTGGCCGAGTGGTTAAGGTGATGGACTAGAAAGAATACCAAATAATTGGGGCACCTGGGTGGCTCAGTGGGTTGAGCCGCTGCCTTCGGCTCAGGTCATGATCTCGCGTCCCGGGATCGAGTCCCGCATTGGGCTCTCTGCTCAGCAGGGGGCCTGCTTCCTCCTCTCTCTCTCTCTGCCTGCCTCTCTGCCTACTTGTGATCTCTCTCTGTCAAGTGAATAAATAAAAAATCTTTAAAAAAAAAAAAAGAATACCAAATAATTTACAGCATCTATGGAAAGCCTGGGGAAAAAATACTCACATAAATATAAAATCCAAAAGGGAAGTTATGTTGCCAAAAATACAGTCGGTATCATGAGCTCAACCATAGGGTTAAGTTACTATTGTCACAGAAGAATGTATTCGGCCTCTGATAATGTTAACTTTCTTCTCCCGCATGAGTAATTCCTAAGATACCCCTGCTCTTTTGTGTCCTTCACTCCAAACAGAAATTCTAAGTGGAAGTTTCAGACTGATCAAGTTTAATTTATATATACATGTCCCCTTTGGATATTTGGCTCTATTGATTTAATCTGTTCTCAATCAACATAATGCAACCCTTCCTCAAACAACAGATGTTGGGATCCTCCACATTCCCAAAGACCTCACCCAAAATCTCCTTAGGCAACTATACCAATCAGTTCAAAACCAAGACCTCCAGGTAAAATAAATAGTTCAGGCATCCTTTTGCTTCTATATCTCATAACATATATAGACAGACAGACAGACACACACACACATTTCACCACCACCAAAGTCCTCTATTTAAAAAAGAAGCAAAAGAATAGGAAATGATACAAAATCAGTTAAAATAAATACATGTATGATTCCCCAAAGAAAAAAAGGTAAATAGAGGCCACAGTATTCATTTCTACAACTAGCTACATGGTTATAATTTGTATTTTAAATTTCTTTTTTTTTTTTAAACCCAACTCTGTGAATGGTCTCTTTTTGAAATATAAAAAGCTGTTCATATTTAATGTATACAGGTTGCTGACTTTGGAGGTACATATACATCCATGAAACCATAACCACAATCTATGCCATAAACACACCTATCACCTCCAAAAGTTTCTTTCTTTGTTAGCATTCCAAGTTTCCTTTCCATTCAACCAACATTAGTTTTAAAGTTTTTGACCAAACAGTATGCTTTACTTTCCTATTGGTGATATAACTATTTGCTTAAAACAACATAAGTTAATATTATTTTATAGTTTTGAAACACATCTTACGGTAATAAAATCAAGGTATTGGCAGGACTGCATTTCTTCTGTAAGCTTTAGGAAAAAAACTATTTCTGGTTTTCTGTCTTCTAGAGGACTCTTGATTCCATGGCTTATGTTTCTTTTCTCCAACATTGAAGCTAGGTGTATAAAATCTTCAGATCTCTCTTACTCTCCTATCTCCCTCTTAAATCAAAAACATTTGATTATCTTGGGACCACGTAGGCATTCCTTAACTTAACAGCATCTGCAATGTACTTTTTGGAGGTAACATAATTATGTTACAATTTAAAAATTATGTTTCAATTATGTAACAGAAGTCTGAGAATTAGGATGTGACACCTTTTGGGGACCATTATTCTACCTACCATATGATTAAACCAAATTTTCATTCCTCTATACAGACCTAGGAATCTTTTGTCCCTGTATTTTAAAATAGTTGTAATGGTTTCTGTTAACATTTACACTGGTTTTGGTAGTACTAGAAGAAAACCATAAAATGGTTTTCTTAGTTCCATCTATACTCCTCCCTTGGCCCACTATGAAGCCCAGTCACACAATTTGATATATAGAGGTAACATCTCTAATTTATTAGAAACGTTTTCTGTATCCTTTGGTAGAATTATTTCTCCTGTTAAGTTAAATCAATAGATTCCAGAAAGTAAATATTAGAAACTTATGTATAAGTGATTGGATATGATGGTAACAGAAGTCATCCAAGACTTCTAACCTCATGGTTCCCAGACCTGAGTGCTTTGGCTAAGGAAGAAATTAACCATATATGAAAATATGAATAAGAGCATATACCTTAATACCGATACTACCCTAATCACTTTATTCTTGTAAACTTCTGTAAGGCATAGATAAGTTATAGGATAAGCAAGTCTTTGCAGTGGGTATATCCATGTTGTTGATTCTATACATATATCTGTCTCGGCCAAAATAGCTTTTCTTTTCAAATCAAGACACTGATCAAGCCAAGGGATGGCAAATAAAACAGCCTGTCACAGGGCTGTTGTTCTCCACTGACTATACCTTTGCTTTTTCATCCTTAATAAGAGAATCCAAATTTTATCTAAAAGCTAAAAACTTTCTTTGTCCCTCATACAGGTGAAAGCACATGGCTAAGCTCTGATCAGGGCAACAAAAATAAAAGTACTGTGAAAGATTTCCAAAACATGGCTTAGCTGATATTTGGGTCCTTTTGTACTACAGCTTTCCCTCACTCCTGTCCCTTGGCATGCAAAATTGATGCCTAGAGCTCTAGTAACAATGCCTTGCCATGAGCTGAACGTGAAAGTGGAAGGAACTTTAATAAGACAGTGACACAGAAAAATAAAAGGGAAATAGCTTATTCATGAAAATGAAGCTCCCATAACAGTCATGGTCTACATAGCTCAAGGTGTCTTCATTAGAGAAATCTAATTCCAATTTTCTTATATTACTGTCTTTTATTTTTTCCTCTTATATGTAGCAATGTCTGTTTTAACCTACTCAGAGATCACTGATATTTATACAAATAGATGTTCTTTTTTTTTTTTTTTCATTTTTTGACTTTTTATTTTTTATAAACATATATTTTTATCCCCAGGGGTACAGGTCTGTGAATCACCAGGTTTACACACTTCACAGCACTCACCAAAGCACATACCCTCCCCAATGTCCATAATCCCACCCCCTTCTCCCAAACCCCCTCCCCCCAGCAACCCTCAGTTTGTTTTGTGAGATTAAGAGTCACTTATGGTTTGTCTCCCTCCCAATCCCATCTTGTTTCATTGATTCTTCTCCTACCCACTTAAGCCTCCATGTTGCATCACCACTTCCTCATATCAGGGAGATCATATGATAGTTGTCTTTCTCTGCTTGACTTATTTCGCTAAGCATGATACGCTCTAGTTCCATCCACGTTGTCGCAAATGGCAAGATTTCATTTCTTTTGATGGCTGCATAGTATTCCATTGTGTATATATACCACATCTTCTTGATCCATTCATCTGTGGATGGACATCTAGGTTCTTTCCATAGTTTGGCTATTGTGGACATTGCTGCTATAAACATTCGGGTGCATGTGCCCCTTTGGATCACTACATTTGTATCTTTAGGGTAAATACCCAATAGTGCAATTGCTGGGTCATAGGGTAGTTCTATTTTCAACATTCTGAGGAACCTCCATGCTGTTTTCCAGAGTGGCTGCACCAGCTTGCATTCCCACCAACAGTGTAGGAGGGTTCCCCTTTCTCCACATCCTCGCCAGCATCTGTCATTTCCTGATTTGTTGATTTTAGCCATTCTGACTGGTGTGAGGTGATATCTCATTGTGGTTAGATGTTCTTATCATCTAACAAGTACCACCTTCAGAGTGGGACATCTAATGAATATGTATATAAAACACTTGTTTTACCACTTTTGTGAGATCCAGCCATTTACTTCTTTTTGAAACATCTTTATCACTAATTCTTCAACTTTCTTCCTCCCAAATCTCTGATCATCAGCCCAAAAAACTGCTGACTGTCCTTGAATCCCTGAAGATTCTTATTTCAAGCCATCTCATCTTCCAAGCAGAGGCAATGCTATTTCCTGATTAAAGATTTTTTCACAATAAAAGAATTTCTCTGTATATGTTTAGGATAATTCTGAATGAGGATCTAATGGCATAGCAGTGAACTTTTGGCTGTTACAACCAATAAAGTCATTTGTAAATCAGCCTCTCATTTTCCAACTTGTTCAATTATTTATAAGTCATCCACATGAATCCGTAAGTGTGAGTTGAGGACAGAGGAGAAGTAAAACCAAAGTGCTGGGGATAGTAAGATTTTTACCCACAAATTATTTAAGCTTTCAGAACATCCTTGGGTCTAGTGTCATAAAAAGTATATTAACTCGACAAAAAGAGTGCTGTAAGGCACAGCTGCCTGAAGGCTAAATGGACAGATACCACCTAGCTGGTAATGCACAGCTTGTTAGGAGACATGTTCACTTGTCCCATGGTCAGATGTTCAAACTTCATGAGGGCTTAGCAACAGATAAAAAGCCTTTTTTTTTTTTTAAGATTTTATTCATTTATTTGAGAAAGAGAGAGGGAGAGAAAGCAAACACAAGCAGAGGGCACAGCAGAGGAAGAGGGAGAGGCAGGCTCTTGTGAGCAGAGAGCCTGCTGTGAGACTCCCTCCCAGGACCCTGGGATCATGACCTGAGACTAAGACAGATGCTTAATCAACTGAGTCACATGGGTATCCATAAATGGCCTTTCTTAAAAGGAGAATCACTACTTATTAAAGAGGGAATGACTTTAATGGAAGCAAGGAAGGAAGGAAAGAAGGGAGGGAGGGAGGGAGGAAGGGGAATGGAGTGGGCAAGAGCAAGGGAGGGCAAGAAAGAGAGGAGGGGAGAAGGAGGAAGGGAGGGAAAGACAGAGGATGGGAGGGAAGAAGGAAGAACAAAGGGAAAGAACAGAGGCCTTTACAGTGATTCTCTTATTAGGTTTTGCCATAGTCTAAATAAACCACTCCTTTCTGCTACAGGAATTGTGTGCATCAGTGGATCTGCTGAGTCATAAAGCTGAATATCAGATTGCTCAAACTGAAACCTAACTGCTAGGTAAAGGATTTAAATGGAAAAACCTTTCAGTAACAACTAAATGAACTGGGGTAGCATACTCAAAAGTAATTTGAATTCATCAATTTTTTTTTCATTTTTAATTTGTATTACAGAGGTATCACAGACAATGCAGTGTTATGTTAGCTTTGTGTATATAACACAAATTGATATTTGCATTTACTGTAAATGATCCAAGCAGTAAGTCTAGTTAACATACCTTACCATACATAGTTGCACATTTTTTTCTGTGATGAGAACTTTTAAGATTTACTCCTAACAAGTTTCAAATATGTGATACAGTATTTTTTTAATTGTATTTTATATAATTTGTTTTCAGAGTTCCAAAATTCAACTATAGTTGTCATGCTGTACATTGCATCCCCATTACACCCAAATTTTTATTAAACTCACTAGGTATTTTAACTCATTCTTAGTAAGACTGGTTCTATGATGCATTTATCTACACCTTTGAAGGGGATACCCCGGTATACTGCAAATCACTGGACTTGTAGAAAGTTTAGCAAGGAAGAAAATCTGTATTTTCATTGACTTTGTCACATATTCTTAGATAGAACTTTTCTTTAATAAAGAGAACTTCTTTTTCCTGTCTTCCAAGATTTTTTTAAAACTAGTTGGTGGCTTAAGATTCAGAAGTAACTTACTGAGCTGCTGTCCCTGCCAGGTGAAGGCAGAAAGCTTTTTATGTTTGCTGTTTACTGGTTGGGGGGAAAAAGTTATCTCTGGATCAATAACAGCATAACAGATGCCAGGGGCTGTATTGATTTGCTTTAGTAAGGAAAGCACATTTGGGATAGTAGTAGCAATTGGAAAACCACCTAATTAAGTTCATGATAAAACTGAGTAATTCTTAAGGACAAATTTATCTTTTGTCTCAGCCAAACTGAAGAGTTAAATGGTAATGTAATAGGGATTATCACTTCTGAAATTTGCTAGTTTTATGATGTGTGATTCCCACAACAATGTAGTGTTGTTTCTTACTCAATACTGACACACAGAATTATTCCAGAAACTTCCATTTGGTCTTTCTTAAAGTCATTAGTTTCCATAACAACAAGAAATATGAGGATGTTGTTAGTTAAGATGTATCCTTACTATTTACTCATAAATGGAAGGCATTTTAATGGACAGAATCCACTGGGCCTAATGCATGATTGACAAGTTTAAAGACTGTATTCCTTTACCTATCATAAGCCCCTTCCACATTTCCTGGTGTGTTTCAGTGACAAACTTGTACCAAAACCATTATTATCTTGGAACAGGTTTATTACTCAGAGTTCAATTAAAATAGCGTGCGTGTGCGCATGCACGCACACACATACACACACACACACACACACACACACACACTACTACAAGGATTACAAGATTACAGACTTTAATAAGGAATTTAAAAATATATATGAATAAGAGAGTAAGTGGGGATGTGCAGGTTGCAATCTACCATAGCAACTGTCCAAAATTCCCCAAATTTTATATGTTCCTTTATGGTGTACATTGTTACCTGGATAAAGAGATACAAATCACTTTAGGGCATGATAAGAGGGAGAATCAGAGCATCTATGATTTGATTATATTATGGTTCCTTAGGTGAACCCAGTCTCCCTTTATTTACAAATGCCTAGAATTAGTAACTACTGAAAATTTGAAACTTGCTATTTTGATGATTCAATAATCAGATTCACTGCAACTGAAAATATTTCTTGGCCTTTTTTGATTATGAATTCCAAGTAGCACCTTATCTGTTTATCTCCTTTATTCCTAAGGACACTGTAAACAATTGTAATGAAGAAAGATCTGCTAGGGTTAGACTGTTTTGTTTACCATGTTTATCATTTGGTGTAACCAAACCCATATTCATATGGCCTCTGAACAAGTAGAAATTAAGTGCCTTTACTTTCCATCCGGCACCCTGCTATTCTCTCACCCTCACTGAAATCAGAGGTCCTTTCTCAACTATAGAATCTTACATCAGAAGGCAAAACTACAGAATAGAGACATTCAAACATTTTTCAAAAATGCTGTTCTCTCATTAACTGGGCTGCAAAAAGTTAACATAGCAGGCCTGAGACTGCCTTCCTTAGAAAGACCTACATGTACGGTTGGAATTTGGTTAGATTCCAGGACTTGGATTTTAGAAGGGCAATCCTAGTACTGATAAAAATGCCTCACTCTGCCTAAATGGTTTGTATAAATGATATGGTTTATGCTGAACACCTGCTTTACTTCTGAAGTCTGAAATGTTGGGACTTGCTAAGAAGAGGGTGCCTATATGACCAGATCCCAATAAAAACACTGAGTACTGACTTTCTAATGAGCTGGCTGATGGACAACCTTTCTCCATGCTGTCATAACACCTTGCTAAAGGAATTAAACATGCCCTATGGGCCTCCACCAAGATAAGATTCTTGGAAACTTGAGGTTGGTTTCCTCTGGACTTTCCTCCCATGCACATTTTCCCTATGCTGATTTTTTTTTTTTTATCCCTTCTCTCTAATAAATCATAGCCATGAGTACAACTAAACATCATGAATCCTGCGAGTCCTCACAGTGAATCACTGAATCTGGGAATGATATTGGGCATTCCCTACACACCAATACATTTCTTCAGACTTTGTTAGAGGAATTGTTTATGGAGTTCTCTAGGATGAGAGAGGCAAATAGGTGAGTTACATATTTAAAGCCCATACATCATTTCTATTTCCCTAACTCACTGGAGTCACTTCCCAATATAAAATAAAGAAAATTCTGGTACCTCAACTTTACTTGCCACTTCATCCAATATTCAACCAGTAAGTACACAAAAATTACAATGACTCATTGCTTGAGTAGGCAAAACTAATTCAGAAATTCTGATAAATGTACTTCCATTAACAAAACCAGCTTGATTCAAAATGTTATTCTTCTCTTCTTAGTCAAGCACCATCAAAATCTATCTCCACACATGTTCTAAATATATTTTATATACATAAATTTTAAAATCTTCCAGATACTTTTTATGTATTCTTTTATATTTTAGAATTGCTCCTCCACTCCCAACAACATCTGAATTTAATTCTAGATACAGTTGCAGAGATAAAGAAGAATAAATATAATGCCACAACAAGAGGAGAATTTACCTTATCTACCTTATTATTCCCTACATTCAGGACATTACATCTTTTTAATACAGAGAAAAATCAGTCTCATAACTTACTTCCACTTGCAACATCAGAGTATAAGAGATGAATTTTGGATAGAAATAGAAATCTTGAAGCATTCATTTGGTGCCTCAGTTTATTAATTGTCTGAACTGCTTTGTTTTGTTTTGGTTTTTTTAGTGTGTATGTGTGTCTGTCTGTCTGTTTTTGCTTTTTAAGCTATCCAACTCCAATTTTTGTGGCTATCTCACTCTGATACTCCTTTTGCTTGTCGTAATATTGTATGGAATTGGCAATTCTCTCTCTAACCACTTTTTTTTCTTAAGATTTTATTTATTTGACAGAGATCACAAGTAGACAGAGAGGCAGGCAGAGAAAGATAGAAAGAGGAAAGCAGGCTCCCTGCTGAGCAGAGAGCCCAATGCAGGGCTGGATCCCAGACCCTGGGATCATGACCTAAGTGGAAGGCAGAGGCTTTAACCCACTGAGCCACCAATGTGCCCTAACCACTTATTCTTACTGGGAAATTATTTCCAAATAAATACATAGATGATTATTTGGATATTCCTCTATCATGTATTATGTATCCTTTTATTTACTCTGATTATTAAATTTGTGCTACCTGTAGCTTCAAATATGCGAGATAACCAAAGCACTCAAATTCCTTCATTCTGGGTGTCATTATCTATTGCAAACTTCTGGATGTCCGTAATAACTGTCTGAAATGGAATTTTTTAGAAAGCTATGAAATGGCTCACAGAAACAAGAAAGTGCTAGAAAATTCATCTAAGAAAACTAGCAAAAATCAAGAATATGCAGACAAATGAATTCATGAATTTCATGAATTCCAAGAACATAACTCAGGAACAACTTGATTCTATGACTCCACCACTGGAGAGTAAGAATGGCATACTTACTGAAACATTACTATTACCAGCAGAAGAATGAATTTTAAGGTATTTGTCTATTGTTGCACTGATTTATCAAATTTGGGAGGCGGAATCAAATTGATCAAGCTTAGGTTACCTGACCACATGCATGTTGTATCTGGTCTTTTTAGCTTTGGCAATAGAGTGTTCTAGGCTGTAGAAGATCCCTGCACTGGGAGAGACTCATACTGTGATGGAGTCCCAAAACATACTGCCCATCATGTGAATTCTATTCCTACTTGCAGTTTATAAGCTGTACTTCTTTCAACCCTAGTAACTTAAATAACTAACTTCCTATGGTTTTAAGTTGTATCACACTTTAGAACAGAATATTAAAGGGTATTAAAATATCTATACTTAGTTAATATAGTGTAAAAGTGCATCAGATTTGCATTATTGGTTTTAGCTTAACGACAAAATACTTCCCATGGCACACAGATTATTTGAGGGTACTTCTTTGAATAAAAAATGGAAAGTGATACAAATATAAAGAACTGCAGCAAGCTATTAAAATCAGAAAAATATATTATCAGAAATAGTCCATAAGGCATACATTCAATGATGGTGTCCTCACCAATACTTCTTTTCTGTGAGAAAAGGATTTCTATTAATTAGGCTTTATTCTTTAACAATTTTCATATATATATATAGATAGATAGATAGATAAAATTTCTTTCTGTTTTCATTGGAAAGCAGGTTTATGATACAAATTGATTACATTTTTAAGCTATGCCTAACATTTGTATCACTACTACATCTACTACTAGTTGATATGCCCTCAGGCTTAGTATGCCATATTCAGTTCTAAAGGCTATGCATGCAATATTGCATGTTTTCCCTGCCTCTCTAATATCCTGTGAGTTCCTATGATTTCCCACACTAATGGGATTAATGAACAAGACAATGACCTTTCTTTATCTAAGAATACAAATGAAAAGACTTTTGGATGTACGATAGCTGGGTTTTGGTCAGTATTTTTGATAGAAATATGAACAATTAGGTATTCTTTTTCAAATGTTTATTTTCTTACTTATAGACTACATTGTAAAGACCACAGAGTGATCTTGAATCATTCTTAGTGAGTCTCTAGAGAGCTTTCTCTGAGACCATACTTGCTGCATTTGCATAACATTCTCAGCTTGCTGCAGAATAAAAATAATATTCCCAAGTTCTGATGCTCAATAGGGTATATTACTTGAGAATTAAGCTGGATTTTAAGCAGTTTGGGTATGAAGTTTTTAGTCTTCTTTTCAAAAAATTATTTGTACCACCTTGCAATTCCTGGATATTACACTGAGTTGTATAATATACTCCAATCTGTAACAGCTGCTCCTTACATACTGCTGCACAAATAAGTCAGACTTCAAGCTTATGTGATATTTCTGGAAAGGTACTGTTTTCCCACCACTTTCTTTCCTTTGATTACCAGCACAGTAATATATCAAGACATCTGCTTAAAAGTTACTGCTCTGGGTTAGCCTTACACTACTGGTAAAATATTTATTTCTTCTGCAGGAAACAGAAAATAAACTGTGAGAAAACTTCCAATTTTCCTGATACCCATGTTACCAAATTTACTTGTAATCCAGTTTGTCAGTTTCCACTTTAAAACCTAAAGTGGTGGGGGCGCCTGGGTGGCTCAGTGGGTTAAGGCCTCTGCCTTCGGCTCAGGTCATGATCCCGGAGTCCTGGGATAGAGCCCCGCGTTGGACTCTCTGCTCAGCAGGGAGCCTGCTTCCCCTGCTCTCTCTCTCTGCCTGCCTCTCTGCCTACTTGTGATCTCTGCTAAATAAATAAATAAAATCTTAAAAAAACCCCAAACCTAAAATGGTTGCTTTATTTTAAGCCTACTATGTATTCATTTACTCTTTTGCTTATTGTATACTTTTGAAAAATATTATTTATGGTTTTCTAGACACTATCTTTTCCTTAGGTCACCTTTGACAATTTTTTTCCTAGATTACATTTTTTTCCTTCTTAATCAGAATTATGTTCAAATTTATCTTTCTGACAAATATTATTTGAGGGCCTTCTTTGAACTATAGATTGTGATAAGTGCTAGAGGTCACACTGGTCAGCAATATACAAAGAATTGGAATCTGGATTCACACAATATAAGTCACCTAACCAGTGAAAGAAGATGAATAAAGCCTGAGGTACCATGAAGTAGTGGTGAAAGTGAATAGTTTCTAGACAGCACGTTCAAGAACCAGCATGACAAATCACAGGAACTAAGGAACTGAACTTCTGCTATCAGGAAAAACAAAATATAACAAAGCAAAAATGATAATTCTTTGCTCCCAGGTTGGCTTCAGATATTCTGCAGTGCTTTGCACATTCAAAGGACAAATGTGGGAAATAATTAACACTTAAGGCAAGATTTTGAGTTGTTTTGATTTCCTGCATGACTCATAATCCAAGAACTTCTGAGAAACGTAAAATTAAATGGATTCATAATGTTTTGTTGAATTACCTTTCACAATCCATAAAATGAACAATTTCAAAAAGTCCTAAGATACATAGATTCTTAAAATACTCTTACATGCCATGGTTCAGTAATCTTTGGGAACCTTCCCAGTTGCTAAGAAGAGACCATAAATGTAATAATAAAAACCTAAGAATTGCTACAAAGGAGCAGAAATGAGAGATGAAGGACTGAAAGAGCAATTAGTTCCTTTAATAGCCTAAACAGCTGGGTTTGAAATTTTCATAGCAAAGCAAATAAAAAACATGGACATTAGAAATCATTTTTTTAATTGGAATAAAAAATAAATTCTGAATATGCATAATCTTTCTGTTGAAAACTGTAATAACAGCAACTGTACTAGTCAGTTATTTTTATTCATGATTTTCAGGCAGGGCTACATAACATTTCAATATGCATTAAAAGTGCTAAGGGAGATACGGTTTTATGTCATAATATATTCCATAATATAACAAAACAAGGAAAATTAGATTCCACTATGATCTTTTATAGCTTACCAAATTCTTTCACCAAATTTGTTCTCATTAGATTTTACAAACAAAACCATGTTTTTTGGTAGAGCAAATTACTGTTTCCATTTACCTGACACTCAGATATTAAATAACTGTGTTCATACGAAAAAAAAACCACATGTCGCATCCTTCAATTCAGAACCTTTCACTCGTCCTTCTTATTTCCATAATTTCTTTTTTTTATATAACAAAAACAAATTTTAAGGAAAAAAATAAGTGGAAAAGTTTTTTACACTACATGTCTTCGATTTATTTAAGTAATATGCTTTTTTTTTTTACAGTTTCATCTTTCATAGTTAGTGCTACATATTTCTCTGTAGGCTTTTGCATCAGAGAGGATCTAATCTGGTTAAGTAAATATTCTTTGCCTTGGCAATGGCAGTATGAAGTTAGCAGGATTAACAGATAGAAAAGTAACTTTTAGACAAATCTATTAAGCCATCTCAGAAACCAATGTTCCAAAGACAGCATTGAAGAAATATTTTTGAGCAAGTAAATATACTGATGATACCCTCAATCCATGACATATAATGTCATTTGTGTAAGCAGGATTATCATTGGTATTCCCAAAGACAATATTTGTCTAATGTCTCCATTCAAGGTCTTAAACACCATGTAATATTCTCTTTTAGAGGACAGAGGAGAGAAATGTTTTGTGTTTAGGATTAGAAAAGATAAATTTGAATTGGAACTTTCATGATGCAAATATTGATTAAATATAAGGAAACATGGTAAAGTACTTAAACTCTAAGAATGCTCTTTCTCAGTCTCACAGCTTGCTCTTTCTATGAAGTGGCTTTCTCTTTAGTCATTGTACACTTTTCTACATGGTTACTATGGGCTCTTTAGTTTCACAAATGCGGCTACCTATCTGAGAGAAGATTATTTTTCCTAGTTCCTGGTTTAAAATCTTGGGAAAGGATTCTAAAAGACCTGGGTTGGTCTAAGGACCACATAGAAGCAAGTGAGTATGGATAGAGGGAAGGAGCAGTATTCTTAGCGGAACTTGGGGTTAAATCTCTGAGACAAGCACTTAGAAACAAAATGGCAGGATCTTATAATAGAGACTTCTTTACATTCTCAGAGAGAAAAAAATGTTTTAGAGCAGCAGGGTATATTCAGGATTTTCTGAAAAAGCTAACATAGAAAACAAAAGGAAGAATATTTACAATGAAGAACTGATAATAAACGTTTGTAAGTAATAATGACCATTAATTTCACATCATTAGTAAAATTCATATAAGAAAAAATATATTCTTAATATTAAATTAATAATTATAAATGTTTTCATTTTATGCTAACATAGAATTTATTGCATGATTTTAAAAGTAACCAGTAATGTGATATATTTCTGGAAGTCATATTCCCATTTATCAGAGCTCCTGAGAATATCTGAAATACATGGTCATTACTGAGTCATGCTGAATTTAATCAACATCACATGTTATACATAAAGTCTACAGAAAATATGTAGGATGAACAAAGATAACTAGAAATTCCTGCAATGTTTCTATATTCAGAATTCATTTGCTCGTAGGTAAACATTTGTTATCTAGAATAGACTAGACTATTCTAGTCTACTACACTAGACTAGACTAGTTGTCTAGTAGACTAGAATAGACTAGACTATCTAGAATATATTTTGTGACTTTTTTCAACCCAAAGATGCCTAAAATTTCATTTGATTGTGCTAATCTACAACCCTATTAATAAAGAGAAGTATCCATTTTACTGGATAAACACAGAACATGCTTTAAGTTTAGTTCAAAACATTTTTGAACTTACTCAACATAATTATTATCTCCTTGCCATTTTGGGGTAAATAATAAAACCTTGTTATCATGCCTGGTTGTCTGTCATGCTCCCTACATGATTGTGGATCATCATTTTCTGATTCTAACAGAGAGGAAACTTCATTTTGCTTATTAAAGGTCAATATAGTGTTTCTTTTAATTCTCCTTCAGAATTTCTGCGTTCACTCTCTTTACATATCTTCTTGTAGTAGGTCTTCTTGCTTAGATTCCTCTTCCAAAGCTAATTTAAATAATAATGACACAGAAACATAGACAATAAATAGTAACACCTATCTAAAAATTTAGTATTTATTGAAAAGTATGGGGTTGAGGTTAAGTAAATAGCAATATTTTTCATCCCTTCCTTCCTACCTTCTTTTCTTCTTTAAGAATTATTTAAAATATTACTCCAGTACTTTCATTTCATAAGTCAGAATGAAGTAGGCAGTTTGTAAAAATCAAGCTTGATTTCCACGAGGAATATATGTTATCCACATACTTCATTACTTTAAATGACTATGTCACTACATATTTCTATACTTCTTAAAAATAACAGATTAAAAGTGGTTCCAGATATGGAGTTGGTCCTTCTAAAGAACTTATTAAAACAATGGATAATCTATCAGAAATATGGCAGGTGATACATTTTGATGAAAGTAAAAGGAATGCTTTGGTGACTTTTCCTAGGATCTTCAATTTGAAATGAAAAAGAATAGGTAATTTTTGCTAAGCTCCTGGAATATACAGCTTATCAAAGATGTAGACAGGATGAACGCAATCTTTAATTCTTGGTTTCTTTGGAAAAATCTCTTGTCCCTCTTAGAAGACAAATTGAGTTTCCTTTACCAAGAGTCTTGGCTACAACACAATCTGTATTGCATCTGCCTAATACGGTTAGGCTTAACATGTCCTCTATATGATTATAATCCTCTAGGTACATCACATTTCTGCAGATATGCTTTGGTTAAGTCTTTCAGATTAATCATTCTTTCTTTCCTGCATTATGTTTTTGCTGGGAAAGACTTCTAGATGTCAGTACAGAATAATATCTTCCATTATATTTGAGACATGAGAAAAAGAAAACAAGTTTTTTGTAGAATTAAGAACAAAAGCATACCAAGTACTAAGCCACTTCTCTGTCTACAGTTTATAAATGGCATCATAGTAAGTTATGTACAAACTGAGTGTTTTGGAGGGGAGAGGAGGGAGGTTGGGTGAGGCCAGTGGTGGGTATTAAGGAAGGCATGAATTGCATGGAGCACTGGTTATGGTGCATAAACAATGAATTTTGGATCACTGAAAAAGTAAAATAAGATTTAAAAAATATTAAGTTATGTACTTTGGCATTTATAACTAATGGACAAAACAGATGGTAAAGGCTTATTTAAAATTAAAAGAGAGAAAATATTTATTTAAAAGAATTGCACTGCCAAGATGCAATTTATTCTGAGTAGGGGGGTAGGCATGTCCTCAATGAAGCTTGGTCTTAACTAGAGTGAGATAATATACTACAAATTTATAGACCCTCACTTAAGTGAATTTTCATTACAAAATTCACAGTGATGGGAAAAGATTCTCCACTGTATTTGCCATGTATTACCCTGAAATGTTAGGTACAGCATTTTAAACTCAATTATTGTTTTCAGTTTTCAAGAAACAAGCCATATAAGAGACTGATGACTAGATATTAATTATTGGATTTATGTTTGAAAGAAAAGACAGCCTGATTTCATTTGAAGTCTGCAGGGATAAGATATTCAACTTGATATTCCTCAGTGGGAAAAAGAAAAAGAAAAGAAGGAAAAGGGAAAGGGAAAGAGAAAGAAAAGAGAAAGAGAAAGAATACAAAAGAAAGAGCCTAGACAGTAAGTCAAGTGACTGGGTAAACAGATTAAGTTTCTTAGGCCATTAAGTACTGAATGACCACTTCTTAATTTTCTATGGCAGATGCATTCCTCTGACATTCCGAACTTGAAAACTGGGTTAAACTGATAAACCCGATTTCTGCTGTTAAATGGAAATAAAACTAATTGAAATAATAGAAATTGAGATTCAGAAGTATGTCTATTGTTGGATATCTCAAACCAGAGGTCACAAATTCCACTACCTATAGACGTAAAAGTGGGTATAAGGTAAAAGATACATATTTAATGCTAAATAGTTTGTTTTCATAGTAAATTATAAGAAAAATACATATTTCCCAAATAAATACTCTCCCACTTTTTGAAATCATTAGCTCTTCTAAATTTATTTTTCACTTAAACTTCTTTGTTGGACATATAAATAGGGAAATAGGGAGGGTGGTGGTGGTTCAGTGGGGTAAAGCTTCTGCTTCAGCTCAGGTCATGATCCCAGGGTCTTGGGATCGAGCCTTGCATCAGGCTCTCTGCTCCACAGGGAGCCTGCTTCCTCCTCTCTCTCTCTGCCTGCCTCTCTGCCTACTTGTGATCTCTGTCTGTCAAATAAATAAATAAAATCTTAAAAAAAAAGAAATAGGGAAATATTTACTTAATCCAAGAAAAATAACAAATTTAATGATGAATTATAATTGATATTCAATTTCTCTATCAAGGAAGCAAAAATTTGATAGGTACTTTGTTGTACAAGAAAGTGTTTATTTTGTCTAAACTGTGTAATTACAGTTCAGCTCCAGCTGAATGCTGGTATAATGTTTCCAAATCTTCTGGTCACTTTCCCAAGAAATGAAGAAGATCAGATCTTTACTGGGAAAGTCTTGATTTTTAAAATGTTATCTTAATTTAATAAAAATATTTAAAAACTGCATAAAAGAACATTCTAGGTTAAACAATACTTGTATTCAGACTAGATGGGCAAGAAGCAAACTTCCAAATATTATAAAATTTTTAAGTAGATATTGATAGAATCGTATCACCTGAAATAGCCAGCAAGAGCTTGATTCTGCAATAGTAAAAAACTGGAAAATGCAAAACTGACAAACTGTAAGAGACTCTTAACCTCGGGAAACAAACTGAGGGTTGCTGGGGTAGAGGGGTAGGGATAGGGTGGCTAGATTACAGACATTGGAGAGGGTATGTGCTTTGGTGAGTGCTGTGAAGTGTGTAAGCCTGGTGATTCACAGACCTGTACCCCTGGGGATAAAAATATATGTTTATAAAAAATAAAAAATTAAAAAAAAAAACAAATGTGGACCTCTCACACTCAAAAAACCATGCTTTCATTGCTGCTTCTCCATTTAGGGAGTAAGAGATTTCTCAATAATTGTTAGAACAAACAAATGTGTAGGTGGAAAACAAAAATTTTCACACAAGCACACTGTGCTAATTTACTAACTGATAAGGGACATTAGCCACTTGTTCATAGGCATTATCCAATTGCTGGAATTATTTGTAACATATTTAAGGTCAGACATGGAGTTGGGAATAAAAAAATGGTTTCTATATCAACCAGAGGCTGTAATCCTAAGATTCACTGAGAGATACTTCATTTTTAAATAGCCACAAGCATATTAAAACTACATCATCAGTTGCATTTTACCTTGACAGTAAACATGAAATTGCTTTCATTAGCCTGGCTCTATTTAGGCTAATAATGACAGCCACAGAAGGAACACGCAAGTCTATTTCATTCACTCATGTACACTGAGAGAACATACATAGTGTAAAAAAAAAAAAAAAAAAAAAAAAAACTAATGGATTAAGTATTCTCTTCCTGGGTGACTAAAATGTAGTTTCACAAGCTGCAAAATTCACTGTAAGAAATGTTTAAGTCCGGGGCACCTGGGTGACTCAGTTGGTTAAGCAGCTGCCTTCAGCTTGGGTCATGATCCCAGGGTCCTGGGATTGAGCCTCATATTGGGATCCCTGGTGAGCAGGGAGTCTGCTTCTCCCTCTCCCTCTGCCTGCTGCTCTGCCTACTTGTACTCTCTATCTGTCAAACAAATAAATAAAATCTTTTTTTTTTCAAATAAATAAAATCTTAAAAAAAAATAAGAGAAGAAATGTTTAAGTCCATTTAAGTGTTATATTTTCTGTGCTTGCCACATATGCACATTTCAAAGTCTTTCCTACTGATCAAATATAAATGCACACTATTAAGACATTCTTCATTCCAAACAGGCCTTCATAATTCACTTTTAAGTGCTCAAGAACAACTCAGTAAGTGATGTGGTTGGAGTCCTTCTAACTCAATGCTCTGTCTACCTGAATTGTATTATGTGGACTATATGAAATATCGTGACTTGACCCCGCATTTTTTCCCAACAAGATTCTTCCAAATAAGTGTATCCCACGAATAGCCAATAACTAGTTGTCAAAGTATAACCACTGATCTTCTGGAAGCTTACTTCTGATTTATTACATAATCACTACTTCAACACAGAAAGAGATATTATAGAAGAGGACACATACATTCTGAGCTTCAGCAACTTGATAATATAATTTTATGAAAGGTATACTCAGTGACCAACAAATTGAGTTAACAAGTCATTGTTAAATCAACAAATCAATAAATATTACACTATATGTAGTACAACAAAGAAGCATACCTGGCCCTCACATTTAACACCCCTTAAATTCGAAGAAAAAAATTCAGTGCAATAAATACCAAAATAGATCCTCTCTTGAATGAGGCAGGAAAGCTAAAAATATTATGGCACACATTTATTTGGTTGTTCAAAATCCAATGTTCTCATTTAGATAAGAACATTTTATTTTCCTTTGCGTGTACCCCTTTGTTGGCAGCATGCAAGACGTCCTGTTCTCAACAACGAGAACAACAACAAAACAAAATACTGGCAAACACCAAAGACATTTCTCTGAAGAAGATACAGAAAAAAATGGTCAATAAGCACTTGGTAAGATTCTTAACTTCACTAGTCCTTAGGGACATGCAAATTAAAATGACTAGATACTATTTCACAGCTAAAAAAAGAAAAAGAAAAAAAACAAAAACAAAAACAAAAAAAACCAGAAAACAGAAAACAATGGATCTTGGCAAGTATGTGGGTAAATTGAAATCATTGCATATTGCAGATGGAAATGTAAAATGGCACAACCACTGTGGAAATCAGTTTGGTAATTCTTCAGAAAGTTAAGCACAGAATTAGCACATGACACAGCTATTCCATTCCTAGATATATTATCCTAAGATTTGAAAATACAAACTCAGATAATTGTACATGGATATTCATAGCAGCACTATTCACAATAGCCAGTAATGGGGAGAAAAAAAAACCCATGTACATCAATGGATGAGAGGATAAAGAAATTATAATATATACATCCAATGGAAAAATATTCTATAAATTTATTCCATATTGAAATATTATTCCAGGGAGTCTGGGTGGCTCAATCAGTTAAGTATCTGACTCTTCATTTGGGGTCAGGTCTGATGTTAGGACTGTGAGATTGAGCCCCCCATATCAGGCTCTGTGTTGGGCATGGAGCTTCCTTAAGATTCTCTCTCTCCCTCTACCCCATCTCTCCCCTTAAAAAAAAAGAAATATAATTCCATAAAAAGGAATGAAGTACTGATACATGTTATAACAGAGATGTCTCTAAAGATTTACAGACAAAAAGCAAATGCATGGTTATAAGGGTCCATGGGAAAGGAAGTATGAGGAGTAACAGCTTACTAAGTATGAGGTTTTATTTTGGGGCAATGAAAATGTTTTAGAAATAGAAATGGTGATTGTACAACATTGTGAATGTACTAAATATCACTGAATTGTTTGGTTAATTTTAAATGATGCAAATTTAACCCCAAATTAAAAAAAATAAGATTACACAAAATATGTCCTCTTCTCCTGTGCCCAAGGGGGTAGTCACATGACAATACTTGGACAATAAGCCTTTTTATTAGGGACTTTAATTGTCATGTGAGAGACACAATTATGCAGAAATTACTAACCTTTTTTCATTGTAATAAAAGTGTTATGATAGTGATAATTTTATTGGTATTATAATTCTATGATTCTTATTAATAAATAATTCTTTTTATATGCCATTACACCAAATATATTTCTGTGCAAAAAATACAGAATAAATCTATGAGGGAGGGTTTCCTAAACTATAAACCAATTAATAACAAAATCAAAGAAACACATCAACAACAATACAAACTTCTAAATCTATAGATTAGGATTATAGATTTGGCTTTAAAACATGGGTAGAGTTGCTAGCTTTACCATCACTCCACCACAGGCTTCACCCTAAGTTAACCTGAATGCAAAATGATGAAAACAGGTGCATTTGAAAACCTGGAGTCAGTTACTTAATCAAGTTATATTCTTGACCCTATGTTACATGGCTCTTTTTATTATAAACAGCATGCTTACTATCGCAAACTGTTCCTAGAAAATACTAAATTGCCACAAAAAAGCTAGTAGTCCTCTCCTGAAACCTCTTGACAATCCTCTAAAAAATAAACTTCTCACTAATTCAACCCTGCAGATTGCAGGTTTTTAAATTAGAGATAAAATGCTTAAAACATAGTTTATTTCAGACTATTAATCTTCAAAATGTTTCTAACAATACTGCTTTTTCTTTGGAAATTATCCTGTACTGTAATGTTCTCATCTGCGTCATCTATTGATTTAGGACTTGTAGGTACTCCTCATTAACCAGTTTGTCAAATTGCTCATAGTTTTTCCATTCAGTTCAGATTCTATCACCATTTTTGGTGACTTAAAAGTTCAACATCAAAATTTCAAACTGGTTATTTACCACATAGAAGTCAAACACACTTCCTTTGATTACCCAATCCAACTCACCTAAGGCTTCAAAATAATAGCAATGACTCTCAAATCTCTACCTTCAATAGCTACCCCTCACCTGCTGCACATCTCAATCTTGATGTCTTTCAGACACTTCAAAATTAACTTATGTGTCAACCATACTAAAATCAGTAAAAAAATAACCTGATCAAATTTAAACACATTCCCCCTCTCATTATGGATCTTTTTACCCTTTAATCAGAAACTAATGAGTCACCCTTCACTTCTCCCTCATTCCTGTAGCCTAATAATCACCTCACTTGAAATTTTTTATTGTTAGAATTCCATCCTGAATCTATCCATATCCATGTTCATACCTTAGTTGGTGTCTTCACCATTTCTTACTTGGGTTATTGAAATACTCTTCAGATGTGGATCATTATTGATGATCTGTAAGCCTCAAATTAAGTCTTTTCAGGGATGCCTGGGTGGCTCAATTGGTTAACCATCTACCTTCAGCTCAGGTCATGGACCCCAGTGCCCTGCGACTAAGTGTCATTCTGCTTCTCCCACTGTCTGCCATTCCCCCTGCTTGAGTGCTCTCCCTCTCTCTCTCTCTCTCTGACAAATAAATAAATAAAATCTCCTTAAAAAATTAAATTTTTTCAGAAGGTAACTGTGATCAGATGTAATTAGCATTTAATTATTCCATAATTTATTACCTTGTCATTTTAAGTTCAATATCTTAACATACATTTTCTCCCATAACTGTCCATCATATTAACTCCTTTTATATATATATATATACCCACATGCCTTTATTTAGCCCCAAGCCTTTGATTTATTGAGTTTCTTTTGCCTTGAAAGCTCTTAACCAAAACTTGTTTTGACGCCTATTCTAAAGAAATCAGCTTTAGTTAACTACCTCCTAGCTATATCCTTTCTGCCACACAGCTACCATTCATATATGTACTTATTATTGTCAGATCATCTGTGTGTCTTTCTCATTGCACTTACCTTTGTACATAAAATGCCTAGTATAATATTGAACAGTACATGATCATTACAGATCTGTCAATGCACAAACAATTTACTGAATAACATTTTTAAAAACAAGTATTTAAAACTATCCATAGGAAATATTCGTGGAAAGTAAAAAAGGCTTTATAATATGAATGAATTATATGTTTGCAACTGGAAATGTTTATAACTAGAAAGGCAACTGTAGGTAAGAGAGCACTGGTTCTTTTCTTTGAAGACCTAATGTTGACTTACAGGGAAAGAAAACAAATGTAAACTAAAAATATACAAAATTCCTTATAAGTGTATTAGGCTTTTTTTGAAAGAAAACTTAAAGTGATATAGTAGGGAGTAATTGCTTTTTGAGAAGGTGTTTTGTTTCAGATAATCAGAGGTCTTTTAAAAGTGATGTCATTTTAACTGAGACTTAATAAATGGGAGTCAGCATTAATAGCAATCCAGAAAGAAAATGCACAGGATGATAGAATGGCAGGTGAAAGGCCCTGAGAAAGGAAATATTTGGCATTTTTACGGAAGTGAAAATGAGGTAGTATGATTGGAAGTAGAAAATGAAGCTGAGTAGATGCTCATGTGTTTAGTCATAGAAGGTATTCTTAACTTTGATTTTATTATGCTATCACACAAAGATGATGAGCAAACCTCAAAAGTTTTTAAACACAGAAATTATATAATCTGAGCTACTTTTCAAAGTCATTCTGGTTTCTCAGATACCTCATATCAGTGAGGTCATATGAAAAATGTCTTTCTCTGATTGACTTATTTCACTTAGCATATCAGACAGAGGGTCATAGGGGAAGGGAGGGAAAAATGAAATAAAATGAAACCAGAGAGGGAGACAAAATAAGAGACGCTTAATTTCAGGAAACAAACTGAGGGTTGTTGGAGGGGAGAAGGGTGGGCGGGATGGAGTGGCTGTGTGATGGACATTGGGGAGGGTATATGCTATGGTAAGAAAAAAAAAGTCATTCTGGATGATGTAAGTTAATTCTAAGAGGACGGGAAGATTGTGACAAAAGTGGAGGCATAGAGATTAATACAATGGTGCCTCAGGGGCACAGTTGGTTAATAAGCACTGAATTCTTGGTTTTGGTTCAGGTCATGATCTCAGTCATAAGATCAAGCCCCACATGGGGCCCTGGTCTCAGAAAAGAGCCTGCTTGAAATTCTTTCTCTCTCTTCCTCCGCCCCTCCCACTCATGCTCTCTCTCCCTCTCTCAAATAAAAATTTTTCTAAAATATTTATTTTATTATAGTCATCTAATGAAGCAATGAAAGAGGGTTAGGGTAGAAGCACTGGAGATGGAGAAATGGACAGATTTCATTACATCTTTTTAAGGTAGTCTGAATAAGAATTGGTGATAGGGCACCTGGGTGGCTCAGTTGGTTGGGCGACTGCGTTTGGCTTGATCATGATCCCAGAGTCCCAATATTGAGTCCCACATCTGGCTCCCTGCTCGATGGGAGTCTGCTTCTCCCTCTGACCTTCTTCCCTCTCATGCTCTCTCTCATTCTCTCTGTCTCTCAAATAAATAAATAAAATATTAAAAGAAAAAAGAATTGCTGATAGGTTACATATGGGGTGGGTTATAGGAAGGAAAAATACAGTGTATCTGAAGTCATTACTTCACAATTAGATAAATAGATAAATGGGCATGTAAACATTTACTGATACTCAGAAGAAAGAGGAAGTGCAAATTACCTGTTTTCATATTAATTTGGCTATGTCTAACATCATCCAAATGCAGACATTAGATAAATTTATGTTATCATAATAGAATGTTAAAATTTGAAACTTGAATAAGATACAAATATTTAGCCAATATCAAACTGCAAAGCAACTCAATGACAGATTTTCATGGGGGCTACCACAAGAAAGTATTGGAGGATTTATTTAGATTATTTATTTTCATGAGCATTACGTTGTTATATGGCTAGAAAATGAGAAAGTCGTTGAAGGAGATCTATTTGGTGAAAAAAGTGCTGTTGTACAGTGAGTCCCACCCTTCTTTAAAAGAGATTTAATGGGATTATTTGGAGAGCTTGATATCTTGCCTCGCCTTTAGGAAATATACTCTGAACAGGTATTTTAAGTCTTCTTGGGAAATATCCAGGATGAGAGATGGGCTCTCTGCTATGGTGGCAGAACAAAAGGGAGTGGCTGGTGCTTTGGAATCTACCTCCACTTGCAGCAATATTTCAGGAGAAGAATGCTTGAGTGGATCTTGTGGAACAGCTGTGGGGCATGTAGGACCAAAGCTTCCTACTCATGCCCTGCAAACTTCCTAAAGGCTGATATGGGAATTCAGTGTATAGCTATGAGAAAGTAGCAAGCAACTGCCAGACTGGACAGGATTTGCCAACATGAATACTCGGTGTGTTGGAAAGGGTGGAGCTTCTCAGAAGTACCAATAAGATTACCCATTTAGGAAATGGTGAAATTTAAACAACTTCTAAACCCAGAGATAGGAAAGCATTTTTTGACAATATTAATAAAGAAATCCCCTGCCCTTCTAACCTCTACTTCCTCCCCCTTTCTCCATAAATAGTAAAGAAGGAGAGAATTATATACTTACCAGTATATAACTATACACTTAATAGGAAGGGTACTAATTATACCCTTACTAATTGACAACATATATTGTCAATTAATAAGAAGTCTAGCCTGCAGCAAAACTTTGCTGAGAAGTTCAGACAAGTTCAGAGTTTTTATGACATAAGTAAAACATTTTTATTACTAAATTGAGACCATGTTAGCAATTTACAATAATTACACAACTTCTGGTACCCAAGAATGACTAGGAAAAGTATGTGGCCTCACAAGTTTCTAGCCATTTGAACGGGAAGAGTGAGGAATGGAGATACAAACTGGAAGCCAAGATATATTTGAAGGCATGCTGCTCTTACCTCAGTGATTCTGAAGACCCATATGTGTATCTCAGAAAAGGATTAAATAGTAACGAATGATGTAATTTAGGACTGTATTTTCTTTTCTTTGTAAAGATTTTATCTATTTATTTATTTATTTATTTTTGACAGAGAGAGAGATCACAAGTAGTCAGAGAGTCAGGCAGAGAGAGTGAGGGAAGGGTGCTCCAAGCTGAGCAGGGTGCTAGATGCTGGGCTGATCCCAGGACCCTGAGCTGAAGGCAGACACTTAACCACTGAGCCACTCAGGTGCCCTAGGACTGTATTTTCTGACTGCAGAAATATTAGCTATCCAGCAAATTTCTAGATCTAAAAATTTTTTCTAAATATTTTTCTTTTCTAAATAGGTTTTTAAGTGTTTTCTAAATATATTTCTAAATATTTCTATTTTTCTTTAATTTTGTTAAACTTCTACTTAGAGGAGGGGCACCTGGGTGGCTCAGTGGGTTAAAGTCTCTGCCTTCAGCTCAGGTCATGATCCCAGGGTCCTGGGATCAAGCCCATGTTGGGCTCTCTGCTCAGCAGGGAGACGACTTCCCCCCTCTCTCTCTGCCTGCCTCTCTGACTATTTGTGATCTTTGTCTGTCAAATAAATAAATAAAACCTTAAAAAAAAAAAAAACTTCTATTAGAGTAAATAACTATTTCAATGAAAATTTAATTATTTAGCAATAATGAAAGAAGATCATTAAGGAAATTTTTAAAATATTAAATCTCATTTAAAATTCAGTCTAATCTTAGCAAATACACATAGTATTATAAGGAAGAAGAAAACCAGAAGCTAAAGCTATGGAATATGATGGAAAAACAATGAGATATTGGATTCACACAAATACAGTACTGAACCCAGGGTTCAGCCCTTCTAAAGTAAAGAAAGTAGAAATTATCCCAAGGGACCAAATATACTAATCTCATGCGATTATTCTGTAGATCTGGTAAAGTCACTCAGGCAAAGTACCTTGCATAGCACTCAAAAAATGTTAGTCTTCTTTCCTTCCATAATATTTTGTAAAGAACTTATTTTTCCAAGTCATACTTTTTAAGTGTTGTATTGCTAAATATATATAAGCATACAAATAATAAAAACCTACCCTTTACTTAAATCTCATATATGGCTTCTGAACTACTTGTAAAAAGCTTTCCTTAGTCACGAAGGTATTTTCTGATTCTTTTGCACTGCTATTTCTTCAAATTATTAATAGGCTTTGAAGACAGACTTCATTTCATTTAAGAGATTTCAGTCTCACGGGCTCTGCTGCTCACCCCCAGGGCATCCTCTTCCCACAGCCAATTGATTCATTGCACAGTTGTTACAGTTCATTAAAAGAATGAGGGATGCTGATAATTCAGAAGATGAAATTCGTTGACCTCTCTATGGGTCAGCTACCACTGTGAGTTTTGCCTTGTGGAACAGGGCCCTATGATGTGGGAGAGTAAAAAAGAAAAAAAAAAGAGAAAAAAAAAAAAAACTTCCTTAAGCCCTTAGGTTTGCTTTAGTACATCCTTTGTAAATCAAATCAATAAATGTCCCCCAAGAGTTTCAAGTTCCGGATTGTTGTTTTTTTTTTCTTTTTTCCAAAATTATTTTGACTAACACTGTTTTATGGTAAGCGATATTCATTATGATTCAGTGTGAGCTAACTTTACTTTTATTTTTTTCTGGCAGCACTGATCTCTACACAGATAGAAACAATGGAATTTTAATATTAAGAAAGGCCCTATATAAATACAAAATAATTAATACAACATGGCAGTATTAAGAAAGTTGTCAGTTACGGGTATTTAGTGTATACTAGACAATGCATTAAATACTCAAAATTTAGTGGTTAAAAAAAAACAGGCATAAAATGTAAGCAAAAAAAGATAGGAAACATTACAAAGTGATGCATTATCAGTCTTGCTACCACTTGGTAACTATAAGCAATGAGAGATATGGTTGCTCATATGACTTATACACTTTACAAAGAGGATTTGTCTGATTGGACTAGGAGGATGAACTAGTCTTTGGTGTAGACTATGAGAGTTAGGGGAGGGGAAATTTATCTCCCCATTCCTACTGGTCAAACTTTAACCCACAGGAGATGATTCCCTTTCTATTCTGAATTCTGCTATGCAGCCCATTTAGAGATCCTCAGAATGTCTGCTCTCACATTCTGTGGCGTGCTCTTTCATCTAAATCCAGAAAATGTGGGAGGGAAAAGCTTTAATTGACTATGTAGCTGTTTGGCCAGACAGCAAGAGGGAAAGCCTGGTTTCCTCAGAGGTATCACTTGTAGGTCTGAATGCTGTATGACAGAAAAACAGCACATAGACAACCCAGTACCAATCACAGGTGAGGTGGTACCCAAGGAATATTTCCAACAAAATGTCATAGACTAAATGCAGACAACAGTGCAAAGTCTGCTAAAGAGCAACTGAGCAATGTTTGATAATTAATAACTGATTGAATGGATAACTAAAAGTCATGCACTAGGCAACTGCTCTGTGAGACATAAAAGATGGGGAAATGAAGATTAAAAAAATAAAGATTAAAAACAATTATTTTTCTATAAATGATACTCTACTTTCAGTTTATTATAGAGCTATAATTTAGGTCTATAAGAAGATTTTGAAAAAGTAATTCTTCCTTAAATACTGAGAATGATAGAGAATTATATTAAAAATTGTTCATTAAGATGCTGGGAAAAAAAGCAATCAACCATCAGCTAATCTGGCTAAAATAAAAGACAAATAGAATATTTGCATAGTGTTCATTTTAATAAAGAAAGTTTATATCCTTTACCTCTCCTAATCCTTTCCCACTCTTAGCTATCAAATTAGTCTTTTCCAAACTATTTACATCAAGATAAAAGAGCTAACTACATATTTTCATAGTTGAACTCACCATTAACTTCTCTTCTCTGATGAACATATAGGAAAAATGTGCAAGTAAAATGTGCAATATGAATTCCTAGGATAGTATTTAGTATTTTAAATAATGAAATAAATGATTTTGGAAGTGTTCACAACTATTCCCGAAGACAAAGTTTTTTAAAAACATGTTTTGAGGCTCCACTCATGGCTGTATATCTTTGAAAATGTGTCTTACAAGTCTGTAAGGAGTAAATAGACTGTTGTAGATATGTTGCACAGTTTGACTATGCCATGTGATAGCAGCATTATTCTGCCCCCTCCAAGCCAGAATTATATTCTCCAGAAACAGAGTACTTGTAGAGAAACTTAACTACTTACAGTACTTCTAGAAACATAAGGATTCATAATACTTGTAGAATCATAAGTACTTATAGTATTATAAGGTTCACACATCATGTGCCTCTCTTGTAGAAATTATATATGTATCACCAAAGCACATACTATAATCCCCCAATTTTCTCATTAAAGAAAGTTTCTCTGTAAAGTAGGTCAGATAGATAATAATATATGGTTAATTTTCAAATGTTTGTCATATGAAACTCCCTTAAACACACAAATGAATGCATAGTTTATAAATGTGAAATCTGTTAATACTTTCTAATGCTTAAAGAATAAAGTTTAGCCACTACAGCTATTTATTCAGAATCATCCAAGGACTACTCTAGCATATTCATAATGTAGAGAGTACAGGAAGTACAGCTTCTTATGGTTAGTGTGTTTCCTAAACATGGGAGTGCAGTGGCAGTTATGATAGGAAGAGAAATTTTCATTCAAAATTTGAAAAGTCTTTTGTTACTATGATGAAGATTTGTGTTATTTAGACACTGAGGAGTCTGGACTGTTATAAAACTGAAATGTGCCCTGCACCTCTATACCTTTTCTCTACTTACGATATCGTTGTCTGTGTTCTCTATGCAGACTCAACCCAGACTTTTCTGATTGCATTTGGGAACATGTAAAACCTCTCAGATTTATAGACCTTCAAATACCACTTGAGATCCAGTGTTAGATTTGTCACCTTCAGAACTTCATGATCAGATTTTGTCTTCTGCTTGACAAACATGATGTGTTACTAAGTATATATAGTAGGAAGGAGTGGCCTACATGGGTAAGCATAATGTTTATTTTTCCCCCATTAGAAAATATTAAAATATATTTTATTATCTTGACAAAACAAGCATCACATGGAACAATCAGGTAACCAGACCACATATATTGCCCTTTTCTTTTGAGCATATACTCTTAGCAACAGAACCATTTCAAAATTAACTGCAACCTACAAACTCTGGTTTTAAAATGCATCATTCCCCAGAACAAAATTTTACCTTAAGTTTTCTAATGAGTTGCCTATTTGAGGTCTTTGAAGACTAAACTGTGTACTTCAGCATAAGAATTCATGAGACAACCTAAGCATTCTCCTTAGAAACAACATGTCTAAAACCACAACTACTTCTTCACACTCCTTAGCTGACACAGAAATCTAATGGAGACCAAGTAATATATTTCAGACTTCCTTGCTCTACATATACTTTCTCAAGGAAAAACACGCATATATTTTGATGAGGACAAATTATAACTCTGTTTCTGAAGTTATTTTTGTCTCCAATGAGCTTGAACCTTCAACAATGATGTGCAATCAGCACGTCAAAATTAATGATGACCTATGTGCAGGGCACAAAAAGTTGAAACCAGCTGTCTGAGGATTTTCTAACTGCTGCCTCAAGTTACATATTTCTTTTCTACTTTAAAAAACAGTAACAGGAAGAAAGTCTAGTAATTGTAAGGGGGCAAAAAGGGAGTTAATGGGAGACTGATAATATTTTATTTCCTTATGAGACAAAGTTACAGATAGATGTCCATATTGTGGCTTAGGAGCTGTGCAATTTTTTGTATGTATGATACCACCAATTTTAAAAAAAATGTTTTTTAAAGAAATGATCATCTGGGAAGATGGCAAAGCAGGAGGATCCTAACTTCATTTCGTCCCCTGTAGACAACCAGGTAATAGCAACATCAATGTAAATAACCCAGAAATTGACCCAATGACTGTCAAAACAGACTCTCCACAGCTAAATGTAGAGAAGCCACATCAAAGAGGGCAGGAAGGGCAGAGATGAGAGAAGAAGGTAAAGAGACCCACGGGACTATTTGCAGGAAGGATGGATGCCAAGGGCATAGTTGGGGGATGTGGGACCCTCACACTAAATGCTCCAGGCACAAGGAAACTGCATAGAGATGATGAATCCCTATAACACTGCACCTTGAAAACCAGAAAGTCATAATTTCATGAGTTCATACAATCAGCAGGGCTTAACACCTGGAAATTTAAAAGTCAGCAAGCTTGGCTCTAGAAGAACTGGGAGGGTGATAGGAAACATAGTTCTCACACTTAAATAGGCAGCACAACATATAGCCCCATGGAGATACATCATAGATGCAGCAGTTTAAAAAATGCTTGGGATATATGGGAAATCCATTTACTAATCTCAACGCCTGAGCAGGACGGTCAGGGATCATTGGGAGACTTCTCCAGGAACAAAGGAGCTAGTGGGAAAGATTTTAGTCCAGAGCAGCCCAGCCTAGACACCAGGACACCTGCTGGAACCACTGCAGTGCCAACATTAAATACCTAACTCACTAAAAGTGCACTGCCCCCAAGTAGGAGTAAGAAAAGTAGGAAGCACAAAATCAATAAAATTAAGCATATCCATAAAAACCAGCCAAGGAATTTACAAAATAAAAAGATGTGAAGTATGACACCATTTACCTGAAACATGGAGGAAAGAGGAGTAAAAAATAGTTTCAGATTTAAGCAACCATCAACTGAATATAACTATTATATGCAAGAGATGTTATATATAAATCTAATGGTAACCACAAACCAAAACTGTAAGGCATATGCAAAAAAAAAAAAAAAAAAAAAAGGAAAAGGGAAGCCAAGTATATTACAAAGGAAGCCAGTAACCATAAGAGAAAAGAGGAACAGAGAGTTATAAAAAACAATCATAAAGTAACAAAATGGTGTAAGTACATACTTAACAGTATTACTTTGAATGTAAATGGACTAAACATTTCAATCAAAAGACAGGGTGAAAGGACGGATAAAAAAAAAAGCAAGACCCATCTATATATTACCTAGGAGAGACTTATTTCAGATCTAAAAATATGTGCAGATTGAAAGTGAAGGGATAGAATGGAATTTATTACACAAATGGAAGTGAAAAGAAAGCCAGGGTAGCAAAAGTTATTAGAAAAAAAACTGACTTTAAAACAAAGACTGTAACAGAAACAAAGATGAATACTATATAATTATAAAGGGACCAATTGAACAGGAAAATGCAACAATTGTAAATATATATGCACCCCAAATGGGAACACACTAATACATAAAGCACCTATTAACAAACTTAAAGAAAGTAATCTATAGTAACACAATAACAGCAGCAGACTTTACATCAATGGATAGATCAATCAAACAGAAAACCAACAAGGAGACAGTGGTTTTGAAAGGCACATTGGACCAGATGAATCTAATAGTTACATTCAGAACATTCCACCCAAAAGAGCAGAATACACATTCTTTTCCAGTGCACACAGAACACTCTCCATAATAGATCACATAAAAGACTGCAAAACAAGTCTCAATAAATTCACAAAGAAAGAAGTCATGTGGTCTTTCCAACCACAATGCTATGATATGAAACCAGAAATCAACCACAAGAAAAGATCTGGGAAGAACATAAATACATGGAGGTGAAATAACATTCTACTAAACAATGAATGGGTTAACCAGGTAATAAAGAGGAAATAAAAAAAAATACATGGAGACAAATGAAAATGAAAACATAATTGTATAAAATCTTTGGGATACAACAAATGCTATTCTAAGAGGAAAATTTATAACAACACAGATCTACCCTAAGAAACAAGAAAAATCTCAAATAAACAACCTAAACTGACATCTAAAAGAGGTTGAAAAGGAAAGCAAATTCTCAGCCTGCAGATGGAAAGAATTAATAAAGACTAGAGAAAAAATAAAAGAAACAGAAAGTTTAAAAAGCAATAGACTAATAAAACCAGATTCTTTGAAAAGATTGATAAAATTGATAAATCTTTAGCCAGACTCAATAAAAATAAATAAAAGAGAAAGGACTCAAGTAAATAAAATCAGAAATGAAAGAGAAATGACAACTGACACCACAGAGATACAAAGAATTATAAGAGAATATTGTGAAAAATTATATACCAACAAATTGGACAACGTAGAAGAAATGGGTAAATTCCTAGAAATATAAAACCTCCCAAAACCAAATCAAGAAGAAATTAAAAATTTGAACAAACAGATTACCAGCAATGGAACTGAATTAGTAATCAAAAAACTCCCAACAAAGTCCAGGAAAAGATCATTTACAGATGAATTCCACCAAACATTTAAAAAGAGTTAACACCTATTCTTTTCAAATTATTCCTTATTTCCAAATTCATTCTGTAAGGCTAGCATTATGCTGATATCAAAATGATAAAGGAAGAGACAAAATAAAACAAAAACTATAGGCCAATAACTCTGATTAACTTGGATGTAAAAATTCTAAACAAAAACCAGCCAAAGGAAAAAAAAATCCAAAAATACACATCTAAAAAATCAATTACCACAACCAAGTGAAATTTATTTCTGGGATGCAAGAATGGTTCAATATTTGCAAATCAACATACCTCAAATCAACAGAAAAAGGATAAAAACCATATGATCATTTCCATATGAAGAAAAAAACATCTGATGAAGTGCAGCATCTATTCATGATAAAAAAAAAAAAAACCCACTCAACTAAGGAGGTTTAGAGGAACATCCATCAACATTATAAAGCCCATTATGAAAAACCCACAGCTAACGTCATACTTGATAGGGAAAAACTTACAGCTTTCCCCCTAAGATCCGGAACAAGACAAGGATGTCTATTCTAACCACTTTTATTCAACAACTGGCAGTACTAGCCACAGCAGTCAAACAACAAAAAGACATAAAAGGCATCTATATTGATAAGATGTAAAACTTCTACTATTTGCAAATGACATGATACTATTTGCAAATGACATGATACTATATAGAGAAAACTCTAGAGACTCCATCAAAAAACTACTAGAACTCGTCAATGAATTCAGTACGGTCACAGAATACAAAATCATATACAAAAATCCATTGCATTTCTATATACAATTAATGAAGTAGTAGAAAGAGAAATTAAGAAAACAATATCATTTATAATTGCACCAAAAACAATAAAAAACCTAGAAATAACCTTAATTAAGGAAGTAAAACACCTATACTCTGAAAACTATAAAACACTGGTGAAAGAAATTGAAGATGATACAAACAAATGGAAAGATATTCCATGCTCATGGATTAGAACCAGTATTGTTAAAATGTCTACACTACTGAAAGTAATCTACAGAAGTAATGCAATCCCTATCAAAATACTAAGAGCATTTTTCACAGAACTAGACCAAATAATCCTAAAATTTGTACGGAACAAATAAAAGACCCCAAATAATGAAAGCAATCTTGAAAAAGAAGTACAAAGCTAGAAGTATCATAATCCCGTATTTCAAGATTACTACAAAGTCATAGTAATCAAAGCAGTATGCTAGTGGCACAAAAAATATGTACATAGATCAATAGGACAGGATAGAGAGTCCAGAAAAAAACCATGATTGTATGGTCAACTTATCGTCAACAAAGGAGGCAAGAATATCCAGTAGGAAAAGGATAGTCTCTTCAAGTGATGTTGGAAAAACTGGACAGCTACACACAAACAAATTAAACTGGTATACTTTCTTATATCGTACTCAAAAGTAAACTCAAAATGGAAGAAAGATCCAAATGTGAGACCTGAAAGCACAAAAACCCTAAAAAGGAACACAGGTAGCAATTTCTCTGATGTTGGTCATAGCAACATTTTTCTAGATATGTCTCCTTAGGCAAGGGAAATACAATATAAAATAAACTATTGGGACTACATCAAAATAAAAGGCTTCCCTGCACAGTGAAGGAATCAATAACATAAGTAAAAGCCAATCTACATAATGGGAGAAGATATTTGCAAATGATACATCTGATAAAGGGTTATCCAAAATATATAAAGAATTTATACATATCTCTATCTCTATCTCTGTGTTCTGTCTCTCTCTCACACACACACAAGCAAGTAATCTAATTTTTAAAGTGGGCAGAAAACATGAACAGACATTTCTTCAAAGAAGACAAACAGATGGTCAGTAGATACAGGAAAAGATGCTAAGGTCAGTCATCACCAGGGAAATGTAAATCAAAACCACGATGAGATATCAACTCATATGTGTCAGAATGGCTAAAATCAACAACACAAGAAATAAGTGTTGGTGAAGATGTGGAGAAAAAAGGAACCCTCATGCATGTTGGTGGGAGAGTAAATTGGTGTAGCCATTGTGAAATCAGTATGGAGGTTTGCCAAAAAATCAAAAATTACCATATGATCCAGTAATCCCACTTTGGTGGGATCTGAAAAAGAAAATGAAAACACTAATTGAAAAAGATATTTGCACACCTATGTTTAGTGCAGAATTGTTTATAGCAGCCAAGATATGGAAGCAACCCAAGTGTCCATCAACAGATGAATGGAGGAAAGAAGTGGTATATTGGAATATTACTCAGGCATAAGAAAGCATGAAACCTTACCATTTGCAACAACATGGATGGGTCTAGAAGGTATAATGTTAAGTTAAAAAAGCCAATCAGAGAAAGACAAATACCACATGATTTTACTCATGTAGAATTTAAGAAAAAAAAAAAAAAAGAAGAAAGAAAGAAAAAAAAATCCCAAAATAGATTCTTAACTATAGAGAACAAACTGCTGGATACCAGAATGGAAGGTGGAAGTGAAGGGGAGTAGGGTGGGGGGGAGGATGGGTGAAACAGGTGATGGGCATTAAGACTACACTTATCATGAACACTGAGTAATGAACAGAGTTGTTGAATCACTATTTTGCAAATATGAAACTGACATAACATGCTACATTAACTATACTAGAATTTTTAAACTTGACAGTCTGTATGATGGTTTCATAAAGTTGAAACCAATTGTCAGAGGATTTCTTAGCTGCTACCATCATGCCTGCATCTCAATCTTCTCTTGATTAAACAATAACAAACACAGCCTAATTCATTTGGGTGTGTAGAATGAGATAATAAGAGTACTCCTAAGGTTTATATCTTTGTTTGAAGAACCTGATTCTTGTGAAATTGTTGTGATCCATTTTATTCATAAAACATCACAGCAGTTAGTGAATGAAAAATTCTATTTAAGCTGCCAATGGCGACGTTTTAAAGTATCATCTCTTATTTGTTCATTAACAATTATATACATGGCCTTAAAGCTCAGGGTCTGGAATATAACAACAAAATATTTATTATAGTTAATACAATGAAAATGGATGAAACCAAGAGAGAGAAACCAGAATGAGACAAAAAATTGACCAGGAATACAACAATTGTGAGAAGTATTAAGATTGAAAAGGTCTGAGAGGGGAAGATGATCCAGTAGAAAATATTGAGGAGAACCAGCTACCTGCGTAGGTAAAGTATAGCAATGTGTCGTCAGAATCCAGTGGTGATGGATCAAAACAGAGGAAAGACCAAACACCTAAAATGAGGCAAATGTAGAGTCAATATTTAAAGCTGCTATTCTTGAGCAGGTCTAAAATCTAAAAGAAAGGAGGCAGTAATAACAAAGTTAAAAATACATCTGAGAATGAAAATCCAAAAACCAGGTATATAAAATTCATTCTAATCAAAGTTATGACTTATTCAGTAGTCAGTAAATGCTAAATATTTCAGTCATGTTATCAGCATGAATTTTACCCAATACTATAGATAGTTTTATGGATGACTGTACCAAAATATCATCCTCAGAGTAACTAGCATGTGCTGGGTAGTTATCCACACATCTACCATACAATTATTCTAAGCTAATTTATCTCTTATTAATCGTGGGAATTTTCTAAGAGTCTTTTAATTTTACTCAGGTCTAAGGAATAGCATGATATTTTTATAATACTTGTAACTTTTTGCATGTGTTGTTGTAGTTTCTGTTAAATAGGCTCTGGCCATGATCAGTACCCCTATTATATTTACCTATTTTTATGCCCCACAAAGCCAAAATATAACTTTAAATTAGACAAATTGAATATTTCATTGAAACCTGAGAAAAAACTCCTTTGTGAGCATTTTATAGTAAATGATCTAACACAAATAAGTAAATGTAACTTCATGCACAATAAGGATGAAAATAGAGCCTTACAAAGAAATTTTCTAAAATTACATGCATCAATATTAGTTATATTCAATAAGACCCATTAATACACCAGGCAAGAAAAAGAACAAAATTACAAAGGAGATACTTTAATCCATACACCACAAAATAGAACCATTCAGTAACTTTACAAGGATTGGTTCACGGTTGCTAATTACAGAATAGGATTTCATTTTTGTAAATGCTTTTAGATTCTGATTTTATGTAAAATATTATTTTAAAGACTATAATTCTAAAATTTCTTGTTCTTTTGCATCTGAATCAATATCCCTTTCTTCCCTTACCTAGGAGTTACAATGCCTTTATTTTCATGGCTATGGACAAAATTCCATTTCTATAAAGGGAATCAAAAAGTACAAGGCCTCAGTAATCCATTTATAAAAACTGAAAGAGAGTGCAGGGGCTCACACAAATATATGGTATAACTGATTTTTAAGAAAGGAATATGAAGCACATAATAGTTGCTTTTCTACTGATCACATCACTCTCCACCTTAAATTTTTTTTTAATATCTCATTTGGGCCAAAGCCTTTATAATGTTAAACATGTCTTCCATAATCTGTCTTCTTAATGGTTCCAGACTCATCTTTCAGCAGGTCCTTCTGGACCCTATGCTTAGGCCATACCAAACTGCCATTCTCCAAATATCCTGACCACTTCAAACCTCTAAAAATTTGCATACTTAAAGTATCTATACACATTAGCTTCTTCTTGTACCTGAAATGATTTCTCTTTTTATCCTCTGACTTATTATTCTTTTTAACCTCATCTTTAGTATCCTCCTGGTAATTCCCACTTACACTTGGCCTTCCTCCATTGTACCCAAAAATATACTGATACACATTTCAAGCTCAGTCTCTTTTACATTGTAGCACATTTGATTAAATTCCCCACTCTTCTAACACCTTCAGCACTTTGAAGAAAAGATTATGACTGACTCACCTCAGTAGCCTCTCCACATCTTATATAATCTTGAATACCATTAAAAAATATCTGTGGAATAAGGAACCCAGAAATAGATCCACACAATGATTTTTGACAAGGATACAAAAGCGGCTTGATAAAGAGAGTACAATGTGTTCAAGAACTGGTACTGGGGCAACTGAATATGAACAGGAAAAAGAAGAATCTTGACCTAAACCCCACAAAATTACATAAAATTTAACTCAGAATGGATCACAGACTTACATGAAAAATATAAACACCATGAGGGAAGTGAAAATTAAAACTAGAATGAGATATCACCATACACCTAACAGAATGTTTAATATTAAAAAAAATAGTGACAACACCACATCTGGCAAGAATGCCAAAAAAAACTGGATCACTTATACGTGAGATGAGAATGAAAAATTATAGAGCCACTATGGAGAACAGCTGGGCAGTTTCTCACAAAAATAAACATGAGCCTCTCATATGACTTAGCAATGAGACTCTTGGCCATTTTCCCTAGACAAGTAAAACTTATGTTCCCAAATGTTCATAGCAGCTTTATTTTTAATAAACCAACACTGAAAAGCACCCAGATTGTCTTCAATAGACACATACAAAGCATGGAATACTACAAAGCAATAAAAAGGAATGAGCTATTCATGCATTTAACCATTTGAGTAAATGTTCAGGGAATTTTGAGTTACCAAAAAAAAAAAAAAAAAAAAAAAAAGCCTTATCAAAGGTCATACTGTATGATTCCATTTACAGAACATTTTGAAATGACCAAATTTTAGAAATTCATAAGAGATAAGTGATTGTCAGGTGTTAGGGTCCAGAGAGGGAAAGAAGGGAGAAACAATTATGATTTTAAAGGGGCAATATCAAAGATCCTTGTGATGACTGACCTATTCAGTACCTTAACTGTGGTAGTGGACACAAGAACATAGACATGTTAAAACTGTATAGAATTAAACACACACACACGAGGACAAGTAAAACTAAGGAAATCTGAAAAAGATTAATGGATGTTATCATTATCAGTATCCGAGCTGTACTAGTTTTACAAAATGCTAAAACATTGGGAGGAACTGCTAAAGGGGATACGGTATCTATATGCAGTATTCTTTTTTTTTTTTTTAAGATTTATTTATTTATTTATTTGACAGACAGAGATCACAAGCAGGCAGAGAGGCAGGCATAGAGAGAGGGAAGCAGGCTCCCCCCTGAGCAGAGAGCCCGATGCTGGGCTTGATCCCAGGACCCTGGGATCATGACCTGAGCCGAAGGCAGAGGCTTAAACCACTGAGCTACCCAGGCGCCCCCAGTATTCTGATAATTGCACGTGAAATCTATAATTACCTCAATATAATTTTCAATAAAATATAGTAGTTGAATGAATGCTTTGTTTTTTTGTTGGCACCATATATTTTGCTTAGTAAAACCTATGAAAACAAACAAGCAAAATGAGAATTTTTTTTCAGCCAAATACTTTAATAAGACTTTTAAAAATCAATCTTAGGGGATTTCTGAGATAATTACACAGTGTTGCTGGGGGTGTTTTGGAGTTGGGGGTGTAGGTAGTGTCACCCACTGGCATTTCCAGATTTTTGGCTTCTTTAGCTCCACATCTGTAATACCTGAGGCAAAAAGACAGTCCAGAAAAGTTATGTTGTTCCTCATGTCCTCAAGTCCTTCACCAGTCTTCCTTTTCTTCACATTTTATAGTCTTTGTTTGCTTCACATATAATATCCAGGATTTTTTAGGTATACTTAATAGGAGGAATAGGGCAAAGTGTATCTACTACATCTCCTTGGGAGTTAAAGAATTGAGAAACTAACTTCTAATTCTTCTAAATGAAAAAATAATGCTGCTCTCAAGAAATATGAAAATAAAATCCATAGAGCTGAAAATACTGTATTAGATTTACCAAAAAGACTATAGCTTCTTATGTATGTATACACAATATGGGAAAGTCAGGAACTGATGGTGTCTTAAAGCAACCAACTCATTATCTCATCAGATTTGGTAGACGGTTTCCTAAAGACATTTGTTAGAAGGGAAAAAAGCTATATTAAAAAATATTAAAATAGAATATTAATTATAAAAACTGTACATAATTTAATTATAAAAGTCAGGTTTTCATGGTAATGAAAGTGAGTTATGGTAAGAATCCAGATTGAATAATAATAGATTAAAATGTTTTTTTAACTGTAATAAGGATATAAAATTTTGTCCTACACATTATATTTAAGCATATAAACCTTCTCCAAAGAAGGTTACCTTTAGCTTACTGCATAACTCATCACATTTAAGTAAAACTGTGAAAATAGATTGTTTTACATATTCTAAGAGCACATTCTTGAATCAGTAAATACATCAGAGATAACTGAGAATGTATTACTTAGAAAAAAGTTGAAAAAGAATCTATTATCTTTAATAATTGTATCAACAGATGAATGCAATACAGAGGCCTTGCCACCCTTGAATTACATACTTTTTAAAATAATTAAAATTGTAATAAATATCACATTAATTTTCATTTTTTTATAGAGAGTATGAGCAGGGTTGGGGAGAGGAGCAGAGGGAGAGGAAGAAAGAGAATCTTAAGCACCCAATGCGGAGCCTTACGCGGGGCTTGATCTCACAATCCTGAGATCATGATCTGAGCTGAAATCAAGAGTCAGACGCTCAACCCCCTGAGCAACCCAGGTGCCCCCACATTCATTTCTGAAGCATAAAATTGTCAAAACATTTTCATAAACACCCTATGGATATTAATTTTACTCCAAAAAACAATAAAGTGACAATTACATTGTGCAGATGTTTAACATGTAAAATAATGTTTTTCCCTCAGAGAATCCAAAAAGTTGTAGCCAATAGAGTTCTTTCTATTCAATATGATGATTTAAATTATCTGTATGGTAGTGACTTAATTTTATCATTAATAATGGGTTTTAAACATATATATTTAAATATTTTGTTACCTCATTTCAATTTATTTCCATATACTATTTCTTATTTTAAAACATTATTTAATATTTTATAAAGTATCACAATTATCCTCAAATAAACCTCAATGCAATGTGTGCACGTTCTGTACGGGAAAAAGTTTCCTGGTTTCAGGGCACTAAGACTGGATTGTATTTTAGTAGAGAAAAATAATACGAAACTTTTTCACAAAATGTAGTTGGATCTTATGAAATGCATGAACATGATTGAAATAATAGTGTTGAGGGCAAGAAATAGGGAAAACTACAGTGAAATCTGTGGACTAAAGATCTAAAGGCCTTTTAGGTAGATGGAGCCTAGAGCTCCAAGCCATTAATGTAAAACCAGCTAACTGTAAGCAGTGAGAAACCTAAGATGTGAATGAAAAGGGAAGACAAATCCCCAGGAAACACAAATGCTAAAAATAACTTTTAAAATAACAGAGAAAATGTCATGATATGAAAGATACACACCAAAGTCAATAAATGCACAGACTTGTACATAAGTATCTGAACTAATAGATCAAAGTTTCAAAAGTTAAATGATTGTGCTTAAAATGATCAAAAATAAAAAGGACAGCATTCATAAGCATAGGAGATCATAAAACAGTAAAACAATTATGGGATCAAGTCCCATTAATTGTGCGATATGAAAATAATTTGAAATCATAAAAATAAAATAGATTCCTATGTACATGTGGTAGAGCAGGAGGGAAAACTTTTGTTAACAGAGATTAACTATACCTATTGGACTTCTAATTCAATATATTTTTTTCCTTTGAAAAAACGTGGACAATAGTTATTTATTAACCAACTTTAATTTTCCATCACCTATTTCTTATACCATCAATTCAGTATTGTCATTTACTTATGTCAAAGCTTATTATAATTTCATGATGTCATACATTCTCTAACAGCATGTATGGAAAATACACAACTTAAAGTATAGATATGTCATTAAGTCTTTGTTTTTAACGTTTATTTTGAAATAATTATATACTAAATAATTTGAAATAATTACATACTAAAGGAAGTTCCAAGAAGAGTACACAGAGTTCTGTGAACCCCACACCAAGGTTTTGCCAATGGTGACACCTTAAATGATTAATACAATATCAAAACCAGGAAACTAATACTGATATAGTATTTTTAACTGGACTACAGACCTCATTTTGTTTTTACATATACATATATTTACATGTGTGTATGTGTGTAGTTGCATGCAATTTCATCCCATGCACACATAAATTCATGTAATCTTCACAGATAAAAGATAGAGAACTATTACATCAACACAGAGGCACCTCCTAATACTATCCCCTTTGTGGACTCACATGTCCATCCCATTCTCATGTTCTAGTAGACATGAATCATTAAATATATTTTCCTTTATCTTTCAATATTATTGTACAATATTTAAGAAGCAGGAAAACATGGAGAAAAATGAAAATCCAACTTACATATCTATTATCACTTAAGTTTTTTCTTTCCCACTTACAGACACATTACACAGTTATTTAAACAGTGAAATAACATATCCTCATTATTCTGCTTATTTTTTTAGTATTTATTTTATTTGGGGGGGTGGAGAAAGAGGGAGAGAAAATCCCAAGCAGACTCCTTGCTGGGGAAGAGCCCAATGTGGGGCTCAATCTCATGGCCCTGAGATCATGACCTATTGGAAGCCCAACTGACTGAGCCAGGCACCCCACTGCTTGATTTACTTTTAAGTGGCAGTATGTTTGGGAAATCTATTTATTTCCATTTAATATTTTTGTATCTGTTTTCTAGTTATATGATACTGTGGCCTTTTTGTATTTCTGAAATTTTTAATTTTTAACTTTTATGTGGCATACATAAGAAATGTACATATAGTAATTCAGAGTACAGTCATCATGATATCATTAATCATCACAAACTATATAGAAATGAAGTACCTCTAAGGCCACTCAAAATCACAATGGCCATCCTACTTCTCCAAAAGGCCCCAAGTCCTAGCTACAAAACTGTATGCTGTACTTTTTTTCTTTTTGATTTTTTATAAATGGATTCATGCAGTATATACTCTTGCATCTTTTTTATTAAAATTTTTTTGTAAAACAATTATGTTGTTATAGGTACCTGTAATCATTACATTGCTTTTAAGATATAGCAGTCCAGGTAAAAATACATAAAAATGTATTCATCTATTACATTATTAGTTGAATTTGAATGACTTACAGCTTTTACCTATAAGATAAAGTTCCTATGAGCATTTCTTTTTTTCTCTCTCAGTACATACACACAGACTTATTTTATTGACTATGTAACCAAGAATAAAATTATTCAGTCATAGATTATAAATAATGTTTCATTTTAACAGAAACTGTTTCTATTTTCACTGATGGCAGAGAGGCTCGAGTTAGACCAGCTCTTCCACAAATAACAACAAATTATGTATTAAAAACAAAACTACAAAAGTACACACCCATGAAATGTCTAGTGAACAAAACCAAGAACTATTTTCTTAAACAAAGAAATAGGCATTAAATGAATGTCTTGTTTTTATGGTTTTAAATGGGAGGGCAGGCCTCAGTCAGTGTCACACATGGCCTTCAACACGTACACAAAAGTATGCTGCATTGAGTTACTAAGAGAACATGAAATTATGGTGAGTCCAGTGCTAGAAAGTAAGAAGAAAAATACTGGGGAGGAAAAGTCAGGAAGAGTGAGCATCAGACTTTGCATACATGAAAATGTAAATTGGCAGAAAACTACATGGAATTTCCTCAAAAAATTAAAATTGAACTATCATATGATTCAGGAATTCCACTTCTGAGTATTTATCTGAAGGGAACAAAAACACTAACTTGAAAAGATACCTGTATCCCCATGTTCACTGCAGCTTTATTTACAATAGTCAATTGTAAATAAGAAACCTAAGTATCCACTGACAGATAAATGGATAAAGAAAATGTGGTAGAGGGGCACCTGGGTGGCTCAGTGGGTTAAGCCTCTGCCTTCAGCTCAGGTCATGGTCCTGGGGTCCTGGGATCGAGCCCTGAATGGGGCTCTCTGCTTAGCAGGGAGCCCGCTTCCCCCTCTCTCTGTGCCTGCCTCTCTGCCTATTTGTGATCTCTCTGACAAATAAACAAAATCTTTGAGGAAAAAAAAGAAAAGAAAATGTGGTAGAGGTGTCTGTGTGTGTGTGTGTGTGTGTGTGTGTGTGTGTGTGTGTGTATGATGGAATATTACTCAACCATAAAAAAGAACTAGATCCTGTCATTTGTGACAACATGGATGGAATGAATACACCCTAAAGAGATTATGTTAAGCAAAATAAGTCAGAGAACCCAGTACTGTAAAATCTCCACATCCTTGCCAACACTGTTTCTTGTGTTGTTGATTTTAGCTATTCTGACAGGTGTGGAACATAAAGGAACTAATTGATAATGAACTTGTTATATTTAATTAAAAAATGATTCAAATTCTGTTAGCTATTTTTTGCCTATATATCATAATCATCTATAAAATAGTTTAAATCATAACTTCCTTATTTATTTTTATTATCAGACTGTCTAGAGTCATCATTATAATGTTGAATATAAGTTGCACTGAAGGTGTAATTTTTGCTTTTCAGATATTAATTGGGAAGTTGTAATAAATTCACCATTAAGCATAATGTTTGCTCTAAGTTCCTTGTAGATATGTCTTACCAAATTAAGGTAGGTCCTCTGGGGCACCTGGGTAGCTCAGTGGGTTAAGCCTCTGCCTTTGGCTCAGGTCATGATCTCAGGGTCCTGGGATCAAGCCCCCCATTGGGCTCTAGCCCCGCACTGGGCTCTCTGCCCAGCAGGGAGCCTACTTCCTTTCCCTCTCTGCCTGCCTCTGCCTACTTGTGATCTCTATCTGTCATATATATAAATAAATAAAATCTTAAAAAAAAGAAAGTTAGGTCCTTTATATTCCTAATTGGCTAGGAGTTTAAAATGAATGCATTGTGCTTTATCAAACCATTTTCCTGTATCTATCAATATGGTCATATCATGCTACTATTTCTTAAAGTGCTGAGATGCAGTGTTACATATTCTATTGTTATATCAGATTTGCATTTATGGAATAAGACTTTGCAGTCATAATAATTTTGTTAATACATTAAACATGTGTGTATATATATGTATGTACACATATATACACATGCATACACACATTATCTTTATATATTGTAATTCATTCTTCCTTAATTTGATTTAGTAATATATATATTTTATTTTTACACCTGTGTTCATGAATGAGATTTGTCTGAAAATTTCTTTCTTATAATTTTGTTGAGGTTTTGATTTCCAAATTTTGCTGGCGTTATAGAATTTCTTGGGAAGTATTTTTCTTTTTTGAAGTCCTGCTATAGTATTTATTCATTAAATTTTAGGTTATTTTATTGCTGAAAGTATTCTGACCTAGAGTTTTCTTTGCTGGACTTTTCTTAAAACAACTTTATTGATAGATATTTCCTATATAATAAAATGAACTCATTCTGATTATGTATTTTGATGAGTTTTTACAAATGTATATACCTATTTAACCACCACAAAAATTAAGATATAGAACAGTAGTATCATACCAAAAGTGTCCTTCCATGTCCCTTTTCATACGATGAGCAAAAGCAGCTAGATGTAAAATAATACCACGTAACATATAAGCCTTTTATTGAAATTTTCCAGGAAAGTCAAAACACAATCTAGTATGAGAAAAAGCCAATGAATGGTTGTCTTGGTCAGAGAAGAGAAACTGTGCATCCTAATACTTTAATGATTTACAATTATAAAATATCCTCAACTATGCATTGCTAAGAAAGAACACCAAAATAAAATTTGATTACATTTTCTATGAGTGACTTTCATGTTCATATTATAGGTAAATAGTTGGAAATAGCTAAATAAATGTATTAGATACCTGAGTATTCACTTGGTTCCAAGTAATATACTAGGTCGGCACTTTCATGTATAATTACTCTTAATTTTCAAAATGATTACACAAGATCGATAGTACGATTTTCCCAACAATGCACTGAAGGAAACTGAGGGAGTCTGTGAAATAACTTTAGTTTTTATTAAAATTCCAGTTAGTTAACATACATTGTAATATTAATTTCAAGTGTACAATATCGTGATTCAATATCTCCATACAACCAAAACACCTAGTGCTCACCACAAGTGAACTCTTTCATCCCCATCACCTATTTAACAGTTCAAGTGTCTATTGACTAATGAGTGAAAAAAAAAGATGTAGTATACATGCACAGAAGACTATTACTCAGCCATAAAATAACTTTTTCAAATCACTCACCTAGGAAATGCAGTACAGTGATTTCAACTCAGGTCTGTCTGACATCTAAGTCCATGTTATTGACTATTATGGCTTTTCCAGGATTTTTTTTCCTAGTTTTTTTTTTCTTACTTTTGAGTTTTTGCTTAAATTTGAGTCTGGTTGATATACAATGTTATTCTATTTCAGGTGTACAACATAGTGATTCAACTGCTCTGTATATTATGGTATGCTCACCACAAGTGTAGCTACCATCTGTCACCAAACAAATGCTACTACACTATCATTGACTATCTTCCTTATTCTGTCCCTTTTACTCCTGTGACTTATTCCACACAGGAAGCCTGTATCTCCCAATCCCCTTCTCCCATATTGCCCATGCCTCCACCATCCTTCCTTCCGGCAACCATCAGTTTTTTCTATCTATAGGTCTGATTCTGCTTTTTATTAATTCATTAGTTTAAGATTCCACATAGGAGTGAAATTATATGGTTTTTGTCTTTCTCAGTATGCCTTTACATGTTTATAGTAAAGCTGTACACAAATAGAGATGAACTTTGATAGCTTCTATTAGCATTCTTCCCTTGGGTGGGATCCATTTTGTTTAGGAATATATTTGATAACATTATTCCACAGAAATTCTAGAGTGAAAATTTGATAGTACACTAAATTATAATACTCACAAGAGTAAAAGCAATGCATGTGCGTGCACATGCACATTTGTGTGTGTGTATGAGAGTGAGAGAGAGAGAGAGACAAATGAGAGAAAAGGAAAGAAGAAGGAAAAGAGGAAAGGAGGGAAAAAAGGAAAGGAGGGAAAGGGAGAACACTTAATTACTCCATAAATAAGAGTTTGAGGAGATCTTGGTAGAGGTAAGAGGAAGATAGTAAGAGAACAGTGTTTATTTCATTCTGAGCCATGTCACAGAACTAAAAATGCAGACTGGGCAGAGATCTATGACCTGGGAGGATGGCATTCATAGCTAGACTAGCAGATTCGGTCTCTGGCTCATACTTCTCTGCCTTCTCATAGCAGGCCCTGCTTAGTAACTGATTTAAGTAGCAAAGTCTCTACAGAGGGAAACTGTAGCAATTAGTAAAAAACTCTTCTAACCTGACCCAGGGAAGTTGCTCAAGGCAGGCACCTGGGAGAAGTCCCTGCCCATACTGATAACTCAAAGCGTATGCCTGACTTAGCAAATGAATTAATTAATTAATTTCTCAACATGACTATAAACTGACAGCACACCCATTATTGGAAGGATTAATTATTATTATACAAACATTTCCATTATTCATTTATTAAAAACTTGGGTATCCATCCCAGACAAGAACTGAATTCTCCACTTCTTTTCACTTTATTACCTTTTTAATTGAATATATTTAACTTTCTAAGGTGGTTATTTTGACTCATGTCATTCTTTAGCATGATTAAGCCATTAAAATTCATTCAGGAATTGGACTGTTCATTAGATTAAAAAAAAAAACAGCACTGTGATGACAAAATACTGGATAGCTCTGTCAATTCTCTGACAACTTAGCTTAGGGTCTCCTACTTATTTGTTCACAGGCCTTTATATGACCCCAAAAACCAATAATTTAGCATAATAGATTGGCTGCTAAAATGTGAGTCATAAGGCCTTGCTATAAACATTTGTAGAGTGAATGGTGGTAAGGTAAATGTACTTTAAGTTGCCTTATTTATTGAATATTTTAAATTCAAGGAGATGGCACTGACCTTATTATTCATTTTTTTAAAGAGCAAAGTATTTGCCTTCAAGCAAATATCAATAAATACCTTATTCAAACAAAATTTCATTAAACTTTATAGATGTGTCATACTATTTTATGTTTGCATGGATATGTGAAGAAAAAATATTTTCTTTTATTAATAAACTGATCTCCACATATTCATTCCAACAATAAATTCACAGAGCAAGTTTCCAATACTGTAGTTTGTGTTGTTAAATATTTTTTTAAAAGGTTTCTTTTTAGTTATTCCATATATTAGGGTCTGTTTTGTATATGCCTATAGATTCTACGGAGTTTAAAATTGTCAGGTTAGAGTAGCACTGTACATTCAGGGATTATCAAATCTCTCTTTATCCTGCCTCTACTTGATGTCATCATTTCTGAAGAATAATCACTTTCTGGATAAGCCTGGATAGGGACTTCTGAACTCAATAATAATATAACATTTCATATTTCAAAGGCATGGAAAGCCACTGTTATAAAGTAGTTTATGCCTCTCTCTACATGCTTACTTTTTAATGGAAAGTCACAGGGCTTCTTATTTTCTAATCAGGATCTAAAAACAAAAACAAAAACAAAAAACTAAACAAGCAACTACACAGTTGTAGAGGTGAAAGCTTGATATGCTTTAGATTCATAGAGATCCCTCTATGTTTATTTCAGAGACAGACACAAACACAAATAAACCCATAAAAACAGTTGAGATTCTAACATAAATAAAATGCAGTTTCTTAGATTTTCCCTTGTCTTCCCCACTATTGCTCCAAATCCTGATAGTGATGGATCATTAGAAATAAGACATCTCCTACCTAAAACATGAAATATAAGATAAAATTATAAAGATCTCTATGAGATAAACTGTAGAGACCTCAATCTATAAAAGAAGAGTTATATAAAGATATACACACACTGGGGGCAAAGCAATGTAGCCTTTAAAAAAAAAAGAGAGAGAGAGAGAGACATGTGGGGCAGATAATAACTGAAGATAGCTTTTGCAAAATGACAAAAAAAAATGAAGCCATAAATTACAAAGTTCTATGAACACCACAGAAAGGGAGAAATCCACACTGAAGTTCATAAAATTAAAATTCCTGAAATGTAAAGACATTATCTTTAAAATAGTGAAAGAACAAGAAGACAAATTTATAGAGACACACAGTAGATTAGTGGTTGCATGGGGCTTGGAGGAGATATGGTGTATGGGGATAGGGATCAACTGCTAGTGGGATTAAGAACTTCCTTTCCAGGGAACAGAAATGCTCCAAATATAGATCGTGGTAATAGTCACACAAACCTATGAACATACTACAAACACTGTGTTACAGACTTTCAAATGTTGAATTGTATCATATGTGAGCTTATCTAAGGCTCTTAAAAATAATCTGTAACAGACTTCTAGCTATGAAATGAATAGGTCATAGGGATATGCTATATATAGCATGGTGAGTATAGTCAGTGGTATTTTCACATATTTGACGGTTACTTGAAAGTTCTCATCACACACACACACACACACACACACACACACACAAATGTTTTTTAATCTTTTATGGTGCCAGGCAGTGACTAGACATTGTGATGATCATTTCACAGTGTATATAAATGTCAAGTCACTGTACACCTGAAACTAATATAACGTATGTCAATAAAAAAGAGCATACAAGTGTATGTAAAAAAATAAATAGAGGAAACTGGGTGGCTCAGTCAGTTAAGCATCTGACCCTTAATCTCAGTTTAGGGTTGACCTCAGGGTCGTAAGTTTAAGTGTCATGCTGAGCTCCACATGAAGTATGGAACCTACTTAAAAATAAATACTCATAAACCTAGTAGATTAAATTAAAAAAAATATATGTAACAGAAATAGCAACTGAAAACTGACAGAATGGGAGAAGATATTTGCAAATGACATATCAGATAAAGGACTAGTGTCCAAAATATATAAAGAACTTAGCAAACTCAACACCCAAAGAACAAATAATCCAATCAAGAAATGGGCAGAGGACATGAACAGACATTTCTGCAAAGAAGACATCCAGATGGCCAACAGGCACATGAAAAAGTGCTCCATATCACTTGACATCAGGGAAATACAAATCAAAACCACAATGAGATATCACCTCACACCAGTCAGAATGGCTAAAATTAACAAGTCAGGGAATGACAGATGCTGGTGAGGATGCGGAGAAAGGGGAACCCTCCTACACCATTGGTGGGAATGCAAGCTGGTGCAACCACTCTGGAAAACAGCATGGAGGTTCCTCAAAATGTTGAAAATAGAACTGCCGTATGACCCAGCAATTGCATTACTGGGTATTTACCCTAAAGATACAAACGTAGTGATCCGAAGGGGCACGTGCACCCGAATGTTTATAGCAGCAATGTCCACAATAGCCAAACTATGGAAAGAACCTAGATGTCCATCAACAGATGAATGGATCAAGAAGATGTGGTATATATACACAATGGAATACTATGCAGCCATCAAAAGAAATGAAATCTTGCCATTTGCGACAACATGGATGGAACTAGAGCGTATCATGCTTAGCGAAATAAGTCAAATGGAGAAAGACAACTATCATATGATCTCCCTGATATGAGGAAGTGGTGATGCAACATGGGGGCTTAAGGGGGTAGGAGAAGAATAAATGAAACAAGATGGGATTGGGAGGGAGACAAACCATAAGTGACTCTTAATTTCACAAAACAAACTGAGGGTTGCTGGGGGAGGAGGGGTTGGGAGAAGGGGGGTGCGGTTATGGACATTGGGGAGGGTATGTGCTTTGGTGAGTGCTGTGAAGTGTGTAAACCTGGCGATTCACAGACCTGTACCCCTGGGGATAAAAATATATTATATGTTTATAAAAAATAAAAAATTTTAAAAAAAAGAAAAGCAGATTAATAAAGATTATGCCAACTGCAAAGAAAAAAAAAAAGAAATAGCAACTGAATTTACAATAACTATGGATATGGTTCTCATAAATAAATTAACAAACACACACACACACACACCATTTGACTTTTAATATTTAAATTGGATAAAAACAGATCCAAATATTAAAAAATAGTTGCCAGATCCATAGCTACCACAAATATATTTACAAGCATTTCCATCTTATAATATTCCATCTTGCTTCCATACAAACATTATTGTCAACTTTAGAACCTCTATATTGCCTATCAAGGTTTACATACAGCAAATGTCATCTGCTGAAAAGCAGAAGTGCTAGAACTACACTGATAAGAGCATCTGACATCACTTCAATGATACAAATCTTTGATGTTAAAACAAAGAGTGAAGACAATTTATGAAGCAAAAGGAGGCATACATAGTCCTGTAACAAAAATGAGGTATGAATAGACAGAAAAAAAACCAGTAAATTAAGGTGAGGAAATTTAAAAAAAAAAAAAAAAACTGGTCAGAGAAAGGAAAAAGTCAGCTGCCATAAATATGGCACTGATACATCACTATGTGGTAACAGTGTCAAAGATAGGTGAAACACTTCCAACACCTACATTAAGGTCCTGTAAGCAAGTTGAAATGTGAAAGTAGAAGGTCCTTTGAGCATTGTGAGGATGTTTATGGTGCATTAGTCCCACATAGTTTAGCACAGGTGTTCCAGTAATTGAGGAATACTGGGAAAATACACAGTGTTCCATTTATCTTCATCATATCCCAAGGTGATACACTAGTAGCAATTTAGCACCTGCTAGAGCAATTTGGCATCTGTGGTATTTACCAAAGTGTTTGGTCTTAAAGGTTGGAAGTGTTATTTTGTACTTCCATACATGCTAGAGAATTATCAAGCATTTGCCAATACCAAATGCATTGTAAACCCCCCTCAGTGAAAGTTGCAAAACTAAATAAAGCTTAGAGAGTAAAATTCTCCTAAATGTGGCAGATTCAATTTCTTACACCATCTCCCCATCAAATTGAGTCTCTTCTCTAACCACCAAAGAGAAGAATCATTATGATACTTGCTTAATACTATAACTTAAAAATTTATACATAAAAAATTGGGAATGTACTTGTTTCCATATTTTCTGCAATGCATGTTTTAGCTATATTTCCTGATCCTGCAGGGAGTCGTGTATGTTATGATAAACAGTACTTCTACCTCTATGTTTTGAAACAATCTTTAAATATGAGCAAACCAGTAATTTACCAAAAACAGATAACCAAATATTTCTCATATGAAAAAGTAAGATAGATATAGATGGACTAAAAATTTTTTATCCTAAAATCCTGACTAATATAAGGCTCTATCCTTGAAAATGGGATTCACTGAGTAATAAATAACCAGAAAATGAAGTTTCCACATTTTTTCACAAAATGTTTAAAGGAACATGCCTAATTTCATATTAGGCTTAGAATTCCTTGTGTCGAAAATACCTTTTCTGAGGTGCCTGGGTGGCTCACTGGGTTAAAGCCTCTGCCTTCAGCTCAGCATGATCTCAGGGTCCTGGGATCAAGCCCCTTATTGCTCCTGCTGAGCAGAGAGCCCGCTTCCCCCTCTCTCTCTGCCTGCTTCTCTGATTACTTGTGATCTCTGTCAAATAAATAAATAAAATCTTTTTTTAAAAAAAGAAAATACCTTTTCTGACTAGAGGTTGGAAGATATAAGTATAAAAAATAGGGAAAAAGTAAAATTATTCAGAAGGAAGAATTGGAGAAATATGAAACATTAGCAAATACTTAAGAAAGATAAAATTATGAATTAGGCATATTTCAGGTCCAACAGTTCCTTTCACAAAAAGATTATAATAATGTATCTAAATACTTTTCTCTACCTTAACACCATAATATTTTAGAACACCAAATACATGCCAAATCCACAACATAGCAGGCTATGGCCCTTCCCTCAAAATATTAAAATAAAATATCAAGATATGAGACCCTCTAGGTTGTAGTCAAGATTAAAATATGGCTGCTGTTTCAAAAACATTAACAAAGGAAAACATATTTCTTATAAATTATACAGATGCTGAATATGTAATAGATACATGTTTTTATTCAGTTGAACATGAAGCTACACTAAAAATATTAAAACTGAATATACCAAAAAACATACTGGGTAAATAGATTTTTCTAAAGATTTTATTTATTTATTTGAAAGAGAGAGATATCAAAAGTAGTCAGAGAGGCACGCAGAGGGAGAAGGGAAAGCAGGCTCCCCACTGAGCAGAGAGCCCGATGTGGGGCTCAATCCGAGGACCCTGAGATCATGACCTGAGTTGAAGGCAGAGGATTAAACCACTGAGCCATCCAGATGCCCCCATATTGGATAAATATTAATCAGATATAAAAGTTGTAAATAATTTTGGTAACCAGAAAAAACTGGCATGATATATTCAGAGCACAAAATGAGAAAAATATGGAGTGAAGAATACTATATCCAGCTGGGCTATCATTTAAAAAGAAGGAAAGATAAAAACCTTCCAAAACAAACAAAAATTAAGAGAATTTGCAAACACCAAACCAGCCCTCCAGGAAATATTGGAAGGGGTTCCCTAAGCAAAGAGACAGTCTAAAAGTAGTAGACCACAAAAGAACAGAGACAATATACAGTAACAATCAGCTAACAGGCAATACAATGGCACGAAATTCATATCTTTCAATAGTTCCCCTGAATAAAAATGGGCTAAATGCTTCTAATCAAAAGACACAGGGTATCAGAATGGATTAAAAAAACAAGACCCATCACTCTGCTCTCTATGAAACTCAATTTAGAGCAAAAGACACCACGAGATTTAAAGTGAGGGGGTGGAAGACAATTTACAATGCTAATGGACATCAAAAGAAAGCTGGGGTAGTAATCCTTATAAGATCAATTAGATTTTAAGGTATAGAATATAATAAGAGATGAAGGACACTATATCATACTTAAAAGGTCTGTCCAACAAGAAGATCTGACAATTTTAAATATCTATGCCCCTAATGGGAGCAGCCAACTACATAAACCAATTAATAACAAAATCAAAGAAACACATCGACAATAATACAATAATAGTAGGGGACATTAACACCTCCCTCACTGAAATGGACAGATCATCCAAACAAATTATCAATAAGGAATAAAGGCTTTAAATGACATACTGGATCAGAAGGACATCACCGATATTTTCAGAACATTCCATCCCAAAGCAATAGAATACACATTCTTCTCTAGTACACATGGAACATTTTCCAGAATAGATCACATCCTGGGTCATAAATCTGGTCTCAACTGTTATCAAAAAACTGGGATCATTCCCTGCATATTTTCAGACCACAATGCTCTGAAGATAGAACTCAATCACAAGAGGAAATTTGGAAAGAACCCATATACATGGAAACTAAACAGCATGCTTCTAAGAATGAATGGGTCAACCAGGAAATTAAAGAATTGAAAAATTTCATGGAAACAAATGAAAATGAAAACACAACTGTTCAATATCTGTGGGACACAGCAAAGACAGTCCTGAGAGGAAAATATATAGCGGTACAAGCCTTTCTCTAGAAATAAGAAAGGTCTCAAATACACAATCTAATCCTACACCTAAAAGAGCTGGAGAAAGAACAACAAAGAAAGCCTAACCCCAGTAGGAGAAGAGAAATAATAAATCACTGCAGAAATCAATGAAAAGAAACCAAAAGAACAGTAGAACAGATCAATAAAACTAGGTTTCGTTCTTTGGAAAATTTATACAATTGATAAACCCTTGCCAGACTTATCAAAAAGAAAAGAAAAAGGACCCAAACTAATAAAATCATGAATGAAGGAAAAGAGATCACAACCAATAACAAAGAAATACAAACAATTAAAAAAACATATTATGAGCAACTATATCCCAGCAAATTTGACAATCTGGAAGAAATGGATGCTTTCCTACAGATGTATAAACTACCAAAACTGAACCAGGAAGAAATAGAAAACCTGAACAGACCCAAAACTAGTAAGGATATTGAAGTAGTCATCAAAAATCTCCCAAAAAACAAGAACCCAGGGCCAGATGGCTTCTCAGGGGAGCTCTACCAAACATTTAAAGAAGAACTAATTCCTACTGTCCTGAAACTGTTCCAAAAAATACAAATGGAAGGAAAACTTCCAAACTCATTTTATGAGGCTAACATCACCTTGATCCCAAAACCAGACAAGGATCCCATCAAAAAAGAGAATTACAGACCAATATCCTTGATGAACACAGATGCGAAAATTCTCACCAAAATACTAGCCAATATGTTCCAACAGTACATTAAAAGGATTATTCACCATGACCAAGTGGAATTTATTCCTGGGCTACAATGGTTGGTTCAACATCTGTAAATAGATTCAGTGTGATACAATACATTAATAAATGAAAGAACAGGAACCATATGATACTCTCAATAGATGCTGAAAAAGCATCTGACAAAGTACAGCATCCTTTCCTGATCGAAACTATGCAAAGGGTAGTGTTAGAGGGTACATACCTCAATATCATCAAAGCCATCTATGAAAAACCCACCACAAATATCATTCTCAATGGAGAAAGACGGAGAGCTTTTCTGCCAAGGTCAGGAACATGGCAGGGATGTCTATTATCTCCACTGCTATTCAATATAGTACTAGAAGTCCTAGCCTCAACAATCAGACAACAAAAAGAGATTAAAGGAATCCAAATTGGCAAAGAAGAAGTCATCTATCACTCTTTGCAGATGATATGATACTTTACGTGGAAAACCCAAAGGACTCCACTCCATATCTGCTAGAACTTGTACAGGAATTCAGTAAATTGTTAGGATATACAATCAATGCACAGAAATCAGTTGCATTTCTCTACACCAAGAACAAGACAGAAGAAAGAGAAATTAAGGAGTCAATCCCATTTGTCACTGCACCCAATACCATAAGATACCTAGGAATAAACCTGACCAAAGAGACAAAGAATCTGTACTCAGAAAACTATAAAGTATTCATAAAAGAAATAGATGAAGACACAAAGAAATGGAAAAATGTTCCATGCTCATGGATTTTAAGAACAAATATTGTGAAAATGTCTATGCTACCCAAAGCAATATACACATTTAATGCAATCCTTATCAAAATCCCATCCATTTTTTCCAAAGAAATAGAATAAATAATCCTAATATTTGTATGGAACCAGAAAAGACCCAAATAGCCAGAGGAATGTTGAAAAAGAAAGCCAAAGTTGGTGGCATCACCAGTCTGGACTTTAAGCTCTATTACAAAGCTGTCATCATCAAGACAGTATGGTACCAGCATAAAAACAGACACATAGATCAATTCAACAGAATAGAGAGCCCAGAATTAGACCCTCAACTCTATGGTCAACTAATCTTCGACAAAGCAAGAAAGAATGTCCAGTGGAAAAAAGACAGCCTCTTCAACCAATGGTGTTGGGAAAATTGGACAGTCACATGTAGAAAAATGTAACTGGACCATTTCCTTACCCAACACACAAAAATAAACTCAAAATGGATGAAGGACCTCAAAGTGAGAAAGGAATCCATCAAAATCCTTGAGGAGAACACAGGCAGCAACCTCTTTGACCTTAGCCACAGCAACTTCTTCCTAGGAACATCACCAAAGGCCAGGGAAGCAAGGGCAAAAATGAACTATTGGGACTTCATCAAGATCAAAAACTTCTGCACAGCAAAGAAACAGTTATCAAAACCAATAGATGAATAAAACAAAACAAAAACAAAAGACAACTGACAGAATGGAAGAAGATATTTGCAAACAACATATCGGATAAAGGGGTAGTATCTAAAATCTATAAAGAATATCAACCTCAACACCCAAAGAACAAATAATCCAATCAAGAAATGGGCAGAGGACATGAACAGACATTTCTGCAAAGAAGACATCCAGGTGGCCAACAGACACATGAAAAAGTGCTGCACATCGCTTGGCATCAGGGAAATACAAATCAAAACCACAATGAGATACCACCTCACACCAGTCAGAATGGCTAAAATTAACAAGTCAGGGAATGACAGATGCTGGCGAGGATGCGGAGAAAGGGGAACCCTCCTACACTGTTGGTGGAAATGCAACCACTCTGGAAAACAGCATGGAGGTTCCTCAGAAAGTTTAAAATAGAGCTACCCTATGACCCAGCAACTGCACTACTGGATATTTACTCTAAGGATACAAATACAGTGATCCAAAGGGGCACGTGCACCTGAAGGTTTATAGAAGCAATGCACACAATAGCCAAACTATGGAAAGAACCTAGATGTCCATCAACAGATGAATGGATAAAGAAGAGGTGGTATATATAAATATATAGATATAGATATATAATGGAATACTATGCAACCATCAAAAGAAATAAAATCTTGCCATTTGCCATGACGTGGATGGAACTAGATGGTTTCATGCTTAGTGAATAAGTGAATCAGAGAAAGACAATTATCATATGATCTCTCTGATAGGAGGAAGTTGAGAGGCAACCATTTGGGGTTTGGGGGATAGGAAAAGAATAAATGAAACAAGATGGGATCAGGAGAGATTCTTAATCTCACAATACAAACTGAGCATTGCCGGGAGGAGGGGGGTAGGGAGAGTGTGGTTGGGTTATGGACACTGGGGAGGGTATGTGCTATGGTGAGTGCTGTGAAGTGTGTAAATCTGGCGATTCACAGACCTGTACCCCTGGGGCTAATAATACATTATATGTTAATAAAAAAAAAAAAGAAAGAAAGAAAATTTAACAATATAGTCAATGAATCAATCTATACTCCTGTACCAGAGTGTAAACAATCTTTATCAAGCCTATGGAAAATATATGAAAAATACTCAAAGCATTTATAAGAGAAACACAAACACATTTTAAAAGGATATATATTCAGGCAACATTCTCTGTTATTTTTTTCCTATATAATTTTTCTACCAAAGAGAAAATAAAAGTTAAAAAAGCAAATTGTTGTAAGAAAAGAAAATATAACAAAACCTGGGAATGGTAGTAAAAGCTATACGCAGAGGAAAATTTATAATCATACACTTTAATTATTAAAAAGCATGTACTAGGGGCGCCCAGGTGGCTCAGTTGGTTAAGCAGCTGCCTTCGGCTCGGGTCATGATTCCAAGGTCCTAGGATCGAGCCCCGCATCGGGCTCCCTGCTCAGCAGATAGCCTGCTTCTCTCTCTCCCCCTCTCGCTGCCGCTCTGCTTACTTGTGCTCTCTCTCTAGCTCTCTGTCAAATAAACAAATAAAATATTAAAAAAAAAGTATGTACTAAAAATTAATGAATAAACAATGATCATACTTTTCTCTGAATAATCCATTTTTAAGTGATACTCCCAATATCTTTAAGCTGTACAAATATTTAAAATACAGTATTTGAAATGAAATCAAGGAACTTCAGTAGAAAATCAAAAAGAACTATAGGGTGCCTGGGTGGTGGAGTTGGTCAGGCTTAGGTTTAACGACCTCAGGATCAGGATCAAGCCAAGTCTGGCTCCACAGTTAGCATGGAGTCCCCATGAGATAGTCTCTCCTTCCCCTTCTGCCCCTCCCCTTGCTTAACATACAAACACACTCTCTCAAATAAATAAAACTTAAAAAAAAAAAAAAACGACTGAAAACTGACAGAGGTAATCAAACACAAAAGCAAATGGTTATCCAAAGGATAAAGAGGCATGATGTCTAATAAAAAGAGGTCAATTTATTAATAATTTAAAAAAAAAAGATATACTATTTCTAAATATAGGTGTATTTAATGAGAGCGATAAAAATTCTCAGCAATCTAGAAATAGATGCTATGATATGCTAGAGCAAGCCCAACAGAATGGATTGTTAAATTATCTGAAACTGTGTTTCAATTAATATACTGATAATTTAAATAGCTAGAGTGGCAAATTTTTATGATTTTAAAACTGGCAAATTCTATGAATCAGGGCAGAAAACTGGTTGTTAAACATTTACCAGCACATCACTCAATAAAATCCCTCAACCCAGTAAAAGGCAACTATGAAAAATCTACAGCAATAATCATAAGAAATTATTAAAAGCTCATCTTTTTTTCTAGATTAAAGATAAATAAAATATCTAAGACAGTTTGATATTGATGTAAATATACATTTATATATCACATGAAGTCAAATAGTTACTTTAGAATAGTTTTTTGTGTTTTTCACAAAACACCAAGTTAATCCAAAAGAGAACAAACAGTCTCTTAGCAATGGAATTAAAACTAATGGATCTCCATATTTTTAAAAAACCTCATTCCAAAAAATTTAACTTGAAATGGAACTTATATAAAATTTCAAACAATTAATACTGATCTAAAATGACAGACAGAAAGTTCATGGTAAATTGCTTCTAAGGATACAGGGAGATTTTTTAAGTTTTTATTTAAATTCTAGTTAATTAAGATACCATGTATTGTTAGTTTCAGTGTACAATTTAGTGATTCAACACATCCATACAACTTTTGGTGCTCATCACAAGTGCACTCTCTAATCCCCATCCATTATTTAACAGCCCAAGTGTCCACTGACTGATAAATGGATAAAGAAGATGCATATATTTAAGTACATATTTCATATATATATGTTTACATATATACTATATGTATATAATAGAATATTACTCAGCCATAAAAATAATAAGGTACAGGGGGATTTTACCACAAGGGAGCATGAGGGAATTTTTCTAAACAGGATGACAATTTTTTATAACTTGAATAGTGAGCTGATTATGTGTTAAAATTGTCAACACTCATCAGTGTGAAACACTTAAAATAGACAAATTTTATTATGTGTAATTTAAACATTAATAAAGTTTTGATTTTCAAGATTATTAGGAAGGACCTTTTCATTTTTTAAAAAATTTATTTGATAGAGAAACAGAGAGAGCACAAGAAGGGGGGAAGGGAAGAGATAAGAGTGAGAAAGATAAGTAAACTACCTGCTGAACCTGGAGCACAACAGGGGGCTTGACTCCAGGACCCCAAGAGCATGAACTGAGCCAAAGTCGTATGCTTAACTGACTGAGCCACCCAGGTATCCCAGGAAACATCTTTTCTTCTGGCTATGATTCAGTAACTGTAGCAGATTAACATTCCCATTACATAACTAGAAAAGTCAAACACCAAAAAAGTATATTCCATTCTCATGAAATTCTAGTAAAAGGTGAATCTGCAGGGACAGATCAGTAGTTGCTTGAGGTCAGGTATGTTGGTAAAGAAATTGTCTTGGAAGGAGCGCATGCAAAAAGATAAACATGTCTCAAAAAAGGATATTCTCTATCTTCAGTGCAAATATATTAGGGATCAACATCCAAAAAATAACTAGAAGATCCTCATATGTTTGGAGAATATAAACATAATCCTAGGTAACAACAGGCTGACAAAACTTACAGGATTTTGAAAACCATTTTAATTGAATAAAAACGTTGCATAGTCAGATTTTTAATGGAGTGTAAATAGCTGCTCTTGATAATAAAATATAAACAAAGTTTTTTTTCTCCTTTGTCTATTCAGAAAACCAAAACTTTTATGTTTTGTCTTTATCAGGTCTTTGACTACTTAAAGTTAAAACTTCTCACTATTAAAAGAGCTAAGTTTTACTAAATGAATAACCCTACATATTTGCCACTGGAACCTCTGATTTCCACCTTGGTTAAGTAAATAAGTTTTAAGTTTTGTAATGATCTGTAATCCTATTTAGGTATATGCTTTATAACTTTCTGAGGCTTTTTAAACAAACATCCCAGGATTCAAATTGTAAATAAAACCTTTTTAACAATAAAATATAAAATAAAACAAAATAGAATTAAATTAAAATAAAATATATAAATTAACATACACATATTACCAAAAATACAGGCTAAATTTCTACCTCAGGAGATTAGAAAAATAATGAAAATACACAGCAAAATAAATTAGAAGGCATGAAATATAATAGAAGGAATTTAATAAAAGAGAAAAATAGAGAAGTTCGGTATGCTCAAAAGTTAATTCTTTAAAAATTCTAATAAAATAGAGGGGGAGGGCCTAGATGGCAAAGAAATAGGAGACCCTGTTTCAACCGGTCTCCTAGAGTGAGCTGAATATCTACCAGAACACCCATGAAATCAGCCTGAGATGTAAGATTATACCCTTCTGGATTTTTACAGGGGAAGAAGACACCAGTGGAGAGGTAAAGAGTGTGAGCATTTGGACTTACATAGGAGGATAAACAGAAGGGGGAGGGAGCCTCCAGAAGTGACCCACTGGAGAGTAATACCCCAATATGAAAGTGCCCTGTGATTGGGAACGAGCATTAACTTGGGAGTCTGGTTAAAAGCACTCAAAAAGAGCAAAATATCTTAAGGGGCAACTGGTGGAATCGAGCAGGCATGGGCATGAGTCTAAGCCCACAGTCCCAGGACAGACACCCCCGACGACCACCCATGCCAGAGAGTGTGGCTGAGCACCCCCGGGTTGCGTGGTTGGCACCACGGCTCAGCTTGGCACATTCCCACCGCTCCAGTCAATGCTCCCTAGACCTTTTGCACACTGCGCAACTGGGGTCTGACCCACACCCCACCATGCCTGAGAAAACTCCATGCAGGTTCTAGCCAGTGGTCTCTAGGACTGGTCGAGGATCTGGATTCTCCCAGCCCTCGCCTGAAGGAATTCAGCATGATCGCTTGTCATGATCCATGGAGGCAACCTGAGGTCTGGATGCCAGACAGCAGTCCCGGTAAAGGCAGCCACCGGAAGTGGGCTCCCTGGACCAATATTGCTCATGGCACGGGGCATGCAGAGACTAGTGGGGGCCTCAGACGACCACTGAGATGGTGGCTAGGGGTGCGTATTGCCTGTTGGAGAATGCGTTGTTCAGCAGAGTTTACAGAGGGGGAGTCTGTGTACTCTGGACCACCCAGAGGGGAGCAGACTAAGGCTTTTCTCTGAGACATAGGTCTGGTGCAGTTTACTTTCCACTAAACCTCCAAAGGGCCACAAAAAGCCACCAAAGAACAAAAACTGTCAGAGAACAAAAGCCTGAAAAACCAGTTTCCACAGAGCCAAGCCCCTTGATAGAGGGCAGGAGGACTCAACCCAAACTAAAAATAATGTGGCAAGCCCCTCCCCCAGAAAGCCAGCCAAATGAAGAAGAAAACAACCACCACAGGATCCCCATGAAACTGTATAACCCTAGTATCAGGGGAAAACAATATATTAAGCTAATGGTATTGCCTTAAAACCTGTATATTTCATAGACACAACTTTTATTTCAATTCGTTCTCAACCATTCTTGTTCTGTTTATTTTTTTAACCTACTTACCATTATAACTAGAGTTTTGATATAACATATTCCATAATAACCTTTTAACTTGAACTTTTTCCATACATATACCTGTTTTTATCTTTTCTATTTTTTTAATACATATAGATAAAAGCTTCAAGGCAATCCTCTTTACCTAATCAATACTACCCCTTATATATAAACTAGTTTTAATCTCCCTTTATCTCTGGAAAGTTGAGTCCTTTAACAAAGATAAACCCAGGAAGAATCAAAATAACCTTTCTTACCCAGATCAAGGATTTATAACCACCACCCATATTTTCCTTCTGTCAGTATTCCAGTGTAGTTGTTTTAGTTATGGTATTATATAAATCCTATCCTTGGGGTTCATTTTGGCTGGGTACTTTTTTTTTTCCTTGTCATTTACTTTTGTTAGTCTTCTTGTTTGTCTGTTTTTGTTTGTGTACCTTATAAATATTACCTTTGGGGCCCATTCCGGCTGAGTCTTCTCTTCCCTCTCTCTTTTTCTTTTTTCTTTCTTTTTGGTGGTGACTTCCAATTGCTCAGAGTGTTCCAGGGTGCAACTTGCCTGGATTGCGTTTGATATATTCAGCTACATATCCCCTCAACCACCTCTCACCAAAATGATTAGGGGGAGGAGCACCCAACAGAGGAAAAATACAGATACTATTCCCTCTCCATCAGAACTACTGGATATGGACATAAACAGTATTTCAGAGAGGGAATTCAGGGCAACAATTATCCAGGCAATGTCTAGGTTAGAAAAACCATTAGTGACAACATAGACTCTCTAAGGGCAGAAGGGAAAGTCTCCCTGGAAGATGTTAAAAATGCTATCAATGAGATCCAATCTAATCTAAATACTCTAAAAGCTAGGATAACCAAGGCAGAAGATAATTAGTGATCTAGAGAACAAACTGATAGAGAAAAAAGATCAGGAGGAGGCTTGGAAGAAACAGTTTAGAAGCCATGAAAACAGAATTAGGGAAATAAATGGCTTCATGAAAGGTTCCAACTTCAGAATTATTGGGATCCCTGAGGGGGTAGAGAAAGAGAGAACACTAGAAGATATAGTAGAACATATTCTGTCTGAAAATTTTCCCACTCTGGGTAATGGAACCAGCGTTTGTGTCCTAGAGGTAGAAAGACAGCCCCCCAAGATCAAAGAATGTAGAAAAACCTCGAGGCACTTGATTGTGAGACTGAAAAATCATAATTTTAGACAAGAGCTTTTGAGAGCAGGTAGGGGGAGGAGATCCCTTATGTACAGAGGAAGGTCCATCAGAATAACGTCAGACCTGTCCACAGAAACCTGGCAAGCCAGAAAGGGCTGGCAAGACAAATATCATTCTCAATGGGGAAAAGCTGACAGCCTTACTTTTGAGATCAGGAACACAACAAGGATGTCCACTCACACTATTGTCGTTCAACATAGTATTAGAAGTCCTAGCAACAGCAATCAGACAACAAAAAGAAATAAAACATATTCAAATTAGCAAGGAAGAAGTTAAACTCTCTTTCTTCACAGAAGACACGATACTTTATATGGAAAACCCAAAAGACCCCACCCTCAAACTACTAGAACTCACACAGCAATTCAGTAATGTGGCAAGATACAAAATTAATGTACAGAAATCAGTTGCTTTCTTATACATTAATAATGAAAACATAGAAAGGTAAATTAGAGAATTGATTCCATTTACTATAGCACCAAGAACCATACTTGGGAATAAACATAACCAAAGAGGTAAAGGTCTGTACTCGAGTAACTACAGAACACTCATGAAAGAAACTGAAGACATGAAAAGATGGAAGAACATTCCATGCTCATGGATTGGAAGAATAAATATTGTTAAAATGTCTACATTGCCTAGAGCAATCTATACTTTCAATGCCATTCTGATCAAAATTCCACCAGCATTTTTCAAAGAGTTGGAACAAACAATCCTAAAATTTGTATGGAACCAGAAGAGACCCTGAATTGCTAAGGAAATGTTGAAAAAGAAAAACAAAACCGGGGGCATCACGTTGCCTGATTTCAAGTTTTATGACAAAGCTGTGATCACCAACAGCATATTACTGGCACAAAAACAGATACATACATCAGGGGAACAGAGTAGAGAGCCCATATATAGACCCTCAACTCTATGGTCAAATAATCTTTGACAAACCAGGAAAAAATATACAATGAGGAAAAAAAAAAAAGACAGCCTCTTCAATAAATGATACTGTGAAAATTGGACAGGTATGTGTAGAAGAATGAAACTCGACTATTCTCTTACACCATACACAAAGATAAACTCAAAATAGATAAAAGACCTCAAGGTGAGGCAGGAATCTATCAAAATCCTAGAGAAGAACATAGGCAGTAACCTCTTTGACATCAGCCACAGCATGTCTTCTTTTAAGACATATCTCCAAAGGCAAAGGAAACAAAAGCAAAAATGAACTTTTGGGACTTCATCAAGATCTAAAGCTTCTGCATAGCAAAGGAAACAGTCAACAAAATAAAGAGACAACACAGGGAATGGGAGAAGATATTTGCAAATGACACCAGAGACAAAGGGCTGATATCCAGGATCTATGAAGAACTCCTCAAACTCAACACACACAAAACAGATAATCATGTCAAAAATGGGTAGACAACATGAACAGATACTTCTCCAAAGAAGACATACAAATGGCTAACAGACACATGAAAAAATGTTCATCATTAGCCATTAGGGAGATTTGAATCAAAATCACATTGAGATACCACCTTGCACCAGTTAGAATGGCCAAAATCAACAAGACAGTAAACAACATCTGTTGGAGAGGATGTCGAGAAGGGGGAACCCTCTTACACTGTTGGTGGGAATGCAAGTTGGTGTAGCCTCTTGGAAAATCGTGTAAGATTCCTTAATAAATTAAAAATAGAGCTCCCCTATGACACTGCTATTGCACTACTGGGTATTTACTCCAAAGATTCAGATGTAGTGAAAAGATGGCCACTGTACCCCAATGTTCATAGCAGCAATGGCCACAGTCGCCAAACAGAGGAAAGAACCAAAATGCCCTTCAACAGAGGAATGAATAAAGAAGCTATGGTCCATATGTACGATGGAGTATTATGCCTCCATTAGAAAGGATGAATACCCAAATTTTCTATGAACGTGGCCGGGACTGGAAGAGATTGTGCTGAGTGAAATAAATCAAGCAGACAGAGTCAATTATCATATGGTTTCACTTACTTGTGGAGCATAAGGAATAACATGGAGGACACTGCGAGATGGAGAGAAGTGAGTTGGGGGAAATCAGAGAGGGAGACAAACCATGGGAGACTATGGACTCTGAGAAACAAACTGAGGGTTTTGGAGAGGAGAGGAGTGGGGGATTGAGTGAGCCTGGTGGTGGGTAGTAAGGAGTTGTATGTATTCATGTATTGCATGAAGCACTGGGTGTGGTGTATAAACAATGAATTTTGGAATACTGAAAATAAAATAAAATGAAAAAAATTCTAATAAAATAAATCAATCTCTAGTAAGACTTATAGAAAAAAAAGGAAAAAAAGAGACACAAAAATTTTTAAATATGTAAATGAAATATAGGACACTAATTCAGATTCTACAGATATTAAAATGTTTTTGGAGTAGATTATGATAATTATATACTAATAAATTAAAAATATGCATGAAATAAATAAATTCCTAGGGAAAAAATATTAAAAGATATTGAAGAGAGAATATAACGCCTGAAATAACCTATAATATTAAAGAAATTTAATTACTGGACAAAAAATTTTCATAAACAAAATTCTGAAATCAGATGCCTTCACTGCTAAGTTCTACCAAAAAAATTCTAAATTTGAACAAAATATGCCAGAGAATTAGTTTACACCTTGATATGAAACCAGGAAAGGCAATTAAGGAAAATCCCAAGGCAAACAATCATAAATACAGTTATAAGAGTAAAAACTAAAATGTTATCACATAAAGACTAACATATATTTTAAAAAGACAATGGCGTAAGTTTTATAAAAACTTATTTTTGATTTTTTAACCTTACAAAATCAATCTATTCAAGTCATTATATTAGGTTCATAAAGTAGAAATTATAAGTGAAAAATTTCAGAAAACCTGAATAATTCAGATAAAAAAGGAGTTTCTGTGATATAACATTCAGTCACAATTTAAAAAAGTAAAACCTTAGTAAGAGTAACTAATACTGTAAACACCATTTTTCATCACTTGATTTTTCTTCACTTGCTATTTTTAATTATTTTGACTAATATATGAATATTGAAATTTGTTTTTTACAAACATGGTATTACACTTGAAAAATAATACATAGATATGCTTGCTTTCACTTGCTATTTATTACTAACAATGTTCATTTTGAAAATTTTGAAATCATGAAAAAGTTTCACAGATAATACAGTAAACTGAGCTCTGTCTACTGCACTTCACTACAATGCAGTAAATTCAAAATTTTGGAAGTTGACATCAGCAGGCAATTTTATACCTTTACCCTTAAATTATCCTCCTGGCAATAGTGCAAATAAGTTATACTATAGGAACATATGCTATTTATTTATAAGATTTTATTTATTTATTTATTTATTTATTTATTTATTTATTTATTTATTTATTTGTCAGAGAGAGAGAGAGGGAGAGAGCAAGCACAGGCAGACAGAGTGGCAGGCAAAGGCAGAGGGAGAAGCAGGCTCCCTGCCAAGCAAGGAGCCCAATGTGGGATTTGATCCCTGGACGCTGGGATCATGACTGAGCTGAAGGCAGCCTCTTAACCAACTGAGCCACCCAGGCATCCCAGAACTTACGTTATTTAAATTCATATATAGTAACAAGTGAAACCCTCAGTATATCTCTCTGCAATTTGGTCATCATCATGTATGATTTTATCATTACTTTCTAAGGGTTATTTTATTTCATAGCTTCAATGTTCCCTAAAACATATCCAATGAATACAGATGGGGGAAATACTTTCAATGTATTTTTAGCATAGATGAATTATTCTGCTTCTTATGAGCAATGTCTAGTAATTCCACAACACAGAATTCATAATAAGCATGGAATCAAAGTGCTTCCATGAAAACCATTCCACACTTGGTATGTTATTTCTTTGACTGGAGATACATGTTGAGTATAACTGTCCATAGAAATGTAATTTATAGATTTCACTCTGAAGAAAAAAAAAAAAGACCTGAAACTCTGAATAACAAGGTAGAATACATTTCCAAAAGCCTGTTTAGGAATAAAATGTCCTTGAGGTAGATCAGGTTGCAACTTTTAAAACCTACAACCTCATGTTTTTCCACAATCATATCAGGAAGAGCAGTGACATTTTTAAAACTAACTTTTGGAATGTGTCTTCATTCAATAAAGAATAGCATGACAATGTAGGAAATTAACACAGTCTATTCTCCATCACCAATGCATTTAAAAAAGAGAAAGCAGGAGGCAAAACTGAAATGAACATGTTATTGAAAGTTCTCATTTTCCACAGGTCAAATCCCTGTTCTGTAATAGAACAATTAACTGTGATGACCCTGGTATTCCCCTCCTTGGTTTACTATAAACTGTGCCTGTGCAATATCACCCAGTAAAAAAGCTTCAAGTTTTGCTATTTGTTCATATTTATTTTAAAGTGTGTGTGTGTGTGTGTGTGTGAGAGAGAGAGAGACAGACAGACAGACAGACAGAATGGCTTCCATCTATCTTTTGAACTTCAAATCAGTAAGTCCAAATGTCTAGTGGAACAGCTTTGTCTCCACATAATCTCAAACCACTCGTAATAAAATACTTTTGGGCCACTACCATCCCCCAATCTATCTCCTTTTCTGATTCCGTTGTAGTTGGTGAGAAACAACTCCATCAAAACTTTAATAAAGAATTGTTTAAAATATGGCCATGTTCCTTTTTCTGATCCTTAAGGTCCAGCAATTTACAAATTCTTATTGAGTTTGTCACCCAAGATTCTCTTGCATCCTCCTTCCTTTTCCATTTACACTACCATTTTTCATTTCTTCTTTTAAAGATTTATTTATTTCACAGATTGAGGATGATGGGGAAAACAGAAAGAGAATGGGGGAAGGGACAGAGGGAGAGGGAAAGGAAGGAACAAAAGCAGACTCCACATGAGCACAGAGCCTGCTTCAGGGCTCAATCCCAGGACCCTGAGATCACGACCTAAGCCAAAATCAGTAGTCAGATGCCTAACCCACTAGCTACCCAGATGCCCCTACACTACCATTTTTCTAAATAAGGTTTTCATCTCCTCCTTCAGTTCATTACATCCTATAACAAACTCCTACTCTACTGATGGTATGACATTAAAAAAATGCAAATAAAACTATTATTTCTTTTTCTGACACCCTTCATTATTTCTGCATCACCTACCTTACAAACTAAATGGCATATCAGACCTTTTCTACTTATATATCTGCTATTATAGAAAACTGGATACCTTGAAAAACTCTCTATGTGAAAACACAGAATTAATGCAATAATATTTTAGGAAACTATTTTTATAAAACTGTCATTCAGCTACCAAGATAGTAAGGGATATCCTCAGAGATAAAAAATGAAGACACAGGGGCACCTGGGTGGCTCAGTGGTTTAAAGCCTCTGCCTTCGGCTCAGATCATGATCCCAGAGTCCTGGGATCGAGCCCCACATCGGGCTCTCTGCTTAGCAGGGAGCCTGCTTCCTCCTCAATCTCTCTCTCTCTCTCTCTCTGTCTCTCTGCCTGCCTCTCTGCCTACTTGCAATCTCTGTCTGTCGCATAAATTAATAAAATCTTTAAAAAAAAAATGAAGACACATATTTGTATAGGTATATAGTGAACAAAGATGAAACTGCCTAATGGAAATCTACCAGTCCCTACTGATCTAAATCTTCTTTTATTTTGGTTGTATACTGACCAATAAGCAAAACCTTATAAATGACCATGAAACTAAGTTGATTTTAGAAACTCTCCTCCTTTATTAAACCAGGATTTTTAAATGATATAGTTCACTTTCTTTCACAATGCTGTGACAGAGAAATTCCTGAGCTAAAGTATAAAAATTCAGAAGGAGGGGAGCCTGGGTGGCTCAGTGGGTTAAGCCGCTGCCTTTGGCTCAGGTCATGATCTCAGGGTCCTGGGATTGAGTCCTGCATTGGGCTCTCTGCTCAGCAGGGAGCCTGCTTCCTCCTCTCTCTCTCTCTCTGCCTGCCTCTCTGCCTACTTGTGATCTCTCTCTGTCAAATAAATAAATAAAATCTTAAGAAAAAAAAAAGATTAGTTTAAAAAAAAATCAGGAGGAAGTAAAGAAGGGAAGAAAAAAAAATAAATCTATATCTAGACATATTGCTGTCTGTCAATTTTTTCTTTAAAGAAGACTATTAAAGCAGCTAAAGATTATTTATAAAGGAGCCAAAGTTAAGTCCAAACCGATGTCTTAAAACAGAAAAAAACACAACTACAATAAAAATTTTTAAAAATGAAAAAATTGCAATAATGTCTTCAAAGTTTGGGGAACAATAAATATCAAAAATAAATACAGAAAAACAGAGAATTAAACTCTAAAAGAAACTTCACTAAAGGTATGTTGTCTACTGATTCATGACAAATTACCACAACTTAAGGGTTTAAAAGGAATCACATTTATTATATCATAGTATGGCAGGTCAGATGGACAGGAAGTATTCACCAGTTCTCTGCATAGGTTCTCATAAGGCTGAAATCAAGGACTCAGCCTTGATTTCTAGACCCTATCAAAAAATACACTTTTATACTCATTCCCATTATTGGCAGAATTATATTCTTTGCTGTTACAGCTCTAAAAGTCCCCAGTTTCTACTGACAGGAACAGCTCTCAGCAAGTAGGTCTTTGCTCTATGACCTTCTCCAGTTCAAAGCCACCAAGAGAGAACCTACCTCAGATCAAATCCTTCTAACACTCTAAATCTGAGTTCCCCTTCTAAAAACCAGCTGAAGAAATCTCTCTGGTTTTAAAGGACTTTAGTGATTATGTTAAGCATACCTAGACCACAGTTGAGTTAGAGACTCAATACACATTGGTGTTTTTTTGTTTTGTTTTGTTTTTAAGGATTTTATTTATTTATTTGCAGGCAGAGAGGCAGGCAGAGAGAGAGAGGTGGAAGCAGGCTCCCCACTGAGCAGAGAGCCTGATGCGGGGCTCGATTCCAGGACTCTGGGATCACGACCTGAGCCAAAGGCAGAGGCTTTAACCCACTGAGCCACCCAGGCGCCCCAATACACATTGTTTTAATAGAACATAAAATAGTCACAACCATTATATTCACAGTAGTGATTAAAAGTAAGTTTAGAAAAAAAGGTAAATTAACTTGGTCAAGGTCACAATGGTAGTTAGTGCATGATGGGTGCTTGAACCTAGTTAAGTCCTCAAGGAGGCTATTTTCCCAGAACCACACCACTTTGCCTCCTTTCAATCTACTTGTTTAATGCTACTTGTCGAGAATTTACCTAAACTACTTCATAATATTGCTGCTCAGCATCAATTTGATATGTCCAAGTGGCAGACAGGGGCCTTTGAAATGACCACTATCCCCTCCTGCAAGCACATGCCCAGGATAACAGTCCAGAGACACAACTAAGTGTAAGTTCTTCCTTCATATGAAACCCTCAACAGTCTTTGTGATAAACAGTCTCTCCCACCCAGGGCCTTCTGCTTGAGGGCCCCTCTGAAGTTTACCAAAGCTCTGCTCTTTGGTTATATGGACCAATCTGGCTTTAACCTAGGAACCCCAAAGGACTCTACGCATGGACCCTAAGTCTTGCCATTCTCTCTAGATGCAATCTGCCTTGACATCCCCACATAGTCTCTCCAGGAATGCTGTGTGCACCTCCTCCAGGACCTGTGAGTGAAAACTTCTCTATTTCAATTTCCTGGGGGTCTTTTTTTGAAACTTAGCTAATCGACTCTCACCTTGGGCACTACTTAACAAATGTTAATTTAACAAAGTCATAACACTATAATAGCTGCAATTTTACTCTGCGTACTGAAAAAAAAAAAAAAATTCCCAACATAGTATGTTCCTATCCTACTTCCAGAATTTTGTGATTTTTTTTCCTATCATTATCATTTTCAAGATTTGCTGAACACTTCATTTGAAAGTTTATACTTCTCAAACACATGGGACAATGCCAAGGCAAGAATCTGTCTCAAAACAAGTTTATAATGATACATTTTAATCAAAAAGAACAGCCATATGAGAATTTTCACATTTTGGGAGCACAGGTGTAGCATTTCTTCAGGTTTATTTACAAAAACTATGTAGCTTCATAAAAATCCATATTCAGATGCAAAACAATTTGCCCGCACAGCTGCCTCAAACTCCAAGTGGGCTAATCAGCTAAGGATTGTGTAAGGGCCTCTCAGGAGTACTTATTGTTTTTCAGGTATGGGAACTTTTCAAAATGTAGGAACAGTGTGACATTCTCAGTTTCCTTAAGACAATTAGATTCAGCTGTTAACTGAAGTGGAATATTGCTGATTTTTCCCTCACAACTCCACAGATATAAGGCATGTGCCAAGAATGAGTAAGGAAGAATAGCTCCACCATAACTGATGGCTAAACACTTCTAAGAATATAAACAATGCTATTTTTAATAATGTTGGGATAAAAGCCTTATTATGCCTGTGTAAGTGATGCTTCCTACTTTTGCCAAGGACCTTCTCAAACATTAAAAAATAAGTGTTCTGAATTCCATTCTTGTCCCTAAAACATTTTGTGATTTTTTAGTCTTATTGATGCATTTATTGAAAAATCGGTGAGCAAAGATTATAAGACACACATGATAATGGAAAAACAATCCTTGCAATCAAATAGTTTATGATTTTGGTAACGGGGAAATTCTGAAGTTGTATTGCTTGGAAATGCAGTCCAAAGTAGGTGGTAAACCCCATGGAAGGCTAAATATCAGCATAATACCTATAGTAGATATAGTAGATGTAAGAAATGTGCAATCTTAAAAGAAGGGTTTGAAGTAGAGAATAAAATATGCATATGTAGTATAAAATTGATTAAGAACATAAAACTGTCATACAAAATAAATATGACAATACATTCAGTCTATCAACCTATGCTCTGCAGAGAATTTAACTCTATAATTATGTTCTGCTGTATCACATACACTGATCATGAAAAGGTCCATTAAAATCAAAGAAAGTTATCAGAAGTGGTATATAGTGGCTTGCATTACCAAATCGTGCAGTGATGGAAACTGTAAAGCAATAAGGCCAAATCATAAGGTCAAAATTTAATGAGATATTAAGAACTTCTAATAAACAGAATGACACTGTTAGATTTATAGTGTCAGCTACTGTAGACAACTGAATGATGTTCCTCAAAAAATTAAAAACAGAGACACCATATGATCTAGCAATTCAATTACTGGGTATATATCCAAAGAAATAAAAACTCTAATTCAAAAAGATACATGAATCTCTATGTTCACTGCAGCATTATTTACAATAGCCAAGATATGAAAACAATTCAAGTATCCACCAATGGATGAATGGATAAAGAAGATGTAAGAGATATAATATATAGAGAGATAGATAGATAGATAGATAGGATGGAATACCACTCAGCCATGAAAAAATAATCTTGCCATTTGCAACACATATGGATCTTGAGGGTATTGCACTAAATGAAATAAATGATTTCACCTACATGTGGAATCTAAAACACAAAAGAAAACCCAAGACCCATAGAAGGTTGTAACAATTTTTCCTACCAACAGCCCTATATCAGTTTTACTACATACTTGATGGTATGTTATCACCATTGATTTTTTTTCAATCCTTAGAGATCTTTATTTTTTTTATTAATTATTTTTATTAACATATAATGTATTATTTGCCCCAGATGTACAGGTCTGTGAATCATCAGGCTTACACACTTCACAGCACTCACCATATCACATACCATCCCCAATGTCCATAACCCAACCACCCTCTTCATATTCCCCCTGCCACTAGCAACCCTCAGTTTGTTTTGTGAGATTAAGATTCTCTTATGGTTTGTCTTCCTCCTGATCCCATCTATCACCACTGATTTTTAATTTTGCAAATTTAATAGGCATTAAATGGCACTTATTTAAAATTCTGATAACTTACTTTTCTACAATAACTAGTGAAGTTGTTCATATTTTCATATAATTTTTAGGGACTTAACAGTTCTTTTCCAAGTTTCCTACTGATGTTCTATGCTCATACTGTTCCTATTCTCTCCTTGAAGATTAACTTCAAGGATATTTACATTACTTGCAATTTTTGTGAGTAATGGTCCATCCTTCACTCTCCAATTATAGAGAGAATATTAAAGGGAAAAATTCATTTGTTTCACACATTATGAAGATAACTTATTCGTCCATATTTATTGGCCAAAATAATTTGGTAGAATTTATGACAAAAACATAAACACAGACTAAAATTACCATCAATAAATTAGCAAAAATAAATTAATAAATTTCCTTAGTTTCTTTTTTGTATGTTGTTTATTTTAACTAAAGTCACTGAAAAAATAATTTGTAGGTTATACATGAATAGCCTCCATTTATATGTTTGTCCATATTATCTCATTGTGACAAATAATATAGAATACAAAAATAAAATTATTCATTTGGAAATATTTATTAAATATTTGATATGTCAGACATAATGACAAGTTCTAGAAAAGTAAAATACTAACAAGTAATATATAATCCTGAAAACTGCTCAGTTTAGAATGAAAAGCAAAGTGTAAATTTTAAGTTAAGTGATATTATAAGCACTAGCCTGAAAAGTATGTACATACTTGACTTGGTTTTAAGATCATTCTTTTACTCCTAAGTTTTAAAAGGGTGAGAATGAAGGATACCTAGGTGCCTCAGTGGGTTAAGCCTCTGTGTTCCGCTCAGATCAAGGTCTCAGGGTCCTGGGATGGAGCCCCACATTGCGCTCTCTGCTCAGCAGGGAGCCTGCTTCTCCCTCTCTCTCTGACTACTTGTGATGTCTCTCTCTGTCAAAAAAATAAAATCTTTAAAAATAAATAAATAAAAGGGTGAAAATGAGAAAGAATCTAGACAAAGAAGGACTAAAGTCTATTCCAGATAGTGATCAGCAAGTGTAAAAACACAGAGGCATGAGAAATCACAAGAAATTTAACATAACTAACACTAAATGTGTATGTAGGGAAGTATTAGGAATGGAACAGGAAACATGGATTATTATCAGATCATTTACATTTTCATATGCAAAGAATGGAATTTAACTTTTATTCTTAAAATTTAGTGGAACCTTTTACATTTTATAAACAGGAGACTGGCATGATCTGATTATAATATGGAAATACTAATTTTGTAACAATGTATAAAAATAAAGTAGGAATCTTTGGAATTAGATCAAACGGGATGCCTCTGAATTAGTCTATTCATAATATACTAGAGCATCACTCACCTCTTAAAACATACTTCAGAGGTGAAATGCCCAGTAGGTCTATAAAAACAGTGGCCATATAATTTATTGTCCAAACTGAGATACGTTAGAGAATAAATAGAGGTGCTATTAATAATTACGAGGTTGACAGGCATATACCAGAACTTTTCTGAGCAAGTTAGTATATATGGTTGTTTTATCTTTAATGACTTGATCTATCATTCAAGAGCCTGTAGAAAGTTTACCTACTTCCTCTTCATAAATTAAATACATACTTAGTAAAGAGAAGAAGATTTGTAAGGGGGGAATTTTCAATGAGCAGCCTTTGGGCAGACTAATTTACATAATTTTGCAAGATAAACTTCTAGGGCTAAAATAAAGAATGTGAAAGCAGTGGTATTAAAGAAATCACTTCAGCTGTCTAATCATATGGCTGTAGAGCCTGCACATTCTAATAAATTCTTATGGGAGAGTCCTTCCTTTTTTTGCACAAAAAAATTATTTATTGCCATTACATATTGGTTCCAGAAGATTTCCATTGCAACTTCAATTGATTTGTTTCTGAATTACAATAACAACAATAGCCACAAAATATGCAAAGCCTCCTGCCCCCAGGTTAAGTAATTTTTAAAGTTTTTTAATTCCAGCATAGTTAATAGTATTATATCAGTTTCAGGTGCAAAATACAGTAAATCAACAATTCTATACATTACTCAGTGCTCATCCTAAGTGTACTCCTTAATCCCCATCACCTATTTCCCCAATCCCCATCCCTACCCCCGACACCCACGGACCTTACCTTCTAGTAACTATCAGCTCTCTATATTTAAAAAAAAGTCTGTTTCTTGGTTTGTCTCTATTTTTTTTCCTTTGTTCATTTATTTTGTTTCTTAAATTCTGCATGAGTGAAATAATATGGTCTTAGTCTTTCTCTGGCTGATTTATTTCACTTAGTATTGAGTCCTTCTCATTTCTGATGGAACTATATGGGATGGAAGCCATGCTATTTATTTCTTAGCTGAGCAGATGTTGTTTATTCAAACTCATGAGTATTAAGCACTTTCAATTTGGAGGAGCAAAAAAGTTAGGAAAATTTCCACAGGACCTAAACTTTTAAGTAGATTTTTAAAAAGATTTATTTGAGAGAAAGAGAGAGAGTGAGCCCACATGTGAGCTGGAGGAGGGGCAGGGAGAGAGAGGGAATTTTAGGCAGATCCCTGCCAGGTGGGAAGGCAGATACAGGGCTTGATCTCAGGACCTCAAGATCCGGAGCTAAGCCAGAATCCAGAGTCATACACTCAACTGACACCCAAGTGTCCCAGGACTTACCTTTTAAGAAACAGATCCAATTCCACAATAACTGTGAGCCTGGCTTCCTTCTGCTACAATTCATTAATATATGGCCTTCCAAACAGTATTTACTTAACCTAACCTCAGGACATCTCATTCCTGAAATCAGGGTGTCATTTAGGTCCAGAATAACAATACTTGAAAGAGTTCTCTATGCTAAAAGCAAAACAATATTCAGTTGCAAATAATAAATCCATTTTATCTAACAAAATGTGTGTAATTAGCTAAAAAAATTATCTTTTTATAAAAAAGATTTTTATTGATTTGACAGAGAGAGAGAGAGAGAGAGAACAAAAGCAAGGAAGCAGCAGAGGAAGAAGGAGAAGCAGGCTCTCTGCTCAGCAGAGATCATCACCTGAATAGATACTTAACTGACAGCCAGTAAGGCACCCCTAAAAAAATTTATTTTGAAAAAAATCTGCATCCATATAAACAGAGTTTATATCAAATAGCTATTTCGAGCAAATATTTATACATAGGCATAGGCATACATATACATACACAAACATACATAACAAATGTATGTAAACACACATGCAATAATATAATCTCAATTCCCTTAAGGAACTGGCAAAATAAAAAGCAAAATTTCACTTAAGGGAAAGGTCTATGCCCAATTTTCTTAGTATTCCCTGATCATCAATTTTTGTGTTCCAATAAACAGAAGAGAATGATAGAAATAAACTTTTATTTTATTGTTTTGTTTTTAATTTTTTTCTACATTTATATTTTTTCTAGAAGAAATTTTAAGTCATAATATTATTCAACTCTGACATTCTCATAACACAGTGTGATATACTAGTTGAAGATCAGTTAAATTTTACAGAATTGAGTTAAAGTAACAGCAGATTGTTTTACCCCATTTTCTTAAAGAAAGTGACCTTCCTTTTTTTTTTACTTGTAAAAGTGTTGCCCCCAAAGTAGTTACTCACAGCCTTATAAAAAGTTCATCTTTAATGAATTTTTTCTTCATCAGATTTCTTCTCCAAATGGAAAGTCATTTAACATACATGATCCATTTTCTGTAAATTTCTTTTGTCACTCTGTAACTGCTTTATTAATTTCTTTATTTTTTGAGCAAACATTTATTGAATAATCAGCTAGGTGTTAGGCCAAGCACTAGAAATAAAAAGACTGACATAAAACCACAGTGGAACAGGAAGGACATTTTAACAATGTAATAATGGGAAACGAGTACTATAGCAGAGAAAAAAAAGATAGTATTACTGACGACTTACTATCTGCTAGACACTATATACATCTTGTTAAAATTAACAGAGGTTTTTTCCCTCTATTGTTCATTTGTTTCTCAAATTCCACATGATTGAAATCATATGATATTTGTATTTCTCTGGCTTTTTTCACTTACTATTATACTTTCTAGCTCCATCCATATTGTTGCAAATAGCAAGATTCCATCATATATATTTTTATCTCATCTTCTTTATTCATTCATCAATTGATGGACACTAGGCTGCTTCCATATCTTGGCTACTATAAATAATGTTGCAGTAAACATAGCAGTACATGTATCCCTTTGAATTAGTGTTTTTGTATTTTTGGGTAAATACCCAGTAGAGGGATTACTGGATGATAAGGTAGTTCTATTTTTAGCATTTTTTAAGAGAGTGAGCAGGGGCAGAGGGAGAGAGACTCTTAAGCAGGCCCTGTGCCCAGCATGAAGCCCAACATGGTGCTCAATCTCATGACCTTGAGATCATGACCTGAGCTGAAATCATAAGTCTGATGCTGAACCAACTGAGCCACTCAGATACCCCTATTTTAACCTTTTGAGGAACCTCAATACAGTCTTCCACAGTGGCTATATCGCTTGCATGCCCATTAGCAATGCATGAGAGCTCCTTTTCTTCTACATCCTCCCTAACAGTTACTGTGTCTTACGGTTTTAATTTTAGCCATTCTGACAGGTATTAAAGTGATGGCTCATTGTAGTTTGGATCTGCTTCCCTGATGATTAGTGATGTTGAACATCTTTCATGTATGTGCTAGACATTTAGATGTCTTCTTTGGAGAAATATCTGTTCATGATTCTACCCAGTTTTTAATTGGATTATTTGTTTTTTGGGTATTGAGTTATAGACTTTTTTTTAAAATATATTTTGGATACCTACCCTTTATTGGGTATGTTATTTGTAAATATCTTCTCCCATTTAGGAGGTTGCCTTTTAGTTTTATTTGTTCACTGTGCGTAAGCTTTTGTTTTGACGTAGTCCGATAGTTTGTTTTTATTTCCACTGCCTTAAGGAGACATATCTAGAAAATGTTGCTATGGCCAATATCAGAGAAATATTACCTGTGCTTTCTCCTAGAATTTTTATGGTTTCGGTTCTCACATTTGGGTATTTAATCCATCTTAATTTATACACTTTTGTGTATAAAGAAGTGGTCTAGTTTCATTCTTTTGTATGTAAGCTGTCCAGTTTTGCCAACACCATTTACTCGGGAGACTTTTTCCCACTGGATATTTTTTCCTGCTTTGTGAAACTCTAATTGACCATGTCATCGTGAATTTCTGGGTTTTCTTTTGATATTGATCTCCATGTCTATTTTCATGCCAGTAGCATACTTCTTTGATTACTACAACTTTGTAATAAAATTTAAAGCCTGTAATTGTGACACCTCCAGCTTTGCTCCTCTTTTTCAAGGTTGCTTTGGCTACTCAGGATCTCTGGTGGATCCATACAATTTTTAGGATTATTTGTTCTAGCTCTGTGAAAAATGCTATCAGTATTCTGATAGGGATTGCATTAAATGTGTAGTTTGCATTGGGTATTACAGACTTTTTAACAATATTTGTTCTTCCAACCTAAGCACTGAATGTTTTTCTATTTTTTTGTGTCATCCTGAATCTCTTTCATCAGTGTTTTATAGTTTTAAAAGCATAGGACTTTCATCTGTTTGGTTAAGTTTATTCCTAGGTATTTCATTATCTTTGGTGCAGCGATAAACTGCATTGTTTTCTTAGTTTCTCTTTCTGCTGCTTCATTATTAGTGTACAGAAAGACAATATATTTCTGTTATTGATTTTCTATCCTTTGACTTCATTGACTCCATTTATCAGTTCTAGTACTTCTTTGGTGGAGTCTTTAGGGTTTTCTATACATAGTATCATGTCATCTGCAAAGAGTGATAGTTTTATTTCTTCCTTACGAATTTGGATGTCTCTTACTTCTTTTTGTTGTCTAATTGCCAGGGCTAGGACTTCCAGTACTATGTTGAATAAAAGAGGTGAGGTCTTGTTCCTGACCTTAGGGGGAAGCTCTCAGTTTGTTTCCTATTGAGGATGAAGTTATCTGTGGGTTTTTCATGTAAGGACTTCATTATGTTGAGATATGTTCCCTCTAGGCCTCCTTAGCTGATGATTTTTATTATGAATGGATGCTGTACTTTGTCAAATACTTTTTCTGCCTCTATTGGAAATGATCGTATGTTGCTTACATTTCTCTTATTTGATATGAAGTATCACATGGAATGATTGCAAAAACTGAACCACACTTGTATTCCCAGAATAAATCCCACTTGATTGTGGTAAATGATTTTTATAAGGTATTATTGGATTTGGTTTGCTAGTATTTTGTTTAGGATTTTTGCATCTATGTTCATCAGAGATATTGGCCTGTAGTTCTCTTTTTTGGGGGTGTCTTCACCTAGCCTTGGTATCAGGGTAGCAGTGGCCTCATAGAATGAATGTGGAAGCTTCCCTTCCTTTTCTATTTTTTGGAATAGGTGGTAAGAATAGGTATTATCTCTTCTTTAAATGTTTGGGAGAATTCACCTCTGAAGCCATCTGGTCCTGGACTTTTGCTGCTGGAATTTTTTTTTTTTATTACTAATTCAATTTCATTACTGGTAATCAGTCCGTTCAAATTTTCCATTTCTCCCTACTTCACTTTTGGTAGGTTAGACATTTCTAGGAATTTATCTATTTCTCCCACATTGTCCAATATGTTGGCTAAAATTTATTTTTTATTTAAATATTGTGTACACACAACAGAATACATAAATCCTAAGTATTTATCTTGATAATTCTACACAAAGGCAACATACCAATATAATGACACCTAGATCAAGAAATAGAAACACTGCCAGCACTGAGCCTTCTTTGTGTTCCCTGCTAGTCTATACTATCCCCCAAAAGAAACCAATAATTCTGATCTATTACCAAAGCCTTTTCCTTTGTGTTTTAAGTTAATGGATCCATATAGTAATAAGCTTATTTGTATGCAATATCATGTCTATAAGATAGAGCTGTTTTATAGTATGAAAGAGTCCATAAAATTCCATTGTATGACAACACCAGAATTTATATATCCAATTTTTATGGTCTACTTTTAGTTTGGGACAATTATTAATGATGCTATAGCCAGTATTTAAACATATATACACATTTATTTTGAGTATATAACTAAGAATGAAATTGCAGGATCATAGGTTAAACAAATATTCACATTAATAACAAATAAGTTTGTTTGTTTTTAATTATGGGCTATACCAATTCAGACTCCTCCCAACACTGTGTTCCAGGGGTGATGTCAATAAGATGGTGGAACATAACACCCCACAACCTCCTTCCCCCATAGAGATGCTGATTAAACAATAATACATGGAGTAATTCCATGAAAAATCTAGAAACCAGTTAAGAGGCTTTTACATTCCAAGCAACCACAGATCCAGCCATGCTTAAGCCAGCAGAAAAATTTTTGGTGCTCATTCACCAGAACCACCTTTCTATAGTGTGACAGACATAACTAGTAAGGAGATTGAATCAGTTATCAAAAACCTCCCAGCAAAGAAAAGTATAGGACCACACAACTTCACTGGAGGAAAGAAGAATTAACACAAATCCTTCCCAAAGTTCAAAAAAACTGAAGAAATTTCAAACTCATTTTATGAGGCCAGCATTACTCTCTACCAAAGCTAGCCAAATGCAATATAAGAAAAGTAAGGAAATCCAAAATGAATACGTTAGCAAAAATTCTCAACAAAATAATATTCTGCTGTATCTGTGTAATGATTTCCTAGATATGACACCAAAAGAAGAGCTAACAGAAGAAAAAATAGACAAGTGAGATTATAGCAAACTATGATTATATGCACAGTTTTGTTTTTTGTTGTTGATTTTTCCTGTGAAGTAGGAAATATTATAGTGAAAAGAGAACCCACAATGGAAAAAAAAATTGTAGACTATATTGCTAATAAAGGGTTAATTTCCAAAAAATATAAACAACCTGTACAACGCAGTAACACAAAGTAAATAACTTAATTTTTTAAATGGACAAAAGACTCGCATAGGAAATTATCCAAAGAAAACAGCAATAGGTATATGAAAAGATGTTCAACATCACTGATCCAAATAATCATCAAGGAAATGCAACTCAAAAAAACCACAGTGAGTTATATTATACCCACTAGGATGATCATTAACAATAACAAAAAGAAGTGTTGGCAAGAGTGTGGAGAAATTACAATCCTTGCACTGCTGGTGAGAATGTGAAATGGTATAGATGCTATGAAAAACAGGACGGAAAACTCAAGGAAAAAAAATGTAACTGTGATTATAATCCAGCAATTCCACTTTTGGTTATTTACCCAGAATTACTGAAAAAAGATATCAAAGAAATGGTTGCACACTCATATTCACTGCAACAATATTGATAATAGCCAAGTGGTGAGAAAAAAAAACGAAATATCCATTGATGGATGAATAAAGAAAATGTGATACATATGATTATTCAGCTTTAAAAAAGGAGATCCTGTTAAATGCTAAAATATGCATGAAACTTGATGATACATGCTAAGTGAAATAAACCAGACACAGAAAGGCTAATATTGCATGAATCCACTTATGTAAGATAAAGTAGCCTAATTCATAGAAAAAAATATATATAATGGTTGCCAGGGACTGAAGTTAGACAAAAACGGGGAGTTGTCCTGCAATGAGTACAGAGTTTCAATCATACAGGATAAAAAGTGCTTAAAAATCTGTTGTATGACAACGTACATATACAGCAATACTGTACTGTACATTTGAAATTTATGAATAGTATAGATTTTATGCTGTGTTTTATACCACAAGAAAAAGCTCCCTTAATCCTTGCTCACACCTGGTACTCATTTTTTAAAGTCATTCTGGTTTTTTTTGGTTTTTTTTTTAAGATTTATTTATTTGACAGAGATCACAAGTAGGCAGAGAGGCAGGCAGAGAGAGGGAAGTAGGCAGGCTCCCTGCAGAGAGGAGAGCCTGATGCGAGGCTCCATCCCAGGACCCTGGGATCATAACCTGAACCGAAGGCAGAAGCTTTAAATCACTGAGCCACACAAGCGCCCCCTGTTTTTCTTTTTGAAGACATACTGTTTTCTCAGAGGTTCAACACAAGCTCAACTGACCCTACCCCTCCATGACTGGAATGGATGCCATCTTTTATCATGATGTGAGTGTCATCCTTGAAACTTACACATATATATTCCTAATCAAAATTTGGGATTTATTATTACCCTACACAGATCAGACTTATGTACAAGTTATGCCTGGAAAGAGAGGGGTGGGTTAAAACAGTATTTTTGGAAACTTTCAAGTTGAAAATGCAAACTCAAATGCACAATCTAGAGAATGTAATGGGAAAATTAATCTGAAATGTTGACAAACTGTTTACTAAACACATAGAATGAAATGCAATGGCATTCCCTAAACTAAAACTATCTTAGTATGCAAAATAATGATGGGTGTATTATATAACAGTGATGTGTATATATCTCTGACATCCCATACATAATATACAGTTTATATGAATGCATACATTTAAAAATGCATATGTACAATACAACTAACATAAAACTGTAGTACACTTGAATGATATTATTAGTGTCTAATATTGAGTATAACTCACTGTGTGTTTGCAGCACCTTGGAAGTACAGTAATTGCAACCAGTGTAACCAACATTATTTATAAACCACATCTTTGAAACTATGCAGTTTTTACACATATATTTTTAAATAATGTTTCACAATTTTCACAATACTGAGACCTGTGTCACCAAAAAAAAAAAAAAAAGTTTTTTCTTAATACTGTAGACACTTCTCAGACCTAGCCATCTATGTGTGATTTCCTGTTCATAGATACCCAAAAGACTTCCACAGTCACCAGTCTTAATTCCTGTAGTAGCATATTGTTATGATTTATAGACAGTTTATAAATTGGAATTTATAAATTGGAATTTATAAACTGATGGATTAAATATGTATGCCTTTCCAAGATTGCACGTTTACATTAAAATGATTTATGTTATAAATGAAAAAAAGAGTTCCTTTATTCCTTATCCTTGTTAACACTTAGTATTCATTTTTTAAAGTCATTCTCATGCATATATATGGTTATTTTGATTTTGATTTTGATTTATGAAATACCTTGCATAATCTCTTGGCTAACTAAATAATAGCTAAATGTAGCTTTTATAGGTACTCTTTTTTTTTGTCCCATCCTAGGTATTATTTGCATATTTTCATGAACTAGTTCACACATAAAATACATACAATTTTAATAATAATACAACTGTTTACCAACAAATCAGTTTAAGAAATGAAGATTAAACAATAACTTTAAAATCACTATTTCTGGAATGCCTGCGTGGCTAAGTCAGTTGGGTGTCTACCTTCAGCTCAGGTCATGATCCTGTGGTCCTGGGATCGAATTCCATTATTAGGCTCTCTGTTAAGCAGAAAACCTGCTTCTCCCTCTGCCTGCCATTCGCCCTGCTTGTTCTCTCTTGTTCTCTCTCTCTCCCCAGCGCATGCGCATGCTTGCTCGCTCGCTCTCACAAATAAATCTTTTAAGTGCTCTCACAAATAAATAAAATCTTTGAGTAAAAATAAAAATAAAATAAAATCAGTTTCCTCTGATCCCTTCTTCCTTCTATCCCTCACATTGGTGACTATTATGATAAATGAGTGCTTATCACTCTCATCTTTATAGTTTTATTACAATCACATATTTCCTGGAATGCTGTATTTTTTAGTTGTTTAAGGTCAGGTTTACTCAAATACACAACTTGGTAAATTTTAAAAATATATATTTTTCATGCGTCCAATGACAGAAAAAAAGATAGTGAACATTTCCATCCCCATAAAGTTCCCTTTGATCTTTTCAGGTCAACTCTCTCTCCTTTCCTACAGTCTCTGACAACTTCTAGTCTGATTTCTGTCCTTGTAATTTTGCTTTTCCAAAATCCAGTTTCTATACAATGCAGCATCTAGTCTTTTGTGTGATTCTCCCACAGAGCACAATGTTTTCACATCTATTCATTTAGTTGCATGTAATAGTCTATTCCTTTTTATTGCTAAATAGTACTCCTTGTATGTGTGAACTGCAATTTGTTTAGTATTGTTTACTTTTTCATGTTTTGAGATTATATATAAATGAATTCATACTGCATAAAATTACTTTTTGACTTGCTTTGTTCCTCATTATTATGCATGACCCATTAAACCATACTGATGTATAAAAATGCAGTTAATTTATCTCCATTACTGAATAATATTTCACTGTGTAAAATAACCATAATTTTGCCTTCTATTCTTTGGTAAATGAATACTTGGATTGTTTTCCAGTTTTTCTTCTATTAAAAACTAGAATGCTATTTATAGTCCTCTATCAGTCTCTTGGTTCACATATACATGAGTAATTATAGGAAAAAATTCACTGTCAAAGATTATGTATACCTTTTATTTTTTTACATTAGAAAACCTAATAACAGAATATGATAATATTATGATTTACTATCAATGCCAAACCTTGTAAATAGCTTTTTTAATTGTTTTTGGTGATGGTGGGATGATATGTATGGTAAATCGTTAATGTTAGCATTATCCTGACTGAAAATGGGTGTAGGCATTATTTCACATATTAGTCAGTCATGTTTTCCCTTCAATTAAATGCCTAGTATGCCTTCTATACAAATATAATTTTTGTTGATGTGTTTTTATTTTGGTTTTGGTCTTTCGTATTGAGTATCTGGAAACATTTATATTCTAGATATTAATCCTTTGTTAGACTGAATATATATCCTGTTTATGTCATTTATTTTTCTTTATGGCTTCTTATAACAGAAGTTAATTTTAAAGTAGTCAAATTTGGGATGCCTGGGTATCCCAAATTTGGGTAAGCGTCTACCTTCGGCTCAGGTCGTGGTTCCAGGGTCCTGGATTCAAGTCCCACACAGGGTTCTTTGCTCAGCAGGGACCCTGATTCTCCCCCTGCCTGCTGCTCCCCCTACCTGTGCTTATTCTCTCTGACAAATAAATAAAACCTTTTAAAAAAATAGTCAAATTTATCAACATTTTCCTTTTTTTTTTTTTTTTTTTTGGTGTGTGTGTGTGTATTTTGTCTAAAAATATTTTCCTTGTCCTCCTTCTCCAGTCTTAGAAACACTACTTAGTAACATCTTTTTTTTTTTAAGTTTTATTTATTTATTTGACAGAGATCACAAGTAGGCAGAGAGGCAAGCAGGGGGTGGGGGGAGCAGGCTCCCTGCTGAGCAGAGAGCCCGATGCGGGGCTCAATCCCAGGACCCTGAGATCACAACCTGAGCTGAAGGCAGAGGCTTAACCCACTGAGCCACCCAGGTGCTCCAATATCTTATATTGTTTTAAAGTCTTGTCTGAATACTAAAATCCCTCCCTAATTTATAGTGGAATTGATAACTGTTTCTTGTAAATACAAAGATCTATTTTCACCTTTCCTTGTAAAAAAATATTTTCCCTACACTACATTACTATTTTTAAATTATTCATTCCCTTTTTCTGCAATTGATGTAGGAAATGGGGTTGGAGCCAATAGCCAAAAAAAAAATTCTTGAGAGGTCTTCAGTGCAAACAGGTGGTTTTATTAAAGCACAGGGACTGGGCCCATGGGCAGAAAGAGCTACACTGGGGTTGTGATAGATGACTGATTATATACTCTCAAGTTGGAAGGGCGTTAGGGATAGCTTTAATCTCTGAGGAATTTTGAAGAGACTAGATATTGTTAGGAAAATGTCATTTATTACAGCCTAGTAAACCCTCAGTCATGAGACCCTTCAGATGTATATCAGTGGGAGATATACTGTTATTGGAGAACAGTTGGAGAATAACTATGTTAACATGTATCTTGGAGGGACAAAGATAAAGGAAGTTTCTGGAGGAATTTTTGTATGTTAAAGTAGACTTATGATCCGGATGCTGGGGGAGTTGGGATAATGTTAAGCTAAGATTACCCTTTGCCCTTGGCTAAGTGTCAGTATCCGGACAGCTGAGCTCCCAGAGGGAGGTCGCTCTACCTGTTATAAAGACTTGCCAATGGGCTATAGGTAGTAAGGAAAGTTACTTTTTTCTTTTGCTTTGTTTCTCACATCACAATGATACATCTAATATGTACAAAGTATGTGAAATATATAGTTTAAAGTGCTTACCTAATCCTTGTACCAACCTTAAATTCTTTTAACTACTGTTGCTTGGTAAGTCTTAAAATTTCAAAGGGAAAGATCTCATTTTCTTTGTTTAAGGAATGGCATGGCTAACCTTATTCCTTTACCTTAAAAAAAAATCTTTTATACATAAACAAGTTAGCTTGTCAATCTTTAAGTGAATTTGGAATTAGAAATCAGAATTTATGATTGTGTAAACCTCTATTCATAAACATAATATAATTCCTCCTTCAGAAATTCTTTCAGGTATTTCAGTAAAGCTTTATATTTTTTTCTCATAAATAATGTGAATTTATATTTAGTATATTTACTGTGAGGTATTTTATATTTATTTATTCTGGGAATTCTACCTGAATTAAGATTTTTTTTAAAGATTTTTATTTATTTATTATACAGAGAGCAAGATCACAAGTAGGCAGAGAGGCAGGAAGAGAGAGAGAGGGGGGAAGCAGGCTCCCCACCAAGCAGAGAGCCCAATACAGGGCTTGATCCCAGGACCCTGAGATCATGACACCAGCCGAAGGCAGAGGCGCAACCCACTGAGCCACCCGGGTGCCCCTATTCTGGGAATTCTACCTGAATTAAGATATTAAAGTCTAAAGTTATTATATATATTTGTTCTACTCCTGAATTAAAAAAAATATAAGACACATTGTATCAGATAACTGCCACCTTTCCAAACTTATATTTATGTCAAAACTATTTATGGTTTTAACTATACAAATCCATTATTTCTACCTCTATCTCCAGGGGTATCTCCAGAGTTATTTCTAGCATCATTTTCATTTTACATCTATGGCTTTAAATTAAAATAATTTAGTGATTATTACCTAGACCCTTGATGTCATTAGAGGTTTCAACATGGTTATTCAATCAGTCATCTATTGCTGTTTAACAAGCTACCTGAAAACCAAATGGCTTAAAATAATAACCACATATTACTGCTCATGAGCCTCTAGTCAGCTGTGTGGTTCTGCTGGGATAGGCACAATTGATCTCAGCTGGGCTAACTCACATATTTGAGTGCAGCTGGCCCACTGGCTAGAGCTGGCAGCTCTAAGATATCTTTTATCATCCACCAGGCTAGCCTGGGATTGTTTACACGGTGGCTCAGAGTTTAAAAAGCATGCAGTGTTTCTTAAGGGTTAAGTTGGAACAGGCATAACATCTTATTCACTGTACTCTTGTACTTTAAGTGTTTATTAAAAACATACAATATAGTGTTAGTTTCAGGTGTAAACTTTAGTGATTCAACACTTATGTACAATACCCGGTGCTCACTGCAACAAATGGACTCTTTAATTCCCATCACCTATTTAACCTGTTGTACTGATCAAAAAAAGTCACAAAGCTAAATTCAGAGTAGAGAAACAAGACTTCCCTTCCTGAGGTAAAAGTCTGTTAAGTATCATTGGAAAAAAAAACCATGGTGTCACTGTAACACCGTAAACATTTTAGATGCAGTAGTGGAGATGACATCACATTTATTCACCTTGTCTCCCCAATAAAATGAAAGTTTTATTATAAAGGACCTGTCTGCTAAACACTATAAATTCCTTGGGCCTGAGTAGATAACCCATTAACCTGTTAATACATTTAAGAGAAAAAAAAATGTGAATGTGAGAATGTAGTTATGCTTTACATAGAATAAATTACATTGTACTATTGAAGATTAGATCATTGTATTCCTTAATAAATACATAAAATAAGACTAACACATATAGCTGCCTAATTTGGGATCATTCATTTGACTAAGTGCTTCTTATACTACAAAGGATGAGAGGCAGAAGTAGAAAAACCAACATCCAGGATAATACACATCATAACTACTCTAGGCATATAAAGTGGATCTTTACTAATCTTCACTACAATATATAAAAAGAATATACCTATCCTCAACCTATAGATACGGAAGTATGCTTTAATTAATTAATTCTCCAAGGTCACATAGGAAAAATGTAAAGGAACTGGATTTCCAGGCAGGATAAGTTTGTCCTTGACGCACAGGCACTTCTATTATCACTTAATATATCTCCTTCTATAATTAACTGACCTTACACTTCAACTACATACTGGAGAAGACTTGCAAATAGAAGGCACAGTTGGTGTTTTGGAATTGACAGTCAGCAATTTGCAGACTAATAAATCTAAGGACCCAACTGTTTCTCTTATTGGCAGTAATGGAGCAGCCACTTTAGGCTCTGCATTTTCGGTTAATTAGAACACTTCTCAGGTGGCAAAATTGATAGCCTTCAGCTTGGTATGCTTTAATGCCACCTGAGGCGTACTGTTATCATTCAGAAACGAATTGCCTGCCAAGTACTACTGCTCAATTCACATAATTAGCTTAGTGCCATAATCACTGAACCGTTTTCCAAATAGGATATGGAAGAAAAAAATGATATACACATTTTAAATTTGTATCTAGTTTTAGAAATTCCTCTTGTCTTGTCACCACTTTAGAGATAACAGAATCTATCAACTGTCTTTTAAGAGTTAATACAAATATAACAAAAAAATTCAGGTAAATATTACTGGCCACTTTGATTAGATCTTAACATCAGTCATCTGATTTATTCTGTAAGCCTACTTTATGTTGTAATAGCTGGTGTCATCCTCGTTTTCCAGATGAACAATGTAAACTGAACAATGTAGGATAACTCACTTCAAATCATACAAACAGCAAATGTCTGAGATTCCAAATAAATGGTCTCACTCTTGACACTGTACTCTTAATAAATGTATGTTTTCAAAGTCATTAAGTTTTCAATATAATAATTTCTCTATATATCTACCAACATATTCATTAATGATTAAAGGAAAACAAAGTAAATGTCTTTATTTTGAATGTTAGACTGAGCATATATTAACTAACCTTACAAAAAGATACAAGATTTTTAGATCCCAATAATATACATTAAGTCATTTTTATGACATTACACATGAAAGAATTTTATTTTGAAAAGCATCTTCCATGATGTGTCCCAATGTGAACAATCATTTAGTCCACCTTGAAAAAGAAAACTAAGTTGAAAGCTTATTTGCAATAACTCACTAAATATCTAAAACATACTTCGCTGAATTTATAAAATCTTTGAGTTGCAATTTTACTTATTAATGTTCTGAGGTTAATCATAACTAAGGCAATGGAGTGCCTTTGCCCCAAAAAGTACAGATAAGGTTTCAGCATTTGCTCTTTAGATATTATATGACTTTTGTAGAAATTATTTAAATAAGTCACTCATAAAACAAGTGCTTTTCAATGCATACTGTGTCTAAGGATCTTTACTAAATAAAAGAGACTGAAATAGCAAGAACCATTATCAATTGAGGAGCTTACAACCAACAAGAGGTTTAAGACTTGACAATGTATGATTTATTCTTGACAAATTCATTGAAAATTTTGCCCTGTTTATTTCACGAACGTTTCTAAGATCATTCCAAAGATATTTTAATATCAGGAATACAACAGTGTGGTAAATTAAATGTCGTCACAAATCTTTGTAGTTCCTCTCACCGACTGTTGGAGTCTATTTTCCCACCTCTTTAAATTTGTGCTGGCCCTGAATCTCACTTTCACTAATAGAATGCACCAGACCAGATGCTGTGGGAGTTTTCAAGCCAAAGTTTCAAGATACCTTGTGGCTTTTGCCTTTGCTGTTTTGGAATGCTGTTCTAAGAATGCCTTGTAAAGAAACAATTGGGTCTACTGGAGTATTAGTAGCCATATAAAAGAAAACTGAGTTGCCTCAGGTGACCAGTCCAGTAGTACTGTGAGATTTGTGAATGGTCAATTTTCACCCCTCCAGCCCATACAGCACTGCAGCCAAATTCAGCCCATAAAGGAGCTCAGGTGAAACCAAAAAAAGAACTGCCTATTGAACTCACAGCATCCTAAAAATAATAAGCCAAAGTCATTTTAAGACACTAAATTGTGGGGGTTTTACTTGATAATATATAACTGAAATGGATATTTATTTTTAAGCCACTGATGAACTTCAGAGGTTAGTATCTTAAAGGCAGCTTGGATTTGCATTCCCTATCATAGGTCCTAAGTAGTAACAGTAGGGTGAATGAATTTTCAATGGGTAGAGAAATGTCTAGTTAAGGTCCTGAGAAGACGGATAAAAATTTAAGTATAAACTTAAAGTATTTTTATGGATCAAAACTAAAATATTATAATGGTATGTACCAAAATATTACAATGGTAGATACATATCATTATACATGTGACAAAACCCATAGTATGTACAATACCAAGAGTGAACCCTAAAGTAAACTACAGACTCTGGGTGATAAGTCGTGTCAGTGCAGGTTTATTGATCATTACAGTAGACACTGTAATGTTAAATGTTAGTCATAGGCATGTTTGCCCATTTTTTCTGCTTAATTTTGCTGTGAACCTACAACTCCTCTAAAACGAAGTTTACTGATTTGAGAAAAACTAAAATAAAAATGACAAAAATGAACTATTGGGATTTCATCAAGATCAAAAGCTTTTGCACAGCAAAGGAAACAGTTAACAAAATCAAAAGACAACTGACAGAATGGGAGAAGATATTTGCAAACGACATATCAGATAAAGGACTAGTGTCCAGAATCTATAAAGAACTTAGCAAACTCAACACCCAAAGAACAAATAATCCAATCAAGAAATGGGCAGAGGACATGAACAGACATTTCTGCAAAGAAGACATCCAGATGGCCAACAGACACATGAAAAAGTGCTCCATATCACTCGGCATCAGGGAAATACAAATCAAAACCACAATGAGATATCACCTCACACCAGTCAGAATGGCTAAAATCAACAAGTCAGGAAATGACAGATGCTGGCGAGGATGTGGAGAAAGGGGAACCCTCCTACACTGTTGGTGGGAATGCAAGCTGGTGCAGCCACTCTGGAAAACAGCATGGAGGTTCCTCAGAATGTTGAAAATAGAACTGCCCTATGACCCAGCAATTGCACTATTGGGTATTTACCCTAAAGATACAAATGTAGTGATCCAAAGGGGCACATGCACCCGAATGTTTATAGCAGCAATGTCCACAATAGCCAAACTATGGAAAGAACCTAGATGTCCATCCACAGATGAATGGATCAAGAAGATGTGGTATATATACACAATGGAATACTATGCAGCCATCAAAAGAAATGAAATCTTGCCATTTGCGACAACATGGATGGAACTAGAGCGTATCATGCTTAGCGAAATAAGTCAAGCAGAGAAAGACAACTATCATATGATCTCCCTGATATGAGGAAGTGGTGATGCAACATGGGGGCTTAAGTGGGTAGGAGAAGAATCAATGAAACAAGATGGGATTGGGAGGGAGACAAACCATAAGTGACTCTTAATCTCACAAAACAAACTGAGGGTTGCTGGGGGGAGGGGGTTTGGGAGAAGGGGGTGGGATTATGGACATTGGGGAGGGTATGTGCTTTGGTGAGTGCTGTGAAGTGTGTAAACCTGGTGATTCACAGACCTGAACCCCTGGGGATAAAAATATATGTTTATAAAAAATAAAAAGTTAAAAAAAAAAAAAAAAAGAATCATCCGTCTTTGATTATTCCTATTTTAACAAATAAACATACTCAATTTTAAATGTAGTTTGTTGTATCAGAATCTAATCAGGTTTAACTGTAATATATCCCTTAATGAATACTGCTAAGTATAATTTTTGTTTTTATCCTACAGAATTCACAAAATATTCATTGACACTCAAAAAGAAAGAAAAATAACAAATAACATGAAATGCTGCTTACACACAAACACATATAGATACCTGAGGGAAATATTTCACTAGTCACTGAACAGCTCTATATATGCCAACAAACTATACTTGTGGGAAGAAAGTAATGAACTACAAAATCACCTGACAAAAATGCATAGTTGTCAGTACTTATTTCCCTTGATGAAATCTGGAAGAGGTGGGAAGAGAAAGCTATGTATGAAGTGTGTATGTGTGCATTTTGGGGGGGGAATGCGTAAGTGAAATAATTTTCCTTAATTATATTCCTAGCTACTGCTGTTTATTTTAAATTGCCTCTTTGGAGTTTTAGAGAACTAATAATAATTAAATATTATCTGGAAGGACAACAATTTTATATAAGAACTGCCTATTTAACTCACAAGATATAAAAGATATTTTATATCTTTTATCTTATATCACATAGAAGATATGTTATATCCTATATCACAAGATACAAAAGATAGAAAAATGAGAAATATTTTATATATACTCAGTAATATGAAAGCAGCAATGACATGATATAAAATTTTGGGAAATAATAAGATTTAGGGAAAATCTTAATAAGCCATGGAATTTAGTCAAGGTTCAATGTGTTATGGCTCCTTAAACTGTGTTACAGTATAATAAGATAAATGTGAAATATAATACTTAATACCAATTCAAGATAATTTCTTTCTTTTGACTGCTAAAATGATAATATCCAACATTTATTGGGTGTGTTATCATGCACTAGGCATGCTTTTAATCAGTTCACATACAACATTTAATCTTCATAAGAACCATTTTAAGTAGATACCCACTTTGCAGATTAGGAAACAGAGACATAAAGAGACTGAGGAATTCAGTTAAGATCACATGGCTACTAGATGTTGGAGCTGAAATTGAAACACAGTAAGTTTAACTCTAGAACTCAAATTTTTAAATATAGGACCCAAAAGGGAAACTACAATGTGACTAATTTTTCAGTGAAGGACATAGACAATTTGATCAACATTATCAAGTAATTTGTCACAAGTGACTCAAAATTTAATAATCCCCCTGCTGAGATCTGTTTCCAAAAGGCAGTTTCTACCCTAGAAATATTTGTCAGTTAAATATATAAAATAAAAGCTTTTGTCAGCCTAGTTTGGTAAAACAAGCCACATTAATAGTTACTTTGGTCTCTTCTCTCTAGATCTATTTTAATTAAATTCTAAAGTAAATTATTTAACACAAATTGCATTTTCATTATTCTGTATGCCTCACCTTCCTCCTCTACACAAAGATAGGAACCATGTGACGTTATACAAGCAAAGCAGCTGATTTACTTAATCCATAGTTCAGTCTTCTATAAAGACATAGGTCACAACTAAATCAATTCCACCCATACTCAGAACCCGAAGTTTGACCTCTATATACTGTTGCTCAAAGTCTGATTTTCTGGCTACTAATACCACCCCCCCAATCAATCCACGAATTTAAATCCACATGCCAGACTCTCTGAACATTTTTCATTCTTTTGAGACATTGCTAATAGATTTTCAGGTCTCCACGTCTACCTAAAATGACCATTGATAAAAACCATCTACTTGCAACTTCCATCTTACCACCACATTGCTTTACTTATGTCTTCTCTTAAGACTATAATTTCCATTCCTTTTCCTGGATCTGTGAATCTTGGTTTTTCTGCTCTTTTTGTCCGTATCGTTGAGGATCTACATCACAGTCTATTATTTCATCATGTTGGAAACAATCTGTCTCATTTTGTGGCCATCTGAGACCTTCATTGTATTGAGTGAGACCTTCTTGTTAGACATATTAAAGTGGCTTGACTACCATGCATTGATTAGCTGATTGAAACTTATACCCAAGTATAACTGAAATTCTCAACTATTTCTCCAATCCTTGACATCCTTATATCATATTTAGATTTTTCTTTATATTTATTTATATACTTGACTTTGTATTTACCAAACATTTGTGCCTTCACTTTGACAGAGTTTAGTGATCTAACCCTCAATAACTCTAGGCTTCAAGATAATATTTTAGAATATTTTCCATATAGCACAGCTACCTGAAACATAGTAAGTTTTTAATTTGAATTCATGTGAGATATGTGGCACTCTATTAGTTTTACAAAGTATGGCACACTGAGTTAAAAAAGAAATCTTTTAAACTTCTAAAAGATAGTTTAAAGGACTCATCTCTGTAGACCCACAAGGAAAATAATTTCAGGTGTACCCAAAGTTTTCCACAACACTACCATTAATATGAAAAGTTTGATGTATTTAAATCAATTCTTTTAATGAGACTATCTGCAAATTTACTAAGTTATATTGACAGAATTAAATAGGTTTTGGAAATGCATTTCTTACTATCTAGATACCTTTGTAGATTTGCCAGATTCTAATCAAATTTTCTGCAGGTATTTTCATTGCCATTTAATTCATTTTACAGTGTATTTGTTATGTGCCTCTCATTTAACCAGCAATCATTGATTTTGTCTATTCAAATACTTTAGATGAGTTTTCTTCAGCTTAATTATCTCAACTCTTTGTAGCTCTGAAATCCTCAGAATATCTTTTGAGAGATGAAAAGGAAGAGTCTCTCCCCTTCAAAAGAGACACTAACACATTTACGCTTGGTAATAGTACTAGAGTCATAATGATGAAGGGTCTAGATAAATGACTTCCAGGGCGAGATATTAGAAAAAAGGTGAGTGCTGTCAGCATGTAGAGACAAGATGTTGATCATTAGAGCTTGGGATATCAAAATGGAAAGCTTCAAGTATTTAAGGACCGTTTTATATAATGAACACAGGTTTATTATGTAAAGTACCAGAGAACAGAAGGAAGATTAATTTATAGAAGATCCAAAAAGGTAGATTAGAATTACATTGAAGAATAAAATGAATAAAATATGAAATAATCCACACATCAAGAAGCTTTTATTCACTGCATGTTGATTTAATTCAATGAACAATTACCCAGTTCCAAACACAGACACTACCGCACACTGTACATTGAACTAAGATAGAAAGATAAATACAGCACAGCATTCAGTCAATTCAGATCTCTGTGCCATTACTTCTGGTCTCAAGAAACTATTTTATCTATGGACTCCTGACCATATAGCTTTTCATTATATTCTGTACTTTGGGACATTTAACACCTAATATTGAATCTCCTATTTTTTTACTACAGTGGCCTGTGAGGACACTTCCCTCTCTCTATTTTGCCACTCTGACCAAGGCAGACGCATGTACATGGCATAATTTTCTTTTGTCCTTAAGACTTGCTGGGAAAATAGCCCTTTACTATAGGTTCAAAAATAGCAAACTATAGTATTAAATGCAAATATAGTATTAATTATGTAAATAATTAAAATTAGCAAATAGATACGACAGATATTAAAATCTACCTCCCCTGACGTATCTTGCACAGTTCTTTACAACACCACTTCTCAAATCTGAATGTCCATCACAAATGATTTGGATATCTGATTAAGATCCAGATTCTGCAGGAAATCTCAAGAGTGGGGCACAAGCTCCCAGGTGATGCTGCTGCTGCTTGCTACTACTGCCCTGCTCATCACACTGTGAGTGGCAAAATTTTCCAAGATGCCTTTTTAAAAAAAATTTATTTTATTTAAATTAAATTCATAAACATACAGTGTATCATTAGTTTCAGATGTAGAGTTCAGTTAATCATCAGCTGCCTACAACAGCTAGAGCTCATTACATCACGAGCCCTCTTTTGCCTCCTTTCCCCAACCACCACCCACCTCCCGCCTCCAGCAATTCTCAGTGTGTTTCCTATAGTTAAGAATCTCTTTGCTAGATGCCTTTTTAACAAGCTTAAGGACATCCTCTGTCACTCCTTCTGTGTCAAAATCCAGATTTACCCCAAGGTGCACTTAAGCACACCTGATCTGCTCAGAATCCAGTTCAGAGTGAATGAGGCACTTAGAAGGGAAGAGATTTACTTACCAACCGAAAACACTGCTCAACTTCCCATGCCATAATTCCTATCTCAAAAATGTTTGACAGAATGTTTTCTTTTTTTTCTATAACTACCCAATTTCTAACTTCATCAGTAAATTCACAGGGATAATTTATTTGTAATCAGGAAAAAAAAAAAAACGGAAATTAATAGCTTCTATTTAAAACCCTTGCCAAGGGATGCCTGGGTGGCTCAGTTGGTTAAGCAGCTGCCTTCGGCTCAGGTCATGATCCCAGCGTCCTGGGATCGAGTCCCACATCGAGCTCCTTGTTCAGCAGGGAGCCTGCTTCTCCCTCTGCCTCTGCCTGCCATTCTGTGTGCCTGTGCTCGCTCTATCCCCCTCTCTCTGTTAAATAAATAAAATCTTAAAAATAAATAAATAAATAAAATAAATCCCTTGCCAAATTAAGTGGTAAACCCCAGGAATATTTCCCATCCCTCAAAAACTTAAACAATACTACATTAAGGGCAATATCTGTTAAATCGAAGACAGCACTTATTACATACATCCAGATACTTCAAACAATCTCTCATATTGATTCTGGTGGAAATAAGACCTGCATAATTCCCCTGTAATCTATTGCAAGTGCTCAAAAACAAACAAGAAAACAACAACAAAAAACATACACATCTCCAGAAGAACAAATTAGTTTACAGGCACAGCAGTCTAAATCCACTCTAAGAAAGAAGCCTTTTTTCCTAAGGAAAGACAGAACACTACCACAACACAGCCAACCTTTTTCATTATTACATTAAGTATGTGAAGTCCTTATAATCATAGTTCCTCATCGGTTTTCAATTTCAATTTTAGTCCCAATTATAATTTTACACTAGTATGACTAAGTGGTCCTTTCCTTGACCCTCAAGTATTGGGAAACAATCCACTCCACAGGGATTTAAAAGTTTCACCTCATATTATACAGAAAATGGCTTATAGTTTCTTCTGACTCCATGATCTACTGAGGTGTTACAGACATTTCTCCACATTTTCTCCTATTATCCTCAGTCTAAACACATATATATTGAAATTATAAATTGAAAGTAAAATTTTTAACCCACAATTGGGTTTGGAAAAAAAAAAAGGAAAAGGACATCTCCAGTTACTGTCAACGAAGACAGAGTTGAAGGTCAGTGGTAAACATATCAGCTGATTCTATGGTGGAAAAGAAGCTCAGATAATGACCCAAAGAGCTACACTTTAAAACCTATCAGAATAAAGGAAAGATGGAATTAGGCTCACATAAAGTATAGTGCTGAAACTAAAGACTCTCAACTAAATAAAGCCTTGCAAAAGGCTGACACAACTTTGGAAAGAAAATGATTAAAGAAAGTACTCCACTAATTAATTAAATATTTAAAAAAAAACAAAACAAAAAGAAAGTACTCCACTAACCAAGGAAATATCAGGGAAACTTGTCACAGCTCAGAAATCCAGGTGTTTGTTTGTTTTTTAATATCTTCAGTAATGAAGGTAAGCTTGGGATATAAATCTGTATTTCTTTTTCTTTTTTTTTTTTTTAAAGATTTTATTTATTTATTTGACAGAGAGAAATTACAAGTACACTGAGAGGCAGGCTCCCTGCTGAGCAGAGAGCCCGATGCGGGACTCGATTTCAGGACCCTGAGATCATGACCTGAGCCGAAGGCAGCAGCTTAACCCACTGAGCCACCCAGGCGCCCTGAATCTGTATTTCTGATAAATCAAGAGACCCAGACAAATCAAACTGATTTATGAACTGCTCTGGAAACAACTAAAACTCTGGGAGCATAGCAGTTGTCACCACAATAGAAAAAGCATTTTGTGACTCCATTTGTGGGGGTTGAGGACAGATAGATGAAAGCAATTCCGCAAAAGAGAAACTTCCAAATAAAAATTATACTCTATACAATGGGAAAAAATAACATGAAGATAAAACTTGCACATATACAAAGACAAAAAATTAACTTACTAATTGAGGAAAAAATAAATTTGAGAGAAATTACCAAATATGTGTTAAATTATTACAATAGAAGGATAAACAATAATGAAAACCAGATTATTTTATTTTAAAAATCAGAAAAATGAAAAATAATGAAATAAAATGAAAAGGAGTCACCAGAATTCAAAAATCTTGAATGTAAAACTTAAGTAGCATATCAGAAATGTATGACCAAAAGAAACAATTATTGAAATGATATGCAAAGCATAGAAAATTTTCAGAATAAATCAGAGAAATTTTTTAAAGATTTTATTTATTTATCTGTCAGAAAGAAAGAGAGCACAAGCAGGGGGAGTTGCAGCAGAGGGAGAAGCAGGTGCCCTGCTGAGCAAGGAGTCCAATGCAGGACTTGATCCCAAACCCTGGAATCATGATCTGAGTTGAAGGCAGATGTTTAACTGACTGAGTCACCCAAGCGTCCTTAAACCACGGAGAAATTAAAAAAAAAAAAATTAAAGAACACTTTAGAGGCATAGGATGTAGAAAGAGAAGATCCAGTACATGTCGAGTAGGATTTGTAGAAGAAAATGAGGGAAATAATTTTCCAAAAAGTAATTGCTAACATTTTCCTATATTAAAGACTTGAATGAAAATTTTAAAGTAGTATACCATATCTTACTCATTATAGAGAGATTTACACTCTATTACAAAATCCTAATAACATAAAGAAATTAATAAATAAGATTTAAGAAAAAGTTGATTAATTTTGAATAATTGCACCTAACTGATAACACATTTTTATGACCCCAATAGAGACCATAAACGTATAAATTGTTACCCTCAGATGCCAAAAAATAAATAAATAAATATCAACTTAATTGTATATCTAGCAGAACTCTCTCACTGAAGGGTATAAGTGAGTTGAAAAAATTTTCAGAAAACTAATATATTCATAGATTCTATGGCTCAGAATTATTAACAAACATACTTGGAAAAAAAAAAGAATCTGGAAGCAAAAATAAGGATTACTATTTAATGGAATAACCCTTTCCATCCTCACTTTCAAACTATTTGTGTCTGTGTATCTAAAGTGTACATAGCTAATCTACAATCCAAAAGTTCTAGACAGCATACAACTGGCTCATTTGTTTTTATCGATTCTGCCAGTATTTTTTAATTGAAGAATTTAAACCATTTATATTAAAGTAAAGATTTATTCATACAGTTTCCAGTTCCCTGTTGAAAACAGGGAAGAGCCTTCTATTTTCTTTTCTTAGAATATTTACTTCAGGACACACACACACACACACACACACACACACACATCTTTGCTTCAAGGGAGCATAAAGCCGTACCACACAAATTTCAATATTGGCAGAATGAAGTAAAATATTTAGTACATCTTTTGTCAACTATAAGCTGCAGAGTGTTAAAATCTAGGCGTGAGCTCATTTTTCAGAGAAAATAGCCTACTATAAACAACAATAACAAAATTTTCGCCAATTTATGGCAGTAGTACAGTACTGAAGATGGTAGATTCCAAAATTTGCTGAGTGAGCACAGTCTCTAATGACATAATTGTGGACCTCAGAACTGGAAGAGTATTTTGTTTTGTTTTCAGAGAGAGAAAGCAGGAGAGCAAGCAGGGTGGGGGGCAGAGGGAGAAGGAAAGAATCTTAGCAGACTCCATGTGCCCAGTGCAGAGCCTAGTGTGGGGCTCCACCACAAAACCTTGAGATTATGACCTGAGCAGAAATCAAGAGTTGGATGCTTCACCAACTTAGCTACCCAAGTGTCCCTGAAGAGTCTCTAAACAACTAAAATTGGCTACAAATTCTCCCATATTTAGAGATTCTAAATTTATTAAAAGCCTAAGATGATTTATCTGATATTTCTACTTGTATTACATATTTGATAATATTTATTGATGGTCATGTACTTGGGATAAAAATGGCCCAGTTAAGGCTATATGTAGTGACTTACCATAAAACCTGAGGAGCTTATGTTTTGTCTGGAATTAAGTATGTATAAGTAGATTATTAATAACAGATACTGAAGCTACAAATCTTGGTCTGGACCTAAAGTGAACATATATTCCAACAATAAATACATATTTTTTGTCTGTCATGAAACAAGATTAATTTTTGAAAAAGAGGATTTTTTTTTTACTTTAATGAGAACTAAAATATCTCATGAAAAATTGATAGCTTATTTGTTTAAGGCTTTACTGTGCCTGCTCATCAGATATAAGTAATTCATTATAGAGCTCACAGAGGCCAGAAGGACAAAGTTTTTAATGGTAATAATCCTGATGACAGAACTGCAAAAACTAATATTAAAAACAGCAGACTCCAAACTTAGAAACTCCACTTTTTGTGGTGGCTGCGTGGCACAGTTGGTTGGGTATCAGACTCTTAGTCTTGGGGTCATAATTTTGGGGTCATGAGATTGAGTCTCACACTCAGCAGGGAATCTGCTTGGGATTCTTGCTCTTTCTTTCCCTCTTTGTCCCCCTAACCCAAAACACATTCACCTGCTGTCTCACTTTCTAAGATAATAAATACATCTTTAAAAAAAAAAAAACTCCACTTTTAATACATAAGAAACTTTTCTTCATTTTCAAAAAATATTCTTGACAAAAAGAAATGGATTATAAAAGAAATTTGACTGGAGTGTCATATTTACTTAACAAAATAATTACTATACCACAGTCCCTATTTATTCAGTTGGGATTGTTGTTTCATCAAAATCATCTTATAAAGGGGAATTTGAGAGGCACTAGACTATCACAATGCCTAACAAAAAGATTACTCAAAACATTAAAGAAATGTACTATATGCCAGGAGAATCCTTACAGGCTACTCCCAAGATAAATGTAGGAAGTTCTCCCTGACAAATTTTACTAGGAACTTGATGATTTCATAGAACTAATGCTTATAAAAGGTTTGTGATGTATCCAGTTAGGATATGTATGTGTCCATATGGCATGAAGTCTTTCCCCTCTTTAAAAGCTAATACTCAGGGACACCTGGGTGATGCAGTTGGTTAAGCACTGATTCTTGGTTTCGGCTCAGGCCAAGATCTCATGGTCATGGGATCTTGCCCAGTGATGGGCTCCATGCTCAACATGGAGTCTGCTTGAAACTCCCTCTTCCTCTCCTCTTGCCCCACACCACCCATGCTTTCTTTCTCACACTCTCTCAAATAAACAAATTAAATTTTTAAAAAGATTTTTATTTATTTATTTGACAGAGAGAGAGAGCAAGAGAGGGAACACAAGCAGGGGGAGTGGGACAGGGAGAAACAGCTTCCCACTAAGCAGGGAGCCCGATGCAGGGCCTTGGGATCCCAGGATCCTGGGATCATGACCTGAGCAGAAGGCAGATACTTAACAACTGAGCCACCCAGGCACCCCATAAATTAAATATTTCAAAAAATAAAATAAAATAAAAAATAAATGCTAATACTCAGAGAGTAGTAAAGGTTCTCTTAATACACATAATTCCCACTTTGGAGATATCAGAGCTCATTAACTAGGACAGAGAAAGCCATTTTATTTCTACTCTCAACCAAAAATTATGCAAATATTTGTAGATTCCTTTATGCCTTAGTCCTCTGGATAAACAGATTAAATGAATCAAACTAAACAAAAAAGGAAGTCCAAAAAAGGCCCTCATTGGCTAAAAGTTTCTGATCTACTATGTTAAAATTGCCTAGAGTTTTACCACTAGCCTTGTTATATATTAGAGTGATACACAAAAACCAGTATGGAATCTCTCCCTTTAAACTTACGTGTGGGAGGGCCATGAATTTTGGTCTGAGATGGTATCCTATGCTTGCTTTAACTGAATTCTCTCAAATTATATCCAGTGCTTAGAAGAACTCTTTTCCCTAGAAACTTTAAGACATAAAAATAATAAGGACCTGGAAGGACTTGCCAAAGAAACCTACCACCTCCACTGACCAGGAGATTCTGTCTATCTAAAAAAGTATTACGCAGAAAAGACCTGCTTTCACCCCATGGGGAGAGACCCTCTCAAGTGCTGCTGATCAGCCATCAGGCTATCAAAATGGAAAAACTGATAATAAGAACAACTGGATTCACACTTCTCACGTGAAGCCAGCACTGAGGGAGAACTGGACTGGGTTTCCCAAAAAGGACCTAAAACCTGTTTTCTACAATAACCGGTATTGATAGTGATATCAGTATTGGTAGTGAAATAAGAGGAGGTATTCTAGCAAAATATTACATTCTGTTCACAGTAGGGTTATTATATTAAAAATTGCAATTTACTAGAAAATAAATACATTTTTTATGAAAAAGATTTTATTTATTTATTTATTTGAGAGAGAGATCATGAGCAGGGGGGAGGGGTAGAGGGAGAAGCAGATTCCCTGCTGACTAGGAAACCCAACCCAGAGGTCATGACCTGAGTCAAAGGCTAATGTGTAACCAACTGAGCCACTCAGGCACCCCTCATATGATACTTTTTACATCACTTTATCATTCTGTGCTAGTAGTAATAGTTCCCACAATCTCATTTCCCATTACATCTAAATTATTCTCCTGGTATAAACAGAGTCTGGACATATAAATCCAATAGGTTAATTATTAACAGTAAGGTTGGGACCATATTCATTAGTGACTTTTTATAATAACCAAGTAAAGGTGATTAATATGCATCTAGGTACTCAAGCCCTAAAAATGACGTAAAAATACTTTAACTGGTTTTACTGGAAGGATGATATATGAAAAAAAATGTTATCTATTTAACAAATAGAAACCTGATATTTACAAATACAGACTGATCTAATACCACTAGATTAACCTTAAGATTCAAGTTTTCTACAATCCAGTACAGATAGATAAACAAAAATGAATGTCTATTATATGCAATTTAGTTGACCACTATAAAAGTACAGATTTAGATTAGATGAAAGATTTAAAACAGAGCCATATACATTAAAAACCTTTCACTGGTTGCCTCATAAGATGTAGATGCTAGATGAAAGCCCTGGATGTTTTTGTGAATCACATCTAGAAAAAATTATGGGAAGGACAGAACTACTAACAAGCCTAAATTGTCACATAATGAAATGGTACTTATGTTATTGACTGTCTCTCAGATGAAATTTATTGAGCTTTGGAAGGAAAATTCTTAAATAAAAATTTAGATTATCAGTCATCAGAGTAAAGGTACTCCTTAAACTTGGATTTGGTAAAACTTCTTAAGGAATTACCACTCAGTTAATCATTTGAAACTAAAGCATCACAACAACTTTGTGAAACTAATGTAAGACTAAAAAATTTTGTGTACTGCTAATCAAATATCATATTTAACTGTTCATACTGATATGCCATATTCAAAGGTTATTTCCCCAAGGCAAATTTTTAAAATTTCCGTAAATCTATTATTTGATGGTATTTCTGATCACTGTTTTTCTTTACCATGGACTTGCTAGATACTTAGATGGTTACAACCCATCCAGAGAAAGAAACAGCAATGGAAACTAAAAAATTGTAATGTCACTATTTTTGTATTAAAACAGGAAGGAAACTTTAAGGGCAATACAACCTTAAAAAAAAAAGGGGGGGGGGAATAGTTACCCTTATCTCCCTAATTCACCCTGACTTTTCTCAGAAAATTTATCCTAGAAAAGTTTTAAGTTCTTCCTCTGTCTCTGAAATGCATATAAAGCTTTAAATTTTTTTAATTTTTTTATTTAAATTCAATTTAATTAACATAAAGTGTATTATTAGTTTTAGAGGTAGAATTTAGTGATTCATCAGTTGCATACAATACCCAGTGCTCACTACTTCAAGTGTCCTCCTTAATGCCCATCACCCAATTACCCCATCCTCCCACCCACTCCCCTAGCAACCCTCAGTTTGTTTCCTACAGTTAAGAGTTTCTTAATGGTTTGCCTCCCTGCTTTCATCTTATTTTATTTTTCCTTCCCTTCCCCTATGTTTATCTGTTTTGTTTCTTAAATTCCACATATGAGAGATAATTCGAAGGGGCACATGGACCCTGATGTTTATAGCAGCAATGTTCACAATAACCAAAATATGGGAAGAGCCCTGATGTCCATCAACAGATGAATGGATAAAAAAGATGTGGGGGTGTGTATATGTGTGTGTAATAGAGTATTACTCACCAATCAAAAAGAATGGACTCTTGTCACTTGCAGTGACATGGATACTAGAGGGTACTATGCTAAGCAAAGTAAGTCTGTCAGAGAAAGTGAAATGTTTATAATTTTTTTAAACAAGCCTCTTGCCAGCTATAAGACCCAGGATTGTCTTTCTTAAGGATCTAGAAACCATCTCTTTAAAATGTAATCAAGAAGGATAGTGTCCCCACCTCCCAGTTTCTGCAGGAGCCTAACTTCAGAAGGCTTCATTCTAACTTACAAAATAATCTTTTTTTATGTAAAAGCAAATTAGCTAATACAGTCATCTCAAATACCAAGTAAATGTAGTGTGAATTATATGTAACAAATAGTGCTTGTTAAATATGCTTATGTTGAGGCCTAATCATTGTTTATCTTGAGAACATGTGTGTAATGAACTATATCTGCTTAACTACTAAAGGTTGAAATTTCTGTCTTTATAATCATTTACGGGATTGCCTTTGATACATGCTATATTCTGAATGATACTTATTCAGTAATAAAACTCTTCTTTCTCTTCTACCTTACGTTTGTAGAAATATTTTCTGGTTTGGGAGATTTTGGTTTCAACTATCTGGTTTTAACTATTATTTCCCCAATGAGTTAAGCACAAAATATCAAAACAAAACATATAAACATATAAATATACACATACAGACACACACACACACGTACATATTTTGACATATGTATGTCAAAATACAGCAATGACCAGAGAAAATGTCCAGAGAAAATTACTTGATGTTTGAAGGAACTGTAATGAATGTATTCATCAATTTGGGGGAAATTATCTTTATAATACTGATTCTTCCAATTTATGACCAATGATTTAGTTCATTTCTAAATTGTAATTCTGTATTGAAAATTGTTTTTATATTGTCATTTTGTTTTTCTCTTTTGTCTTCAACATATTAATCACAGTTATTTTAAAATCCTTCTTTGCTAGCTGAAACATTTAGATCATATGTGCATCTCCATCTATTGTCTTTCCTTGTGATTATTACTCATATTTCCAAATGCTTTTTAAATATGTTTATGCTCAGCACTGTATTAATGCATTTCATCTTTCACCAGTGTTTCAGACCTTTAGTCTAACAAGGAGATAAACAGATTAACTTAATCAAGTATCATATATAACTAAATTGGGATTGAACTTCAGTTTTACAAATATTAAATCTATTTCCATTTCACCTTTGTTCCTAGAGTATGTCCCTCCAGGGCCTTTGATTACAAGCCTGCTAGCTCTCTTAGACTCCAGCCCTAAAAGCTAAGTAGACTCAGCTCTGACCTTTTTGAGTTCCATGACATTCTAGCCTCCATTTAGGGTTGTCTTAAAAATCTGATAGATCTTAAGAAAGAGAGCAGAGACATATTTAAGGCAGGTATTCTTCCTGTCAGTTTTTTCCCCCTCAAATCACATGCAACTGTGGGAGATTTTGCCTTTTAGAAGATTTCTCCATATGCAGCTAGCTCCCATTCAATAGTAAATCCAGCAACGTATTATAAACAAAACTATACATGTACTTCATTCATTCTCTCCAAGTTTCTAACTTTTCTATCAGCCTCATAAAACCTGTCTTTCTCTTTTTGTCCAAGCAGAAGTCCTCTACCTGGGTATGTATCCAATATCACCATATATCCTCAAAGTGTAAAATGGCTTAGAGATTGTCTTGGTGGGTTCACTTTAAAAATACCTCCAAAATCTCACAAAACAAACTGACGGTTGCTGGGGGGAGGGGGTTTGGGAGAAGGGGGTGGGATTATGGACATTGGGGAGGGTATGTGCTTGGGTGAGTGCTGTGAAGTGTGTAAACCTGGTGATTTACAGACCTGTACCCCTGGGGATAAAAATATGTTTATAAAAAATAAAAAATTAATAATAAAAAAATTAAAAAATAAAAAAAAAAGAAGAAAGGAAAAAAAAAATACCTCCAAAAAAGTTTAGTTCATTTTAGTCTTTTTTTTTTCAAGATTTATTTATCTGAGAGACAGAGAATAAGCATGAGCATGATGGGGGAGTGTCAGAGGGAGATGGAGACAGAGAACCTCAAGTGGACTCCCCACTGAACTCAGAACCAAGGTGGGCTCTGTCCTCAAGACCCCAAGATCATGACCTGAGCTGAGATCAAGAGTCAGAAGCTCAACCAAACAAGCATCCAGGCAACTCTAATTCATTTTAGTCTTAACTGCTCCCAAAGCTTTTTGATTTCATTACAAAAAATGACCTGTATAATTAAATTTAATCTGTTCCTCCTGGTTTTTTCATTGAATCATTGGCTAGTCACAACCTACCATTCTACCACAAACAGCGTAAGATTTACATATCCATAAAAGACTTACTACATATCCATAATAATTTCCCCAATTATCACATCTCCATTTGTGACACCGTGATTTCATTACCTTTTTTAAAAAATAGGTTTTTCCTTTTTTTAGACCAGTTTTAGGTTTACAGAAAAAAATATGAATGAAAATCCCTGTCCATATTTTCTTTATTAATACACTGCATTGGTGTGGTAGCTTTGTTATAGTTGATTAATCAATAATGATACATTATTATTAATCAAAATCCACAATATACATTAGAATTCATTCTTTGTGTTCTAAATTCTTTACCCTACTGATGTGATAGATTATATTAATTGGATTTCACATGTTGAATTGTATATGCACAGAATAAGTACCACTAGGTCAAGGTGTATATTTATACAATATTGCATTTGACTTACTAATATTTTTAAGAACTTTTACATCTTTGGTTTTTGTTTCTCATAATGTTTTTGTCAGGCTTTGGCATTAGGATAATGCTTTCCTTGTAAAATTAGTTAGGAATATTCTCTTCTACTATTTCTGAAAGATATCTTAGAGAATTGGTAATTTTTTTTCTCTTAATGTTTGGTAGACTTCACTAGTAAAATTATCTAGACCTCGGTGCTTTCTGTTTTGAAAAGTTGTTAATTACTGATTCAGCTTTTTGGTAGATATAGGCCTATTGAGATTTTCTCTATCTCCTTGTATGAGCTTTAGTACTGTATCATTCAAGAAATTAGTCCATTTCATCTAAGTTATCAAATTTGTGGGCATAGAGGTGGTCATGGTATTTATTACTCTCTAATGTTCACAGGATCTGCAGTGATGCCCCCCTTTCCTTTATGATATTACTAAACTGTGTCTTTCCTCTTTTATTCTTGGTTAGCTTGGCTGAAGTTTATTAGTTTTATTGATCTTTTCAAGGAGCCATTGTTTGGTTTTGTTGATTTTCTCTATTGATATTTTCCTGTATTCAATTTTATTGAGGTTTTTGTTTTTTGTTTTTTGTTTTTTGTTTTTTTGGTTTTTCTTCCGCTTAAGTTTGCATCGATCTAATTCTTTCTTCTTTTACAAGGTGGAAACACAGATTATTCTAGAACATCTTTTTGTCCTAATATATTCATTAAATGCTGTAAGTTTTTGTAAGTACTGATTTTCTTGCATCTTACAATTCTTGGTAAGTTTTCATTTTTATTTAATTTAGAACTATTTTTAAATTCCTCTTCAACTTTTTTGTTGTTGTTCCCTGTGTTACTTAAATGGATTTTGTTTAATCTCCAAATTTTTTGAGAATTCCTAGCTATGTTTCTGTAATTGATTTCCAGCTTAATTCCATCATGGTTTGAGAGCTTACTTTGTAATAATTTCTTTTCCTTCAAACTTGTTAGTGAATGCGTTTTGTTCCAGATTATTACCTATCTTGACAAATGTTCTGAGCCTGAGAAGCATTGTATATGTGTGTTCTACTATTTTTGGATGAGTTATTCCATAAATGTCAATTTTATATATATTTTATTTATTCATTTGAGAGAAAGTGAGAGAGCAAGCACAAGAAGGGTGAAGTGTAGAGGAATAAGCAAACTCCCAGCTGAGCAGGGAGCCCATTGTAGAGCTCCATACCAGAACTCCCAGATCATGACCTGAGCCAAAGGCAGATGCTTAACTGACTGGAGCCACCCAGGTGCTCCTAAATGTCAATTATATTAATTATAAATGTCAATATGTTAATCAATGATTCTGTTCATTTCAACTATATCCTTAATTATTTCTGCCTGATGGTTCCATCAATTGCTGATATGTGAAGTCACAAGCAATAATAGTGAATTCATCTATTTCTTCTTGCTGTTCTATCAGTTGTTGCCTTACATATTTTGACACTTTCTTCTTAGGGGTATACACATTAGAGACAGTTATGTTTTGGTGGAAAATTGTACACTTTTTCATTATTAATGTCCTCTTCATCCCTGATCATTTTTCTTGTTCTGAAGTTAGCTTTGTCTGCAATTAATATTTATTCCACTTTTCCTTCAATTACTGTTATCATGGTACATCTTTCTCCATCCCTCCACTAATAATTTCTGTGTATTTATATTTAAAATGGGTTTCCTGTAGACAGAATACTGAGTTTTTGGTTTTTGTCCATCCAAACAGACAATGACTTTTAATTTTTATATTTAGACCATTCATATTTGAAATGATTGATGATATATGTGAACTAATACTGATTAAGTTTGTAACTGGTTTCTATTCACTAACTTTGTTCTTTTTCTTTATTTTTGCCCTTTTCTGCCTTCTTTGGTCTTAATTGAGCATATTATATAATTCCACTTTCCTCCCTTAGCACATTTTTTAAATTTTTCATTAGTTGTGTCACAGAGTACAATAAACACTTAACAACTTACAACTAACCTAAATCCACTTTCACATAGTTAATTGCTTCCCAGGTAATGCAGCTACCTAATAGAAAAGTATTCCTGATTCCTTTTTTCTGTCCCTTACAACGTTGCTATCATACATTTATCAATAAATTATAAAAGCCATATATATTATTGCTATTATTATTTTGAACATATTATCTGTTACATCAATTAAGAATGAGAAAATAAATGATTTTACTTTACCGTCATCTATTCTTTCTGTAACATTTTCCTTTTCTTTATGTAGATTTGTGTTTCTTACCTACATCATTTTCTTTCTCTCTGAGGAAACTCAACATTTCTTGCAAGGCAGGTCTAGTGAAAACAAATTCTCTCAATTTTTTTCTTTTTCAGAGGAAGTCTTTATTTCTTATTCATTCTTGAAGAAAACTTCACCCAGAATTCTAGTTTAAGGTTTTTTTTGTTGCTGTTTTTTGTTTTCCTTTCAATACTTTAAATAGTTCATTCCACTCTTTTCTTGCATGGTTTCTCAGGAGAAATTCAATATAATTCTTATCCTTGTTTCAGTATAAATAAAGTGTTACTACTTTTCATTGCCCTCTATAGTTTGAATATGATATGCCTAGTTTTAGATGTTTTGGAATTTGTCTTCTTGTGTTCTCATAGCTTCCTGCATCTGAGGTTTACTATCTGTCATTAATTTTGGAAAATTCTCAATTATTACAACTTCCAATATTCTATTTCTCTTTTCCCCTTATCTTCTCATTATGTCTGTTACACATTTTTTAATGGTCCCATAGTTGTTGAATATCCTATTGCTTCCCCCCCCAAATTTTCATTTTCTCTTTGTTTTTCAATTTGGTATTGGTTTTGCCGTATCTTCAAGCTCACTGATTCTTTATTGGTCCTGTCCAGTCTGCTGATGAAATCATGAAAAGAATTCTTCATTTCTATTACAGTTTTCTTTTTCTTTCCAGCATCTTTTTTTGATTCTTTTGAGTTTTCTCTCTTTGTTTCCATTACCTTTCTTGCATGTTATTGACTTTTCTTATTATAGTTTTTCGCATTTTAATGATTGCTGTTTTCAATTCCTGTTCTGAGAATTCCAAAATTTGTCTTATATATGTCCAGGGCTATTGCTTGTTTTGTTTATTCAGTTGCATTTTCTCCTTTTAGTAGGTCTTGCTATTCTTCATTGAAAGCTAGACATAATATATCAGGTTTAAAAAAACTGAAATTAGTAAGTCTTTAGTGTGAGGCGGCTTTGTTTATCTAGCTAGAAGTCAGGCTGTGTTTGCTGTACCTATACTATCAAAACTAACATTTTTCTAATATTCTTGTTTTGGTCTTTCCTGTGGTTTCTGGTCTCCCAAAAGACTCCTTGTTGATTAAGGTCTAAGCTTTGCAATTATTTCAGCTAATCCCTGTTATTATAAAGAAGCACTATTGATGTAATGGTAAAGTATGGAAAAGGTGAAGCATTCCATCATCATCTTGGTCTTTTATTGAGTCTGTGCCCCTGGGCTATGACATTCACAAGAGCTTCTCAGTATTTTTTTCCTCCCCTTCCTTGTAACAGGAAGACTGGTAAGGCTGGAATTGGGTTTTCTTTCTTCCTGTATTGAAAGCTAAGGAGGTTGTTGTTGGATATTTCCTTTCTCTCAAGACAGGTCCTTATAAAACAGTTTCTACTGATGGCAGTCTCTTAAGGAGAACAAAGTGATTTGCATGTACTTAAAAAGTTTACCTCTCCCCCTCCTCTTCTCGGTGGTTGGAGAAGATTTTTCTCCAGTCTTCATTCTGAGAACCTTGTAGGGTACCTGACAGTAACTCACGACAGGTGTTAGAGCCCACCAAGGCTGGGCTTCCAGGATTTTTAGCTCTCAAACTAGTCAGGGCTCGGTCTCTAGCAATAAGTAATTACCTTTAGGTATTCCTACCAGTTGCTGACTCAAGCAACTGTTCAGGTTGAGCTGTAATTCTCCGTAGTCATCTGTCTTTCTAGTTTGGTAAAGTGTGATTTTCCTTGTGACCTCAATTCTCTGAAGGGTCTAAGAAGACTTGTTTAATTTCCGGATTTGGGGGGGTTTTTTCCCCCAATTTTTTCTTATGAGGAAGAATGTGATGACATCTATGTGCTTTATGTGTGAAACCAAAACTGAAAGTCTTATTATCTTTCTAATGTTTCCTTCTCAAGTTTCCAAACAGAAACAGGTATAATCCTCTCTACTTTCACCTTTCCCTTAATGTTTCTAATGTATTCTCATGTTGGACTTTGGTTTAAAGAGATTGTTATACCAATGCCCTACTTCTGTTGCCCAGTTCTGTTTCCTTTCCTTCTTCTCCATTCTTAATGGCCGAGGAGAAAAAAAAAAATAAAGGAACTTCTCCTTCCTCTTTTGATTTGAATGGAACATTTTATGTCATATTTGAGTTTCTGCTACCCTATAGTTTATGACAGTGATTTTTCAAGTATGCTAGAATGAGAAGATGGACTCTTACGCTCAAGTGAGCTGAAGTAATTTAAAAAGCTCTTATCTCAAAGAAAGGACATTTATTTTTTGTTGAGAACTAAAAAATAATTTCAAATGACAGTCAAAGCTAAGCGGTTACATTTTTATTCTGGCACATATCAATCCTTCTCCTGAAAGAGTAACCACTTGTTTTTTAAACAAGTATAAAGACAAAATAAAAAATTTTACAGACTATAAAATTAGAACTCAATTTATTTCATAAAAATATTATCTATATTTACACTTACTGAATATTCCTCTTTTATAGTATACTTTTCACAAATTTTGTCTGTTTCTTTTTAAAATTATTTTATTATGAAGTTATTTTTTTTTTAAAGATTTTATTTATTTGACAGAGAGAAATCACAAGTAGGCAGAGAGGCAGGCAGAGAGAGAGAGGGGGGAGGAAGCAGGCTCTCTGCGGAGCAGAGAGCCCAATGCGGGGCTCGATCCCAGGACCCCGGGATCATGACCTGAGCCGAAGGCAGAGGCTTTAACCCACTGAGCCACCCAGGCGCCCCTTATTATGAAGTTATATAAGGTTCAAAAATATCAAAAATAATAAAGTCAAACAACTTATTTTGGAAGTAAAACTGCTTCTTTAGAGTCAACAAATATGGAAATAGAATGAGCTAGCCTTTAACTTCAAGTTTTAGCATTTCACTCAGAGTCATATTTTAAAAGATGTAACAGTATTCTTTTAAAACTGAATAACAGTAATCCAATGCAATCAATGGCAACAATAAAACATAACTGGCTGATGTGCAAAGTGGAAAAACTTTTGATTGCATATATGCAAGATCAGATGTAGCAAATCCATATGCCTGCAAACCAAGCAGCAATCTCAACAAATACGTTATTTCAGTTCAAAATAAGTGAGATGTGGCTAAGTGAGACATCAAAGCAAAGTATCTTAACATTACTAAGTTTTGGTATGACTGCTTCTGGAGACAATGACTGAAATAAAATTTATTTATTCCTATTTAATGAGAAACCTCTATACGCCAAGCATTGTCCTATTGACATAGTCATGTTCTCAAGAACTTAGTATTCTCATATAAGGTAGAAATAAATGAAATAAATAGATGTATACTTTCAAATGTTGTAAGTACAACAAAACCAAAGGATAAAGGAAGGGTATGATAGAGTTTTGACGTGGTCAGGAAGTATATGAAATACTTTTTGAGGAAGGGACTGAGATCTGAATGGTAGCAAAGAGTTAATCAGGAAAAAAAAAAAAAACTGGATGAGCATGCCATTCAAGAGAAACGATGTGGGCACAATTTCAATGCCAGGAAAACACAAGTGTGAAGGAACCAAAGTCCATTTGATTGAAGCAGAGGGCGTGTGGCAGCTTGAAAGAAAATGAGACCAATAAGCCCAATTACAAAAAGCTTTTGAAAATTTTATCTCTTTTTAAAAGGAAAGAATAGCATTTAAAGTGTTTAAGTATAAAGAAGCATTGGAAGAAAATGAAGGTATTTTGGTCAAACTCATGACTCAAAAGAAGGGCTTTGGAAGCAATATTGAGACAAGACACAAAGAGACAGGAACAGACACAGGTAGAGTCATTAGGCAATCATTTCAGTATTCAAGAGATAACAGTACCTTTGATAGGACAGAAGAGAAGTTGAAAAGTAAATAAACTCAAGAGATATTTAGAAGGTAAAATTAATAGAAGTGATCATCTTAATCATCAGGCCCTGTAGCATATTAAAAAACTTGACAATCCTTCTGGTTTACAACAAATACATGCTTTCAATGCTCACAGTCCTCAGATTTGCAGGTGTGCAAATATATACCATTTACTTTATCTAAACTGGACTTGTCTGACCCTTAAAGTACTCCAAGCTACTGGCTGGTTTCAGGTCTGTGCTCCATGTGCTATTATTCTGAGGGTTAGGATTAAGAGTGTGAAGCTATTCTGGGACATGCTGTTTTCATGGTGGTTCCAAACAATGCAAGAGGTATAGCTTAATTACATCAGTGGAATGGGAAGGTATGAGGGAAATACTGTAAAATAACAGAAGAAATGCTATGGATATATAATCCCATTATAGGGGAGTAAAGAATTTGAACAATAATTCAATCTACCAAATTTATGCATACAATTTGGTGGTTATGGGAGAAGTAGGAGTTCAGAATGATCTCTATATTTATATCATTTCTATGTATTATTGGTTGAATGGTAGTGCCATTAACGAACATAAGGAACAAAATAAAAACAAAAACAAAACTCTATCATGTGAGTGAAAAAGGAGAACTCAATTTTTGAACATGTTGAAACTTAGTTGCCTTATCTAAGAGAACTCAAGTAAACAACTGGATATGAGCCTCAAACTAAGGGAAAAGATAGATGCTGGGAATGAAAACAGGCATGGCTTCTTTGTATATATAGAAATTTGATATTAGATATGGACAAAAATTTCCAAGGGAAACTGCAAAATGAGAAGAGGGTAGAACAGAAAGTTAATATTGAAGAACCTAAATATTTTGCATTTAGATAAAGAGCTATGCACTTCTAAAAAGGCAGCAGATGATTTGTTAGAGAGTAGTTTACCTTATAAAAGACTAGCTAGAAAGAGTTGGAGGTATCAAGGCAGTATCAAGATAAGGAATAAAGCAGACTCATTGTATTTAGTTACATGAGGGTTTACTGCCAATTTAGGAGAATAATTTGGGTGGAGTGATGAGGTTTGGAACTAAAATTATAGTTTTTAAGAGTGAGTGAATAGCAAATAAATTAAAGCAATGCTTAGAACAATTTTTTGAAGTTTTGCTAGACAACAGATAAAAACAGAATAGTATCAAGGTATAAGAGGATGGTGGGAGGAATTTTTTTTTTTAATTCCTTTATTTTCTTTCCAAGGGCAGTGTTGGTGTATTTAAAATCCAGTGGGAAATATTCATTTTAGAACGAGTAGTTGAATATTCAGAAGACTGAGGGAGTAATCTCTGTGCAGGAGATAATTTGTTCAAAGGCATATTAGGTATGATTTAGCCTAGTTAATGAGTTAAATGAGAAAAAAGGATAAAATGAAAGCCAGGCAAATAAGAAAAATTAAGACATTAGAAATTCCCAACTCAAAGAAAATGGACAGAATAAACTATTTAGAATGAAAGCAATGAGAATTTAGTTTTGACAAGATCACAATTAACTTGATGAATCATGAAATCTGGGTATCAAAGGAGAATTTATTTGATATATATATATGTGTATATATATATATACACATATATATATTTTAACAGCAAGGAAGTAGAAAATCCAAGGTAATCTATTAAATAACCTGTTAAAACTAATTATTGAATTAGGAAGTTTGTGGGTGATAGGGCCATTTTTCTCATGTTTTTAAAAGCCAGCCCAGTGTCAGGTCTATACCATCTCCTAGGGTTCTTGCAGTGTATTAAATTTGTATCCTAGGAGACCCTCACAAATTTGAAAACCTCAAACTTATCCAACTTTAGTTTCAAGACCCCCTGGTATCCCTTGTACATGTTCCCAGCTTCTGTAGAAGTACACAAGCAAGGTCGTAATACCTTTTTGGGTTATAGTTCTTTTCATTTCTTATCAGACTCCATTATCCTTAAATACAAGAAGTAACTTAATTCTGGGATTTGGGCAAGGAGGGAAAGTGAGTACATATGATGAGGGACACACACGTTGTCTTGGGGAAGTCTCTTCGTCTTCTTCAACCAAGTCTCAGTGACAGCATTTTATAGAAAACATTGGGCCATTTGAACAAGTCCGGGAGCCCTAAAAAAATATGTACATCCAAGACTTTTCAGAGCATCAATTCAAATTTCTTATTTCATGGATCCAGATCCCATTCTCTCCCAAACAGGACTCTAACTTTGGCGTATCACACCTACCTCTTCGGGAGCTCACCTAATATATTTGGGGCAGGCCCTCAGTTTTCTCTGATCTTCCTTTAAAGGGATGAAAGCCTTTTTCTACGCAACTAGAGACTGTTTGCCTTTTGCACTTAGATTTCACTTGCCAATTAATTATTCTCATCATAGCTAGTCAATTCCCCAGTCCACATAGTTACTATTTTCCCCATATTTTTCAAATAAAGTATATTTCCTACCAACTAATACATTTCTTCCTAGCAGTATATCATTCCATTCACCAAAAGTGAAAATTTAAACAACTGCACTTTTATCTTGTGCTAGGGTCTCTGTATTCCACCAACTAGAAACATCAGTAAGAAGCCTTATTGCCACTCTGGCAGCAAGTAATCCAACTACAACACATTACCCTATCATCTGCTTTCCTGGACCCCACTTCTCATATAAATTACCTTAGTCTGACTTTCCCAGTAAGTAGACACTGGTAGAGAGATTAAATTTTATACGACTTATTATGGAGTTCCAATAATTGAGCAAAATTGAGTAGCAGGATATTTTCTAGCTACTTTTGTTTTAATTGCTAAAATTAAAACAAACAAACAAAAAGTCCTCTGATGGCCCAGTTTTTGTTTCCCTAACTGTCACCTCATAGAATTTTAAAAGATGAATGTGAAATTATCTTTCACGACTCTTGTTAGACTTCCCATCCTTTTCATCCACCAATACAAATATGATTTATTCTACAAAGCTAATTCTTATACAAAGATGAAAGTTTTAACATCTTATTTGAACACCTGATTATGGCAGGGAGCAATCAACAGTTTGAACATGACAATATCATCTTTTAAGAGGCCAAAATATTGACTTGACATAGAATGTTCTAGTTATAAATATACTATTGATTTTCCAATAACTTATTTTTCAACAGCTCTGATTTCCTATCCAGGAAATATCTGAAAACCAAAAATTGTCCAATATTCAACAAATTGCCAAACCGATGAATAAACCATAAGCAATTACCATACAGCTGAAGATTCAAAGATTAAATTTCAATTATTCCTTAAGACATCCTATATCTGCTCCAATTTTGATACCTTATTTTAATAGATTTATTGCAAAACTAAAGTAATCTTAGATAATATACTTATTCCCTCTATTGGTATGAAGTTTGTTGTTCTGTTTGATGTTCCATGTCAAAAAAAAGGTAGATAATAATTTAATTATTTCATTAAATTCCTTCAATTATTCAATTCTATTTCTTAAGCATTAATTTGCTACTACTAGGACAAGAATAAAGAGTAAGATAATTATTAGCACCCAAAAATATTAAAATAAAGTTTCAGAATTAGTATTTAAAACAATCTAACTACAGTAAAGTATGATCAGGTTAAAATGAGAAGTTCATATTGTCATAAGAAAATTTATTATGGGGGAGCCTGGGTGGCTCAGTCATTAAGCATATGCCTTTGGCTCAGGTCATGGGATCCTGACCGACATGGGGCTCTCTGCTCAGGTGGAACCTGCTTCTCCCTCTCCCACTACACCTGCTTGTGCTCGCTCTCTCGTTGTGTCTCTCTCTGTCAAATAAATAAATAAAATCTTTTAAAAAATATATTATGATCTGAGATTTAAGACCTCTTTGGAAAAGATAAGGGATAAGAAGGAGTTACTGAAATGCAGGGGAAGGCGTGAAACAGAAAGTCTTCCACAAAACAGTGCATGCAAAGTTGGGAATACAATGAGGGTTACCTACACAAAAGCCACAGAAACTATAGTGACATCACAGATTTGAGCTCGCATACACATATACCAAATCCCTTTTCTTATCTACAGAGTTCAATCCCTTTATTTACTAGTCTCCCTCTCCAAATTTTCATCTTATCATTAATGTTTACTCATAATATTCAACTTTTTCATTGAAGTCTTGAGTTTTAGGCTTCAGCACATTTGAACAAAGGTTATAAGATCTTTGTGCCTAATTATTTCCTTGCAAAAAAATATTTTTTTTTTTTTTTGCTGGTGTCTAGATCTAAGTCTTTTTTATTTTAATTAATTTATGTGCTTACATATATTGTGATAAGAACACTTCCCAAGATCTACCCTCTTAAATTTGTAAATGCACAATACAATATTGTTAACTATACGACAACACTGTACAACAGGTCTCTAGAACTTACTCATTTTATATAACCAAAACTTTATAACCATTGGATAGCAACTCCACATGTCCCTCTTCTCCAAGCCCTTGAGAAACACCATTTCATTCTCTGTTTCTATGAGGACAAGTGGGACTACATGAAACTAAAAAGCTCCTACACAGTGAATGATCACATTAGAGAAAATGCAACCTATGCTATTATAAAAAATAACTGCAAACTGTATTTCCTATTTCAATTCAAATACTCTGAGAGGCACACAATAACCTAGAAAACTAGAGACACCTACTCCATAAACAGTACTTAGAAAACTGACAATAGTTTAAGGGAAAATAAAACTTTAGGGCAAAATGTAGACGCAGGATGATATACTTACGCTGAAGATCAAGCCACACAAATATCTGATATCTTACTTACAATCCATCTTTTGAGGGTAAGAAAATCTTTTGGGGCTTCTATGAATGGCTACCTACATGTTCTTTGTGACCCATACTCTCATTTATAACAATTTTGAGAATTACCTCATTTAAGGCATATTCTTAGCTTTGTATCCCCCTCCCTTCAGTAACTTAGTGATTCTTCCAGAACAGGCAGAGTGTGCATCTTAGTATCAAATCATTATTTCCCTTCTCCCTTTCCCCTACCATCTTCTTTAAAGTCTCCATGTCCAACAACTCATACATAAATTAAGATTTTCTCCTCCTCTCGGAAAAGGGTTAATGAATATTCTCAATTATCAATGGTTACACGGGATTGAAGTGAATGTATACATGTGACTAATTACTATTCTTTCTTGTTAAAGACAAATATTACTTTGTTTAAATTTTTAATAAATTCTCAGGACCAAATTGATCAGTATTATCAATGTAAAACAATTCTACCATCATGTTAAAATTAGTAGGGTGACATTATATATGTCTACTTCAAAATTTTGCTTACAGAAAGGGCTTGAGTGATCTGCCCACTAATTATCTTCACAAGAAAATAAATTGCTTTTTAAGTGTGATAAATTAAAGAAAATGTTCTTTGAGGAGTGTTTCACACTCTTAAAATTGTAGCTTGAAAAAAAGAAATCAGAGGTAATTGTCTAGGACTATGATTTTAAATACTTGAAGTATTTTTGCTGGCAAATTTTCACAAATTGAGGATTATAATTGCTACACTAGCAAAACTAGATTTCTAATGTACTTTCAAGATGGTCAGCACTATTCCTTTCAGCACTGTAGTTTACTATTTATATATAGAAAATTCATATGTTAAAACGTTTTTCTTTTAAATGAATTTTCTCTGTAATTTTAGTGATTTAGATTACATTCTTCCTCGTCTTTTGGTTGTTCAAAATCATTTTATTTCCAAAATAAAGACAAACCTTGAAAATTTCAGATCTGAGAGAGCAGGAAAAAGAAATTTGTTTAATGATGTAACCAGATTTTCACTGTTGTTACCCTCAAATCCAAAAAAACTGCCATTACTGCAAGTCATTCTAGACTTCCTTTCAAAGACATTTCCCACTTTTATTTCTTATCCCCCTTGACTTTTGAAAAGTCTTATATCATTTCTCTAACAAAAAAACAAACCTGGGGTACCTGGGTGGCTCAGTAGGTTAAGCGTCTGCTTTCAGCTCAGGTCATGATCTCAGGATCCTGGGACTGAGACCCTGCATTTTGCTCCCTCTTCAGCAAGGATTCTGCTTCTCCCTCTGTGCCTCCCCTACTCCTGTTCTCTCTCTCTCTCTCTCTCTTTCCCCCAAATAAATCTTTAAAAAACAAAACAAAACAAACCTTCTCTCTCCTCTTTTGGGGCTTGGGTTTGAAGATTCCACTCCATTAAAGCACATTTGTTGGTACTTCTGTGGATGTCCCTTCATCTATCTAGTCCTGTGAAGGTTTCTATTTCCCAGGAGATCTGTATGTGACCCTTCCCATTCTTTCTGTAATCTCTGCCTTGAAATGTTCTCCATTCTTATGTCTTAATAGCAGTAATCTTGGTTTTAATTCTTACTCTTAATTCTGTATCTCTAAAATTTTAGCACTTGTTCCAAACTTAGATATATAAAACTCAGCTTGTTTAAAATACAACTTATTTCTTCTCTTAACCAACTTTGTTCCTTCTTCCGTATTATGTAACCATGATAATTGCATAATATATGATTATATTGACTGTTTACCACAACAATTATATCAATTCATCTATCATGTTGACTCTAATTCCCAAAACTTAGCCAAACTGTATTTTCTTACACTGTCAAAACTAAGAAAGGCTAGACTAAGTGTAATAGTTCATGCAGCTACCATCTCTTACTCAGATACCTGCAAAGGCTTTCTAAATTTGTTTCTTTTTTTTTAATAAGATTTTTACTTATTTATTTGACAGAGAGAGAGAGAGATCACAAGTAGGCTCTCTGAGAGGCAAGCAGAGAGAGAGGGGGAAGCAGGCTCCCTGCTCAGCAGGGAGCTGTGCTCTGGGTTGATCCCAGGACCCTGAGATCATGACCTGAGCGAAGGCAGAGGCTTACCCCAATGAGCCACCCAGGTGGCCCTAAATTTGTTTCTTACACTAGCTTTCCATACTTTCTCCAGAATAATGTTTCTAAAATATGGACCTGATATATTAATTTCATATTACCAGTGCCTGATACATACTAGTGGCTCAACAAATATATACTGAATTCAGACCATTCACCTTGTCTTCTGAACTTTCCAATCCATAACAAAATATCCTGTTTGACATTCAGGATTATGATAATGAAGCCACTAGCTACAAGTTGTCATTAGCTTTTACCTTTTAGCAAGGACAGAAATCACCTTGAAGGAGATTGTATATGTTTTGTAAATATCCACTAGAGCCCATTCCCCCTTAATTATGTAAATGTTGGATGAGTCAGCATCCATTGACTTACAAAGAAAGATATAAAGGAGGCTGGTGACTTCATCAAGGACATTACTGAGATGCCAAAATATTTCTTGATATTCAACATTGGCTATGGGGCCTGGGGACCAGAGTGTAAAGTCTGCAACATCTTTCACAGACACAGGCTTTTTGAGATGTAAGGAATAAAAACTCCAGATTCCGCCCTTTAAATTTAAAGTTAAGGAGGCCTATCATCGTGGACCAAAGTGTCTGTGAAAAAGCACAGAAATAGGGAAGAACAACAACTTGCCTGAAATAAAGTTATCAGAAAAACTGAGTCTGGACTTTAGCTAAAGCTCAACACTGAGGTCTTAAAAGTCCATTTTATCCTCATTTTGTAAGTCTTGCTCAAGACGTCCATTCAGAAAGTAGATTGCCTTATGCCTTAGTTCAAAAGGTATCCAATTAAACATATAAGCAATAAAAATTCCAAAATTGTCAGTTTTTTAATTTAGTTTGTGTATATGGAAAACTATATGGATTTATTTATATTTTATTTTTCTAAGAAATATTCTTTCTTTCCTTATTTATTTATTTGATAGAATAGTGAGAAACACTAATAGTGATGATGAGGGAGCAGGAGGCTGGCTGAGGACAAAGCAAAAGCTGGCACCTTGCACCCCCCTCTCCATCTTGTAATATGTGTAACATTCCTCAGGCACCTCTGACCACCATAAGAAATAGTTAACTTGCAGAGATCACATTCTGCAAGACAGGAGTCTCCCTTACTTTACAAATGTCCTAGAGATCTATAAACAAAGAAGTTACCTTATCAATAGCACAATTTCCAGAGTTCCTCAGTCCTAAATAAAAGTTAAATTTCTTCTAAACCCAAATCTCACTAACAAAGACGCTTGACAGCAAAAATGTGAATGGCTTGCTAAAAGACAATGTTGGTCTCTGGACACCTCCTAGGCCCTCTTTAGCATACAAAAACTCCGTTGAAACCTTCCTTCCCCTCACTTTCCCCCAACCACAGGGTACATAACCTGCCATCCCTCACAACCCCGGGCAGCAGCTCTTCCTGCCCATGGGTCCTGTCCCCGTGCTTTAATAAACCTCCATTTTGCACCAAAGATGTCTCAAGAATTCTTTCTTGGTCATCGGCTCCGGACCTCAGCCCACCTAACCTCACCTAGGTTCTAGAACTTCATCAGTAAGAACACCGTGAGACAGGGAACACAAGCAGAGGAAGTGGGAGAGGGAGAAGCGGGCTTCCCATGGAGCAGGGAGCCAGATGCAGGGCTCCATCCCAGGACCCTGGGATCATGACCTGAGCCAAAGGCAGAGGCTTAAGGACTGAGCCACCCAGATGCCTCTGGATTTATTTTTAAATGGCGAATTAATCTTGCATTCCTGCCATAAACCCTGCATTGACATGATTAATTTTTCATAATGCCAAATTAAATTTTTCATAATTTCACTGAGCATCCTTTTCTCTATGTTCTTAAAGTTATTGGCTCTCTTCTGATTTCCCCTTTAAGTTTTGGTACTACTGATGGCATTAATTTTTTAGAATATAAAATATTATTTTTATATTATTTCCTACCCTTCTATTTTCTAGAAGAGGGTTTCTCAATCTCAGCACGATTGACATTTTGTGCTAAGTAATTCTTTGCTAGTGGGGTACTATCTTATTTTGGACTTTCTATTTAACTCTTGAGTTTTTAGAAATGTGCAGTTTTATAATCCAAATAATCAAGAACTTCTGAGTAATGTTTACGTAATATACTTTTGTCTATAACTTTACTCTTACATTATTATGTTGTTATATTAAAAGTGTGATACTTAAAGACAGCATGTAATTTGGGTGTTAAAAAGAAAGCCAAAGTCCAAAATGGTGTCACTTAGGTTAAGATCTCAAGACAGCACTCCAAGACTTAATATCTAAGATTCAACCCTCCATAAATATAACCTTTAGCCAGGTAACATGGGAATTTCCTGATCGACACTAGGATATTTAGACTGCTTCTGTTCCCCTTGGAAGGGTGACATTGTCTAAAATGAAGGATTCTTCGCTAATAATTTCTTTTTCATTTCTCTGTACCTTTAAAAACCTTTTCTTTTCTATAGCCCTTTGGTGCTCCCCTGTATTTGCTAAACAGGATGCTGCCTGACTCATGAATAAATTAACATACCTATTAGATCTTTAAAATTTACTTGAATTTCTATTATTTAACATGGGTTTGATTTTTTTAACCCAGTCTAGCTATCTCTGTATTTGGTAATTTAGACTATTTCCATATAAAGTGCTCATTGATATGGATGCATGACTATCTATGGTTTGGCTTGTTTTCTATTTGACCTTATTGTTTCTTAGTGTTTCCTCTTTGTTGTTTTAGGTTTGTGATTCCACTTTCCATTTTAGCTCCACTAGAGTTCCGTTTGTATACCTGTTTAAAAATAGTAGTTTCCCCAGAGTTTAAAAAACACATTTTAACTAATCAGGGTCTTCTTTTACATAGTATTACACTGCTTTACATAGAGTATACTTCATCTTTTGTATTAATCTTGTCATTTTTTTAAAATATGCTCTAAATCTAAATGAAATGAGTTTTACTAGAGATAAGTTGGCAAACTATGGCCTATAGACAAAATCTGATCTCCCACCTGTTTTAAGTTTTAGTAGAATAGAGCCATGCCCATTGTTCACCTATCCTCTGTGACTGATTTTACACTAAAATAGCAGAGTTGAGTAGTTGCAACAGAAGCCAGCCAGTCCACAAATCTAAAATATATACTTGCTCTCCCAACAGAATTTGCCAATCCCTGATTTAGACCATATAATCAGTTTTAGAGTAATTAAAAATAACTACTCATTTTTAATTGAATCATTTCCAGATACCTTCATTTCTTTGTATAGATTCAAATTGTATCTTAAAATATTACTCCTTCTGTCTGAAATATTTTAAGATATTCCTAATAGTGCTAATCTACTAATGAATTGTCTCAGTTCTGTTTCTATTTATTTAAAATCCCTTATTTCACCTTTAACTTTGAAAGATATCTTCACAGGTTATAGGATTTTTAGTTGACAGATTTTTTGCTATTCTTTTAGTTACGCCATGGCCACCACATTTGCAGATTCTGACAATATAAGGACATTTATTTATTACCGCTTTTCTTTTTATGTACTCTTTCTTACTTTCTCTGGTTGCCTTTAAGAGTTTTTCCTTCACTTTGCTTATTAGCAATTTGAATATAACATGCTTTGTGTTTATTTTCAAGTATCTATCCTACTTGAAGTTCTCTAAAGTTATTAGCTCTGTTTTTCAGTAGGGTTTTTTTTTTAAAATCAATTTTGTAAATTCTGAGTCATTATCCCTCAATATTCCTCTACCCCATCATCTCTCCTCGTGAGATTCCAGTGGCACATATATTAAGTTGTGTGGCATTTTCTCACAGCTCTTGGATGCAGTGTTCTATTTCTCTCCCTCTTCTGTTTTCTATGGATAGTTTCACTGTGGGTAACTACTATTGACCTACTGTTAAGTACACAGATTTTTTTATTTGGCTAATGCCAAGATTACTGACAAGCCCATCAAAAAACATATTCTTAATCTTTGTTCCTCTATTCTTTATCACTAGTGTTCCCAAGTGAATTCTTCTTTCCTTTTTTTTTAAAGATTTTATTTATTTATTTGATAGAATGATAGTGCGAGAGAGCATAAGTGGAGGAAACAGCAGAGGGAGAGGGAGAAGCAGGCTTCCCTGCTGAGTAGGGAGCCCAAGGAGGGCCCAATCCCAGGCCCCTCGGATCATGATCTGAGCCAAAGACAGCCACTTAACCATCTGAGCCACCCAGGCGCCCCTCAATTGAATTCTTCTTATAGTTTTCACCTTTTTACTTAAGTTTCCCATTTATTAGTGCATGCGTCTTCCTATTTCACTGAAGCTTTTAGGATATCAGTCATGAATATTTCATATTTCCTGTCTGATAGGATTAATAGGTATTATCTCTGAGCTTCTTTCTATTGACAGTGGATTGCTTTTTCTTGCTTTGTTTCATTTGTCTCGTCATTTTTTTTTTAATTAGAAGTCAAACATGATTAATACAGTAAAAAAAAAAAAAGAAATAGTCATTTTCTCTAGGAATGGGCATCCTGTTACTGGGCATCTAGCCATTCTTAGTGTGTGGGCTGACTGAAACTGAACTGGGTACATCTGGGTTACTTTGTCAACTGTTGTTGGGTCTTGTTCTTATTGCATCAATGTCTTCAAATTCTTCAAGTGTTACCTTGCACTTAAGGCAAGGGCTGGATTCCTAGAGAGTTCTTCCTCCATGTTCAGCTTTCATTTTGTAGGTCTCAGAGATCGCTCCTCATACTACTGCCATTCTACCAATGATAAACTAGTACTACTTGTTAGTGATGGGTTTGGCTCCTTGCTATAAAATACTTTTTCAGGCTCAACCACAAGCACTTACAGAGGCTTTTTTTTTTTTTTTAATTTCTTTTCAGCGTAACAGTATCTGGCAGGCTTATGGGGGAAAGCTGTCTTCCCCATACAAGACTTGAGACATAGTCAATACACTAAAGTTTCTGCAGAGAGTTATAATCAAGGACTCAGGTTCCCCTGTGCAACAAGGCTCTTACACAAATCTGCATTCTTAGCCTAGGAGCCCCCATTCAAAATCTTCTTTATCTGGGCCATTTGGCAAAAGCCTTTCACCGTTGCCTCTGTCAAGACCTCTTTATTGGAGCACAGGAGGAGGACAAGAACCTTAAAAGCAATTTACTCACTTCTTTTCTAATCCTAGCTTGTTCTCCTCCAGCTTCTAGGTCCATACAACTACAAGCACTGTTTTCAGAGCTCTCCCCACAGTGAAATGACCCCCATATCTATGTTGACTCACCTTGTCAGCAGGTGAGCATTCCATGTGGGAAAATGAAACAAGGAGTTAGAACGTTTTCCAGTTTTCTTGTCTAAATTAAGTGATTAAATCTTTTACTATTTCTTTGAACATACTGTTTCAGTTGCCGACTTTGACTCCTGGCAGTTTAACTACATCAGGCTTAGCTAAATTCTTGAGAGTTGTTTCTATATTTGCTAAGCTGTCAGTGGGAAACAAGATTTAAAAAATATTATCTCACTAAATCTCAAGGGCTGTGCTTTTTCAGAGATCCAAACCTTCTTCTGGTGGTAAGGGATGCTTTCCCTCCTCTCTTCAATAAATAGAGGGATTATTTTTAATCTTTCCTCCAGGCACAATGTGTCTTCACCTATGCTTTGGGGCTTACAGGTTTTACTGCCCTTCTCAAAATGGCTTAAAAACTTCATAGCAGAGCATCGTCTGAATGGGACTTCCTATCTTTTAATAGCAATTGTTACCTTCCTCCAGCACAAGACTGACATGATTTATTCATTCCTCCACCCTAACCAACCCCAATCTTTCTCCTGAATGCCTTCTTGAGGTCCACAGAGAAAAGCCAAACTGTGAGCCTAAACTATGCATGTTTCTTTGACTCTTATGGGTACTGTATCTATACACTAGACCAGACTCAGCTTTTAATTTTTTTCTGTGTTTCTCTCTTTTTTGTAGTGTACATGTCTTCCTCTTATATCCTGTAAGAGATGACCATGTGTTTCCATCTTATTTCTCTCTGGATTCCAACTATTTTCCCTGTTCCTTCAGCTGTCTCATGGGTTCATGAAAGGTTATGATTTTGTAGATTATCTAGTGCTTTCTGTTTTTAGTTTGGAAGTGAAGTCTTTCCAGGTGTTATTCCTACATCCTATGTAAATAAATATCTTATATTTTGATGGAAACATTTACTTATGTGTGTCTTTTTTATTTCTAAGATCAAAGTCAATTTTACTGGTCTAATTCATAAATTTAAAGCACAAAATTGATGGAATAGCTATCTCCCCTACTATTTCTCATTCTTAAAGCCACCATCTACTTAAATTTGGTTTTCATTCCATTTTATCAATGAACTTACCAACCCTTTTATAACATCATAGGTTTGTGCAGAGGGATTAATGTTTAACTTATCATACAACAGAAAAAAAAAATCCAGCAGAATTTTTCCTTCTTTTCCAACAGAAATGATCTTTCCTAATGTATCACATATTCTCATTAACAGCTGTGCTGACAGAGGCCATATTTTAGTAAATTCTGGACTCTGTCTGCTTTGTGTTTATAACCATATTCCACATATCCTAGTATAAGTTTTATAGGTACCGGTGCCATTATGTAATATTGTAACAGTGAAAACACAGTGTTATTCTTTAATCTCTCCAATCCCAACCAACTGTACAGAGAAGTTCCATGTTATTTTGTGTACCAAGGCCATTAGGGAACAACAATATTTGCTTAATTGTCCAGTGACAACCTGCTATAAACTTGTAACAAATTCCATTAATAAAACCTATTCCCATCTAGCACTCTCAATCATTGACCTTTAAAAAATAGTAGATTCCATAAATATTAGAATTTCCACTAGTCTTTATGTATGAGAATATAAAGCTTTTCTCAACATTGTTAATGATTTTCCATGAGAACTATTGTCCAATTAGTTCCTTTGCTTATAGCTTCATTAAATTTTCCAGATAGAGTCCAGCCATGATCATCCTCTTGAGACAGAGGTCCCTCTAGTGTTCCTATCTGGTTTAGCATATCTTTTATTCTTGTTGACAAAGCTCTAGGAATGTTGCTTTGGCCACACTGAGCAATTCCAAGACCAATTCCTTAAATCTTCATGGAATATCTTAGAACGCATGTTTAGATCTGATAAAGCCACAGCTTATATTATTGCCACTGAATACTCATTGTTTGTGTGCAATTTGAGAAACTATATGCATCCAAAAACATTATATGCCCCATGAAACTGTCACTTAGGTATAGTCAGTCCTACACTATATCCCCATCTGGGTGTGATATAAGGTATCACATAAATGTCCCCTACGTATCTCCAGAAGGATATTTTTGGTAATATCAAGACATAAATCACATCCAAACTGACCTCCCTTGAGGCTCTTCAGGTTCCATTTGCACTTTCTTTAAATGCATTCCATTGACATTCACATTCCATATATTCAAAGTAGCAAATAAACTTCTGACATGCTGGGAAGGCAGCAGCAATCTCCTTTGTCACACCCAGGCAGTTGTCTTAGCAATGCATCACCTTGATTAATAGCCACAGAGAGTGACAGAAGCTCTGCTGTTCAGCATTCTCCACCCTCTATGATTCATTGGTAGTATTTTTCTCAAGTCATCAGAAAAATAACCAGAATGGTAAATATAGACTATAAATGTGAATCAAATAGTAGTAGGTAGTTACTGATAAGTTGAGTTATCATGAGTGCTGTGTCACATCTTTTCACCAAATTATCTAGGTGGAGCTTTAGAACAGAGCTCATAAATCAAAAGTCCAATTCCTCTTTTGGAATTGAGATTAAAAGGAGATTCAGAGGTTTCTCCCAGAATCTGCCACTAGTGAATGCTAGATTTGACAAAGAACTAACAGTATTATTCTCCTGCTCTGAAACACTTTTGTGGAAATAGTGTGCTTGCTTTCTTACCTGAGATCATGACCCACTTACGAGCATCCTTTGTTTTCCACAACTTCCTCCACTTCCATTTACTGATTGTTTGGTCCACATATTTCCCACCACGAATGCGCTTGTCTAGCTTAGAGGCGTGGCCTTCCATAGGGTGCACAGTAACAACATGTAAGCTAATATTTCTTATTTTCTCTAGACCAGAAGGATTCCAATTTCTTTTTTTTCCCTTGGATTTCAAATTCTTGACAGTAACAAATATGCAGGTGCATACTGCTAAGAGCATTTCATAGGAAAGTTCACTCTTTCCAGTAAGCCCTATTAGTATGTTTTTCAGAATTTCTGTAATCAACATGTTTATGGGTAGATTTTACAGCTCATCTTTTTTTCCTGAATGTCCCAAACAGAGGAGAAATACGTCATAGGCCTAATGCTAACTCTTTCCTTTTCAGTAATGAATGGACATAGACAAAAAAATACATAATGAATAAAGAATCATTTGAATGGAATTTGTACTATTTATATGATTGAACTTATATCTATTATGTATGTTATGAATAAAGAGAAATTTTGGTGATATGCATGAAATTCACATCTTTCTATAGGCCAATAACAACCAATGTGAAGGAACAGTTATAACCAAATTTGAATACAGCTAAGTGTGTTTGGTCAAGATTTGTGGAGAAAATACCTATGTAGTAATATATTATTTACTCTGTTGAATAATTATGTGTAAAGTATATACATATTTTTATATATTATTTAACATTTATGTATAACATGATTATCTGTGTATGCACTGATTGCTATAGATGTTTTGTGTGTTTTCCATGGCTGAAATTGGCTAGGAAATTGATGCAATACATTGATATCTCTAAAAAATCCATTTGTCTGGAGACATGCCAACTTCATAAATAATAAATTGATGTTGAAATTATATGGAAACCTGAAACTAAGAAACAGTGGAGGTATTGTACTCAATCTTATCAACTGCTAAGGGAAACAATTACTAAAATGTTTGCAAAGCCATTTGTAGATTAAGAACAAGAACCAAAAAAGTTTTTCACTTTTGAGTATATATCTGAAGAAATTATGTGTAATAGAGGCAAATACTTTTGAAAAATATTAATTACTTGAACACAAAAGATAATATTTTCTTAAACTATCTTAAATCCTTAATAAAAATATCTACTTTTTCAGGCCACCTTTACAATAGCTGGAAGATTCCACTTGGTCATGAGTTACAGAACTATTTAATTTCTCAAGTGAAACTTCAAGAGTTTTGTTTTGTTTTTTTCCTTCTTGTTCATTTAACCAACATTATACTCTCAATATCTCTGAAACTTTTCTTAAAGATTCACAGTCCTCTGGCTACAAAGTCAATGTAGAGTTCAGATTATGGCAAGGTAGACAAATTTCTCTTTAATAAGAACCAGCAAACTTTGGAAAAGAAAGACTAAAAGATTATATAAAAATTTGAGCAAACTAGCCACTGCCAGAAAATATTAAAATGATCTTCTCTGGGGCCACCTGGGTAGCTCAGTGGGTTAAAGCCTCTACCTTTGGCTCAGGTCATGATTCCAGGATTCTGGGATCGAGCCCCAAATCGGGTTCTCTGCTCAGCAGGAAGCCTGGTCCCCCCTCTCTCTGCCTACCTCCTCTGCCTACTTGTGATCTCTGTCTGTCAAATAAATAAATAAAATCTTAAAAAAAAATGCTGTTCTCTGCCTTATTTTAGTTCTCTTTTATTCATAAAAGGAACATGCAAAGTACACAGAGTTTTGTATGATATAGTGAAAACAATTACCAAAATCCTGGATAACATCACTGAAGTAATTGATCTGTTTACTAGAGAAGTAATCAAAATTGGAAAGACCATGGATCAAAAGCTAGGAGCACAAGATACATTCTTGAACTCAAGAGGCAGCACATGTGCAACTCTCAGAGAAAACCATTTTACTTATGACCCTAGAGATCTCTCTTGAATATTTGATGGAAAAAAATCTGAAAAATAAATGAACTGTTAAACAACCTGTACCTAGAACCAAGATTTTTTTTCCGGAAAGCCAACATTAAGAATTCTTCATGGACATTGTTTTAAGATTCCTCCAGACTTCTGCTCAACTTTATTTCTATTTTTTTAAAGATTTGCTTATTTGAGAGAGAGAGATTGAGAGCATGCACATGAGAGAGAGAGCAGGGATTGGGGGAAAGGGAAAAGGAAAAGGAGAATCTCCAGCAGATTCCCTGCTTAGCATAGAGCTCAACAGGGGGCTCTGACAGAGGGCCCTAGCCCATGACCCTGAGATCATGACCTGAACTGAAACCAGGAGTCAGACCCTTAACTCACTGAGTTACTTAGGTACCCCTTAATTATTTTCTTTATTGTAACTCTTCTTCATCCTCTTGGGTTCTTCTGCATTGCTCAAGCTTGAAATTTTTTCTTGAACAGCTATAGAAGTGGCTTTTAAGTCTTTTTCCTAAAACTACCAAAACTGCAGAGGTTTACTCCCAATTCAGATATTGCCATGAAATTTATTAAAAATTTGGATATCACTGTAATGCACCCAAGACAATAAGCCTTCAAACCCTCTGTACAACTATAGCTGAAAAGAGAGTGAAATTGTGATTATGATTATGTTCTAACTCTAAGAAGTCTGTAATTTCCCTTTTTCATTTTAAAGTTCAAATAACTGTGCCAATTTTTTATCTACTGTAAAGACTTAGGAGCAACCTATATCAGATGTTATTTCCCCTTGTCTTTGGGTACAATTTGGAGACTAAAGATTAAATATAAACAGGAACTTTAGTATTTACTGTGCAATGGTCCTCACTTAATTTCTTTTATGGTAACATTCTCAAACTAGATTTCGTTCTATTTTTCAAACATTAACAAACACAATTTGTTTCCTAATTTTGATATACTGACAGAAAGCTGAGGCCTAGATTTAACCCTTAATAACTTTTTTCTTATTCCTTTGCTGAAACCAGTTTTATTCACTTCCTACATGACTTCATTACTCTTGGTCTTAAAAGAACAGGTAAACACAGTGTCAACATTTAGTCCTCATTCAAACATTGACACCATGCTTAAAAAACAAGAAAGAAAAGATTAATGATGATATTAGCAATAGCTAACATTTATGTAATACGTAGTACATGCCAGGCCCTATGCTAAGTATGCTATATATATGATTCATACAATGTACACACCAATTGTCTGAAGCTGGAAAAATGATCTCCATTTTAGGGATGGGGAAACAGACAGACTTAGACATTTTAAATAACGTGTTCAAGGTTACATAGCTAGTAAGTAGCAAATTTAAAAAGTAAACCTTTTTATAAGAAATTTCACATTTAGGAGTAGAGATTTGATATTCCAAGTGATTTGCAGAATATGTACAAAATCAACTACACACTTACTGCTTGAGCAGAATGCTAAGATATTGGTTTTCTAAAATAAAAGACTTAATTCTATAAGCAGATAAAAGTGTGTTTTACTATGAAAGGCATACATATCATAGATGCCATAAAACCTGTATTTTATTTATACCCCACCAGTATTTTAGATATATGTTTATGTACTACCAAGATAAACTTTGCTCACATGAAAAGTGAAAATAATATTACTTCCCTGGCTCAGAGGGTCCTGTGAATATAAAGAAGATTATAAAGTTACAGCCATTAAGCTATTCTGCTAATCAGTTTAATCAAGAAAATAGGCAATATAACAAATAATAGACTAAACTTTCAACCTTGGAAATATCAGTGACCCCATTCTGGAGGCTTTTCTAGGAAATGACAGTTCCCTGTACAAAGAATATATTTTCTAATATATTATTGAGAATGAAACTATCTATTCTAAACACCCACTTATTAAAATATGTAAACAAAATATTAACTGACTTTATATGGGACCAGTGAATCCAACAATTTACTAGTTAAAACTGACAAGTGAGCTCCAATCCCTGATGATACCTTACCATTAAATACTTACTTGCCCCTTAATTACTAGTATTAAGTTCCCCACTGAGCAGGAAGCCTGATGTGGGACTCAATCTCAGGACTCTGGAATCATGACCTAAGCCAAAGGCAGACGCTTAACTGACTGAGCTTCCCAGGCACCCTAGATTAATACTAGTTAAAAAAAAAAATCCCTAATTACTGCTCATTACTTATCATACAAATCCTGGACCTTTTTCAGATAGTTATAGAACCAACTGTGCTAAAATATAATCATCATTGATGAGTATTAATGACATAGTTAACCACTGAAAGAAAAAAAATCAGTTGAAAGACCATAAGGAAAACAGGAAAATATAGCAATACCTTCCTCTTATTTATCCCCTTTCACCACTCCCTTTTTTTTTTCTTCACCATTCCCTTTTTTCTGATTTAGGTATGCTAGTTTTCCTACCAAACATGGAACTGAGTAGTACTTTTATGTGTCTAATATAACTCAAATCATTTTTCTCAATCCACCACCACTCCAGGAAACTCATCATTCTGCTTGCATCCAAAGCTGCCATTTCACAAACACAAGAAAAAAGCATTAGCACTGAACCATCACCTAAAAGAAAATGTAACCCTAACAAGAAAAATTCAACAAGAAGAAAATACAAGAGGAAATGTGAAAATATACGCTGGAAAATATAAGGGATCTGAAATAATTGACCAATGAAGTTCTGATTGGTTTTGACTGACAGTTTCAGCAGTAAGAGCATGGGGTCAGGAAAAAAAAAAAAAGAACATGGGCTCTAGCTTTGGTGTTTCAACCTGTTAAGCATCTGCTTTTGGTTTAGGTCATGATTACAGGGTCCTTGGATTCAGTCCTGCATGGGGGGAAGGTCCCTGCTCAGCCGGAAGCCTGTTTCTCCAACTCCCTCTGGCCCTCCCACTGCTCATTCTCTCTCCTCTAATTAAAAAAAAAAAAAAAATTAGAACATGGTGTTTAAGCAACATGGTCTCCTTGATTTTGCCACATAGTTTACAAATTCTGAGGACATAAGGGCAATACCTACTAAAACTGCAGGCAGGCTGCCTAATTCAGGGTTCTAGCAGCTTCAGAGGTTATAGTTTCTGCTCCCTCAATTTTACCTCTGAGGAGAACCAAATCATAAAATTCTTATCCTTTTTGTATTAGCATTATTCATTCTCAGCTTTTATATCTTTACAGTACCTCTCACCAGTGCAGAAGAATCTTCACCCCTACTGAAGGTGGGCTTGGCAATGTGATTTGCTTTTAGTCAGTGGAATATGGGTGGGTAGAAGTGACAGAATGGCAGCTCAAGATCAAGGTCTAAAGAGATACCAGATGTTTACACTTATGCACAAAAAGAATGTTGAGATACTTCAAAGAGGCCTGAATCCAAACTGCAGCTGAAACCAAGCTCAGCTCTGAAGCAATTTGAAGAAGTTTCACTGCCTTGATCACATCAGCCAAGCTACAGTTGACTTGCAGGATTTGGTCAACGTAACAATAAGTACACCATTCTCTCATAAACTATTAAAATTTGACAACAGTACAGTCTATTTGAGGATTAATGAAAGTTGCTACAATTGTACCATGTGGTTGTAATGATCTTACCATTTGAATTGACAATGAATTCTATCCTAAGTCACATTTTTAGGATATAGAGGACTGTTGAGTTGAGTCATGTTTTTCTCTTTCATGAGCTTTTCTATATAAATCTCCATGGTATTAATATTTATTCCAGGAATAAATGTTTTACAGAATGGTAAAGATACTGAAAACATAAAATATTTAACATTTTATTTCTACAATACTTTGGGTAATTTTGGTATAAAATTTCAAAAATATTTTATGAGGACTCATATACTACCATTGATCCTTCATGTATCTGCACTCTGGCCACACTAGCCTAAAAATCTGGAGGTTTTCCAGATCTTCAAAAGTATCATGCTAATTTCCCTATTAGGACTTCCATAAAGTATTTCTCTACCTTAAACATCTTCCCATTCATTTACCCAAATATAATCTGGTTACCCTTGAAATCTCCATTCAACTACATCCTTGGTTAAGCTTTCCCTAATGTATCCAAACTAGATCAGTCCTCCTCTTACATGCTATTACAGCCCCCTTATATAAGCTTTAAATTTTTTTGTCTGATTATCTATCTCCCCCCACTCACCTGAAAGCTCTAAAAGGAATGTGTATATTATTTAAACACATACACATTCGAACTGGGAAGAAAAGAACTAAAGAAACAACTGCAGAATGAAATAGAAGAAACCTTTTGTATATACTCGTGAAGAAATCCGGTGTTTCATCTACTTGTCTAAGAACTTCAAATACTGTCCTTCAGAATCTTGAATCTTTTGAATCCTACTCTTCAGAGTACCAACCAGTTCTTCTCTTCTGTTTTAGACGTTTTACATTTCTGTTACTGAACTCAAATAATGTATAAATATTAATCAGATTGTGGTTAGTCTTACTGGTTAACAACTTACATTAAGTTCTCTTTAAATGGAAATTTTTGTTGAGAAAACTTCATGCATGATTTCTTTTTGTACCCTACAACTTCAAGCAACAAATCTTGGGTAATTTATATAATAGCAGTCCTGCTTACCATGCATATGTCACAATATAATTCTCAACAAGACAAATATGTGTGATTACATTCACTAAGTAACACTGAAGAGCTCCAAATCATTCACTGTGAAAGCTTTAACTGCTTAAGTAAAATTAGTTTGGCTTTTCATTTAGTTCCTACTTCCTTTCATTCAGAGATTTAGCTCTCAGTGCTTGGGAGAAAAGGAAATTTTTGCCTTATTCAAGTTCAGAAACCAGAGTTATCAGGAAAGCCTTAGATATTGAGCTAAATAATTGATCTCTAATGTTTTTGTGTGAAATTAAGAATTTTAATATAGACTGAGTCAAAAAGAAATGACTATTTAAAATTATGAATGACATCAAATTGAAGTAAAATCATTATAACATTGAGCTTACTTGTTCATCTGTTACCTATTTGGTCCCTTAAAATAGGGTTTCATAATATAAATATAAGGATATAAAGTAGCAGATGCCTAGGGATGCCTGGGTGGCTGTTGGTTAAGCAGCTGCCTTCCGCTCAGGTCATGATCCTAGGGTCCTGAGATGGAGTCCCGCATCGGGCTCCTTGCTCGGCAGGGAGCCTGCTTCTCCCTCTGCCTCTGCCTGCCTCTTTGTCTGCCTGTGTTCGCTCGCTCTCTCTCCCTCTGTCTCTGATAAATAAATAAATAAAATCTTTAAAAAAAAAAAAAAAGTAGCGGATGCCTAAAATGTGGTAACAATTTATTGAATGCCTTCTATACACTTCATTATGCATTTTATATGTATATTTTAATCCTCACAAATATTTCTAGGTAGATATTGTTAACATTATTTTACCAATAGGAAATTGAGACCTGAGGAATTGAAGTACCTGAAGTTCACACAGCTGTCAACTGACAAATCTGAACTATAGCAGAGTCTATGTGATTTAAAATCCTACTACCAGGACAAAAGATGCAGATGAAGGTAGGATAAAGCTTCTGGTATATGCCAGACCAAAATAACCTGCATATTTACCAGAGGTGGGTGACAGATTTGGCTTGTATTTTTCAAGAAGGAAGCATGGAAAGTTACACTATTTAAAGTAGACTTTTGTTTTTTGATAGAGTCCAACCTAAACAAATACAAATTAACTCTCAACATTTGCTTTTTTTAAAAGATTTTATTTATTTGTTTACATGAGAGAGAAAGAGAGAGAGAGCACACATGCATGCCAGGAGTGGGAAGAGGGAAGAGAAAGGATCTCAAGCAGACTCTGCACTGAGCCCAGAGCCTAACACAGGGCTTGATCTTACAACCCCAAGATGATGACCTGAGACAAACCAAGTGTAGGATGCTTAACTGACTGAGCCACCCAAGGGTCCCCTCAACATTTGCTTTTAAAATGCTCCAGAATGGGCGCCTGGGTGGCTCAGAGGGTTAAGCCTCTGCCTTCGGCTCAGGTCATGATCTAAGGGTCCTGGGATCGAGTCCCGCATCGGGCTCTCTGCTCGGCAGGGAGTCTGCTTCCTCCTCTCTCTCTCTGCCTGCCTCTCTGCCTACTTGTAATCTCTCTCTGTCAAATAAATAAATAAAATCTTTAAAAAAAAAAAAATAAATAAAATGCTCCAGAAGGGGATAAATAATTGGTAGTCAATTATCTATGAACAATTTCACCTGAAAGAACTTATATTTTTCTTAGTGGCTTTGGCCTTGCACCCTAATTCAAGCATCAGTAATACTAATTAATTTTCCTTTTATTTTTAATGTTACTAAAATAACATAATTAGATAGGTGCTCTTCACAAATAAGAAAGTGAAAGTCACGGAATTAAAATATGAATTTGAATCCAGGTTTGCCTGACTCTTAACACATGCTTTTACTACAATACAGCTCTAGCCAAAATGCTAAAACAGTGCTTTGTATGTTTCTATAGCTTGTTTTACATTGAACTATAGTTAATATATTCATGGATTAATAGAGATAAAGCATCTAGGTTTGTATTCATATAATTTAATGTGACTTCTAATATAAAATTAATAATAATAAATGAAGAAATAAGAAAATGTACAAATAGATGAACTTTGCATTAGATTCTGAGTTATTACTAACAATGCTACTTCTGCTTGCATTTGGGCAGTATGGTCTTGTATGAACCCAGGGAGGGAAGACTAGACTAGAGGTCTTGAATCCTCTCCCTGCCTTTCCTCTTACTATATCAGTATTGATTTTCAAGGAAAAAACTTTAATATATATACATTTGTGTGTGTATATATATTCCTTCTCTCTACAGAATTTATTAAAAATTTACTTCATTTAAAGAAAAAAGTAAATGGCACATTTTACTTTATTCTCAAAAATAGAGATCACATAGAAATTTAATTCAATATTGGAGGCAAATAAATAAAAATTATTTCTAGTAAGTTCTGTGGTAGGTAAATGGATTATATTGAATTCCCATGAGAGATCTTTTTCTTTAGTAACATTAAAATTGAAAAGTTTGCTTAAGACATGCAAACAATTGCCCCTTTCAAGTAAATGATAATCCTCCCCTACAAGTCCATAATTCTTTATCTGTACCTCTTTTAAAACCTTACCATTAAATCTCTGCTCACCTTCTGTTCCTCTCCCATCTGTGAGTTACTGGAAATTTAGCTAATGTCTTTCAATACCATGGTTCCCGATGCATTTAAAAATATTTTTAGATTTTTAATTATTTTAGATAAGATGATGTATGCATGCATATGTACACAAATAGATTAATTAAGCACAATGCTCTAGAGATATTTTAAATGATTTGGTATAATTCCTGATTATAAAAAACTTCTATCTGGGACAAAGTACAAGAAATCCATGTGTTAGCTGCAAATAACTTAATTTCAGAGAAAGATTGGTTTTATTTAATTTAATGGGCATCTGATATGTATCTCCATCAGTGTGCAGAAATTGTAATAGAATCCTCCAAGATAAATGTGAGACTGGCCTGGGCTTGGCAGACAAAATTTCAGTTTTAGATTGAAAAAAGATGTGTATGTAGTAACGAAATAGGGATTTAAGTGTTGCTATGTATCAAGAAAGTTTAAAACTTAATTCTTCATGAACTTTTTGTTTACAGGGACCATTTTATGGCATAAATTTAAAGTAAAAAAAAAAATGGTTTTTTGTATACTTACCTGACCACAAACTGAAACTTGTCCTGAAATTTATGATGGCTTAATACAAGCAGTAGAATCTCGAAGAAGGGGGGCAAAAACAAGCAAATAATTAAAAACAAAACAAAGAAAGAAAGCAAGAGAAAGTAAAAAGAAAGAAAGAAAGAAAGAGGAACCCAAAAAGCCAAAAACCAAAGAACCCACAAAACCAAAACAGGGTAAAGAACAAACAATAACACTAATGATATCCTAACAGTGAGTCACATGCAAAAAAACAGCTATTAAATTGGTTTCAGACTTTGCCTCTGCAATATTCAAGAGTAAAATGAATTGTAAATAAACTGATATGAAAATATTATAAACTAGTAACTTAAATCTAGCTATTGTTTTCCCTACATAAAGAACACAGAGAATTTCTCAAATATATAAATGTTTAGAAACAGTGACACACCTTTTCATTGCATAGGACAAAATTATTACCTATATTCTGCAGCCATCTTACAAGAGACAAAAACTAAGAATTCAAGAAGGATAGGGAACAGTATATTTTAATATCCTAGTCAATAACCATCCAATTTAACACTACCACTGCATTATAAAGAATTGAAAAGAAGACAAAGGTCAGAAGCTCTCAATGTGAATCCTGGATAACTGTGATTTTGGACAAATCAACAGTTCTCAGATTGCATAGATATATACATATGTACATATATAATTTGAAAGATTAATAATCATCATTCCTCACTGATAAAAATTACCTAGCAGTAGTAACATAAGTTTGTGTTTCTCTTTCCAGCAGGATATATGCATTAAAATAACAGCCAAGCTCTCCCTTTTAGATGAATAATTTATATTTAATATAGTATACTTCATTAATTTAAAAAATTACATTCCTTATAAGAAAGATTAATCCTATTTACCTAAGAAATCATTTGTCTTTGCTAAAGGAAATAACTCCTTTACCTAAATGCAGTGCCCAGACCCTGGCCCTTTCTTCTACTCAAGTGCTTGTTCTCCATCTCCCATCAAGAACCAGTGAATATTTCCCTCTCAGTGTATCATCAACCCCTCCCTCAGCTAACTCCTCAGAAAAAGTTCAGTTTTTTTTTTTTTTTAAGATTTTTTTTTTTTTTTTTGTTTATTTGACAGAGATTACAAGTAGACAGAGAGGCAGGCAGAGAAAGAGAGAGGGAAGCAGGCTCCCTGATGAGCAGAGAGCCCGATGCGGGACTCGATCCCAGGACCCTGGGATCATGACCTGAGCCGAAGGCAGCGGCTTAACCCACTGAGCCACCCAGGCGCCCTGAAAAAGTTCAGTTTTGCCTCTCATTTTCTCCTTTTGTTGTGGTCCCTGTTCCAAAAGAATGAAATTCTATGCCCTCCTCTAATTTTTTAAATTTGTCTCTTCTATACAGTATTGCTAATGACTTTAGACATTATTGGTGTTCCAGAATTCACCATTTAGCTTATTCTATAAATGGCAAGTCATATATAGTCGTATTTCCAGATTTACTTATGTGTTAGTAATATACAATTTTAGGCCCTATATATCATTAGTATATATTCTAAATAAGCTTCAGTGGTGAGTTAAACAGCAAGGAATGGAATGATGAATTTAAGTAGCAACACAAAACATTATCTCAACTAGCTAGACAAGTTCACTAATATAAAAGTTAGTTTGAAAGGTTTAGGTTTGCTGTTCAATGCTTAGAATAATCGGTCCTTAAGACCCGAATCTAGCAAATATAATCTAAACTAAAAAGATGGATACCAATACCAGAGTAGACAACAGAAACCCAACATATTAGTTAACACTGAGCTACTGAATGGTCAGAAAAAGCATACTTAAAAGCATGCCATTAGTATTGAGAGAGATCCTCTTATGTGAAGCCTAAAACACTGAAAGCTTTGTATCAGTTACTATCTTTTTTCTTATTTTCTAATTACATTAAAATTACAAATATGGTTTCTTTGAATTTCTGATTGCCCATTAACTATGTCCGATATGCACTGAATACTGCAATTTCAATGCAACTGAAAATGTTTTCAGTATTTATTGGAAAATTTCAATATTTATCAAAGAGTCTTTGGGGTACCTTATCCTCTCTGAATATCTTTAATTTTCCCTCTGTATTAATATTTTCTATGGCCTAATTTTGTCTTGCTTCTAGACCTACTTGGCATTAAAGCTAGATTTTGATAACTTGATTAGGAGAAATCCATAAGCTTTTCCTACATCTCACTGTAAAAACTTGGGAGTTTAGAATTTACCAAATTTCCCTGTTAAATGTTTGTTCCCTAGTTTAACTGTCAAAGGTCAGTAAATTTTTATTTCCCTCATTTTCAATTTTTAGGGAGTTATTTCACTGTTTCACTCAAGAACTAAAACCAGGTATTTTTAATAGAATATTAAATGCCCCATAAATGTGATAGAATCAGAACCAGTGTTTTTTTAATAATAGCTATAAATTGTTTTGTGCATGACATACCTGTATCAGTAAATTTGGCAAAGTTTATTTGGTTTATCTATTCATCTTTAACTCGAGTAATTAAGACGGGTATGTGCTTTAATTTCTGTTATTCAATCAATCACCATAGGAACTGACACACAGATTATAATTGCCCACATAAGCAAGTTTAACATATGTGTTTTATCTTAAATTAGCAAGCACATGCATTTCTAAAGAATAAAATGGCAATATAAAGATGACTTATAAAATTTGAAATTCCTTTTCAATTTTTATGAAAGTAATTTTGAATTTTCTGTTGATTCTACAGATCTAAACTAATCCAGCATATGGTTTCTGAACATTTCTACAATGCACTGTCACTGAATACATTTGCAAGAGCTTACTGAAATTTAAAAATTATATAATGAAACAGTAACATTATATAATTTCAATAAAGTTAACTACTTATTATTAAATTGTATGTAATAATAGTAAAATAGGAGACAAAAGGACATGATTGATTGGAAGTCTTTCTTTTTCCAGAGCACTTAAATATATTCAAGTTACAACTCTCCCATGAATCACAGTTTAAACAAGAAGTAATGTATTGGGGACAGAAGCCCATAAAGGGATGCTGTAAGGGGTGCATGGATGGCTCACTTGATTAAGCATCTAACTCTTGATTTTGGCCCCGGTCATGATCGCAGGGTCCTGAGATACTGGGTAGGAATCCTGGGTAGGGCTCCACACTAAGCTGAGATTCTCTACCTCTACCCCTCTTCTTGTGAGTGGGCATGCATGCACTCACAAGTGCTCTCTATCTCTCTCAAATACACCAGTCTTTAAAAAATTATAAAGAGATGTTGTGAGATACTGTTTAGAACTCCTTTCCCATATATGTTTAAAAACCATGAAAATTATGAAATCCTATATGCAAATATATTTTAGTATCGACTGAAACTGAGGACCTACATTATTCACTGGGAAGCAGGAGACCCAGCCAGCTCCAGCACTGCTGTTGCTGGCTCTTCATGTCCTATCTCTCTGAATGGAGTTATGAAAGAATTAAAAAAAAAAAAAAAAAATGGCGACGAGGGCTATTACTTCCAGCATGGTCAAATAGCTTCTACTGGAACCCAGTGCTCTTGTACATAACTATAAAGTCCAGGCAAACTAGAAAAAAAGCAATGACTTCAAAGCAATGGATAGTGATCAAATGCAGGCACATTCTAGAGCTGAGCTGACACTTGTTAAGAAAGAATACTGCCATGAAAGCTATGTGGTTTCTCCCTGGCTTTTTAGGCCAACATTTTCAATGTGTAAAATGGCTATAACTCTTAGAGAAACTGAAGACTTCCTGACCTTAAAAACCAGAAAACATATTTCAAAATAAAACTATACTTCTAAAAACTGAGACAAGCATCATGGAAAGGAGAGAGCCACAGAGAAGGAGCCCTAAATCTTGAGTATAAACCATACCTGAATCTCTGGGCGGTTTCTGAATCATACATGCATGGTACAGACTCAAAGTGGCTTTCAATGAATGCTATAACAAGTAAACTGGGATTTGAGATTAGTAAAATGTTAAAATTTGAATCTAACCAAATTGCCTGTTAAAACAACAAAAAATCTCCACTCTTTATAAGAATATAATTAAATGCAAATTATATACTACTACCTTCACAATGAAAGGAATACAATTAAAATTAATTAGATATGAGAAATTTAAAAACATGCTAGACATTCTTGCAGTAAAAATTATCAACAGAATTTAACCCTGAGTTATCCAAATGTTGGAATCATCTTAGAAAGACTTTAAAAGAGCTAATATATATGTGTGAATATGTGTATATGCACATACATATGATGTAATTAAGGAGAAACACATACAATGTATAAAAACCTAAAAAATCTCTGAAGAAAATTAAAAGATAAAACAAAAGCTTGATAAACATTCCAGGAAAATAACTAATGAAACATTGTTTTGGAAAAGAAGAATGGAAATGATGGAGGAAAGAAAATCAGTGATCTTGAGGATAGATCAATAGAAAAAATTCAATCTGAAGAAGACCAAGAAAAACGTTTGAGAAAAAAAAAAAAGAGCTTCAGGAATCTGTGGAACTTACCAACAGTATAAAGTAAACATAATTTGAGCCCAAGAAGTATTGACAAGAGAATAGAGCAGGAAAAAAATTAAGAAATAACAGTCAAAAACTTCCCAGATGTGTGGAACATATAATTTTATACAAACAAGAGGGATAGTATATCCCAAGCAGGAAAAACACAACTAAAACTAAACCCCAGCACAGAAGAGTTATGAAAATCAAAGAGAAATTTTTAAAATTAGCTAGGGAAAGTGACATATCATACACAGGGAAAGAGTAATTCATATTGTCAAAAACTTCATATGAGCAGCTGAGGAGGCAAGAGGAGGGTGAAAAAATATTATTAAGCAGAAAAAAAAAAAGCAAACCCAGAATTATGTTCAGATACAAGAAAAAGGAACTTTGTCATGAACACTGCACCAATGAATACTAAAGGAATTTCTTCTACCTGGGGGAAAAACAAACAATCAGAGGGGGGATAAAAATGAACCATCAAGGAAAAATGAAGAACAGTATATGTATTAATATAAAATATTTTTTTTTCTCTTAATTTAGCTAAAATACCCATGACTAAAGCAAAATCTATAATGCTATCTTTGGGGCTTATAACATCCACCGCAAGAGAAAACATGTAGAATGCTGAGGTTGTGGTACATGGGTCCATGTTTGCAAGTATTCTATATAGCATATGAAGTACTACAATCTTAACTTTATATAGACTGCAACAACTTAATCCTAGAGCAACTATTGAAAAAAGTGTCAATGGGTAACTTAAAATGGAGTCCTTAAATTCATTCACATAATAAGAAATCTAGAAAATAACATATGGGGAAAGTAGAGGGGACATACAGAAATTGCCTAATGGCAAACCTCAAACAAATATGAAAAACTACCTAGGATGTTTACGGATTAAAAAGATTATAATTAAAAGGCAAAGATTATAAGAATCAATAAAAAAAAGGACCTAACTCTATGCTATATATGTCATAAAATTTAAAGCTCAGACAGGTTGAGGGCAAATGGATAGAAATGACATATACAAACCCTAAGCAAAAAGCTGGATTAGTTTCTTTAATAAGATAAAGTAGACAGACATCAAGAAAAGATTATTGCCAGAGACAAAGGAGGCTATTTAACAAGGATACAAGGCTCAATTCATCAGGAACATAAACAAGCATAAGTATGTGTATGACCCAACAGCCAACCTTTAAAACATGGTGTGAAAACTACAAGACTAAAGAACTAGATAATTCCACGATCACAGAATATTTTAATAGTTCCCTTGAACAACTGATTGAACCACTAGACAAAAACAAAAACAAACAAACAAAAAAACCCTAAGACAAAAAAACCTGATCTAATGATTATAGAACACTACGTATGAAAATGTCAGGACACGCATTCTTTCTGCGTGCTCATACTTAATTTACCAAAACGGACCATAAACTGGGCCATAAAAAGTCTAAATCAATTTAACAGAATTGAAATCAGAGGAAATAAATTCTCTGATCACAACGTAATTAAATTAGATATCAATAACCACAACATATCTAGGAGAACCGAAAATATTTTTAATTAAACAACACACTTATAATCCAGATCTGGAGGATGAGAATCAAAGGAGAAATCAGAATAGTTTGAACTAAGAGTACACAAAGTACGGCATACAAAAATTTGGAGAAACAACTAACAAATTATCAGAGGGAAATTTTTACCTTGAAGCTCTCTTACTAAACCAAAATTGTTTAAGGTCTAAAATTAATGACCCCAATCGGGGGTGGCAGGGCACCGGTGCCCCCACGTTCCCTCAAGCCCCTGTCGCAGGTTTTACCTCAGCCAGCGGAGCCAGGCAATCCGAACACCATTTTCATCCGCCAGGACGTCGAATGGGATCCACCCAGAAGCAGCTTCCACTGGGTGGCGTCTGCTGGAGAAGCTCTTGTGTCAGTGCAGTTTCTGGACCCTTCCAGGCACAGCCTCACGCTGGCGGGCAGGCGCCCAGGCGCACAGGACCCGCTGACTGGAACGCCGCGGAGGCCTGGAGAGCCGCTGGAGCTGGCCTGTCCGACGAGCTCACCCTGCGGATACAGGTGGGCTCTCTGGGGAGCAGAGAATGGAAGGTGTCGTCCGCGTGCGTGTGGGGGGCCCGGATGGGAGGACACCCTCCTGGGAGGACACCCCTGCAGGCTCACAAAAGCCCAAACGTTGAGCGACTGCTGGCAGCCATGTTCTGAGAGGCTCACGGCCAAATTGCTTTTGGTTTCCTTATGCTCGGCCTCCGCAAAAGAGAAGTCTTTGGGACTTGAGGCCGAGGGACATGGGCTGGGGCCTTTCAAGGGCCTGGGTGTGCAGGATGGCAGAGCTGTGGCTGAGGCGGGAACTGAGGTGGGACCTGAGGCATGCCTGTGAGCTGTGAGGCTGGAGCTCCTTCCGTGACGGTGTGGCTGGCTGCTCGACCGGAAGTAGCCCCTTGTATTTTTCACGCTAGCTCTGACTGAGGCATCGCTTTTGGTGCTTATCTTCCCACCGGCCTGGGTCGCTGTGCTCCGCTGCTGAGGCGTGTGCCTGGTTGGTTTGTTCAGGGACGCTGTCGAAACTACTGGAAGACTGGTTTTTATGATAGTGGGCTCGGGAATCTTCCAGAAGTTGTTATCATCCCAGCAGAACTCTCGCCTCATCTCCAGGTTTTCATAGTTCGAGCCCAGACGAATCAGGAGCTTCTGCTCCAGGAGCCGCTGAAAGAGCGTCAGGTCATTGAATTGCCAATGGCTCTGCTCTAGCTTTCACTCCAAATGCAGATCTTTGATTCCCATTTCCATCTCTCCGTGTTTCTCTCACTCCCCACACTTGCTCTTTTTCTCTCTCTAAGGAACAGAGGTAGAAATGGAATTATAAAAACATTCTTTAAAAAAAAAAAAAAAGCAACAACTTTATGATCAGATGCTTTCACCGAGGATTTTATCAAACGTTTGATCCTGAAGTTTTTCAGAGAAATGAGAGGAGCATGGAAATCTCCCTATCGTTTTTTGAGACTCGCTAACTCAAAGATGTATCCTGACAATGAAATTAGAAAGATACACTGCTGACAAATATTCACCATGAGCATGGGCACAGAACTATTTAACAGTATTATCAAACTGAATCCAAAAATATAGGAGGAAAATACATTATGAACAAATAGATTCAATTCCAGGAATGAAAGGATATTTGAACTTGCTTAAATTAATCAGTGCGATTCATCATATTATCAGAGTAAAGTACACAAAACATATAATTCCAATAGATGGAGAAAAAGAATTTAACGAAATTCAATCCTTATTCATAACAACAACAAAAAAAAATTCAGCAAACAAGGGAGAGAGAGAATTTTCCTCAATCTGATAAAAGACATCTAGGAAAACATAAAAGTAATATCATGTTTAATGTTGAAATATTTAATGGTTTTCTTCTAAGGTTACTACAACAACGACTATTAATAATGTCTTTTCTCACACTTACTTAACATTGTATTCAAGTATTTAGACTTGGTTCATGTGCCTAAAAGCTATGCAGTTTAAATACTTATGTAGATCATATGTCCACCACTATAATCAAGATGCAAAACCATCCTACTGTTGTCCTTGTTTTATTGATTTCTAATTTGATTTATGGTCAGAAAACATGTTCTGTTATGATTTCAGTTCTTTTAAATGTACCAAAGTTTGTATCACAGTCTAAGATACAGTTTATCTTATTGAATGCTTCAAGGGCCCTTGAAAAAAATGTACATTTTTATGTTAAGTGGAATATTTTATTGATATAAAACATATTCTTTTGGTTGATGGCATTGTTCAGATCGTTTATGTCTTTGTTGATTTTCTGAGAGTTCCTTCAATTTTCAAGGGGGAATAGGTGGGTTGAAAAATCCCTAACTACAATCTCAGAATTGTCTTTTTTTCCTTTCAGTGCTATCAGTTTTTCTTTCATGCAGTTTTCATGCAGCTTTTTTTGTTTGGTTTGTATGCATTTAGAATCACGTCTTTTACTTTTGGACCTTTTATCATTATGTGTTTGAGGTGAGGAGGCTGTGTTTCTGGTAACAGTTTAATTTTTAGAGATTTTGCAATCTTATTTTGGTCTGCTTGGCTTATGTTGTATGGCTTGGGTTCCTACTGGTCTCTATTCATGTTGCCTGATTGGCAGAACAGGTTTTCTTGGAACAGGCATGAATGCCTTTTATGGGGAAAACATGTGTTGGGATGGTTTTATCAGTGCCCCTGGTTGCCCTAATAGCCCGAGTGTGGAAAGAAATATCTGAGCCTATGGATATAAATGCGCTTCTCAGACTAGGGCACTTTGTGTGACTGCATCCCTTTTTCTTGTTCTGTGTCCATTGTCAAGGGAGGAGAATCTCAGGCTTGTGAGGTAACAGGCTTCCCAGACTGAGAAACCTACCGTATCAGTTTCTCTTGGAAGTTCTGCTTTCCCGCTTTTTTGTCCCTTAACAGAAAAGGGATGTCTTAGCGCCAAGGGATAAAGAGTTCTTTCCCTGGCCACTAATTTTTGGGGCTCCAGATTGATACTCCTTGCTAGTGGGGTCAAGGTTACTTGACGTTGTCCTAGGGACTCCCCTTTATTATGGAAGAATAAGCCAACCTGGGCTACCTTCTGTTGCTACCTTGGAGGTGAGAAACATTCAATCTACATCTTTCCTTTGTTGAGTGAGAGGATGCAAGACAATTGCCACTGTGATAGTCTTTCATTCCTCAGCTTCCTCTTAGTACCTTCAAAATTCTCCTTGTCTCTTGTGCTATTTCTAGGTTTATAGTCGCACTTAAATGGTGAGCACAGGGGGAAAATGGGTCTACACCATCCTACCCAGACTGGAAGTCTCTGAAAGAATTACTATTTTTTTTTTTTAATCCTGAAAAATTTTTTAAAAGAAGAAAAAGTTGGAGAACTTATGTTACCTGATTTCAAGTCTTATTATAAAGCTACAGTAATTAAGAGAATGTGGTATTGGCAGAAGGATAGACTCTAGATCAAGAGGACAGAATAGAAAGTATAGAAATAGAATCACTACATATTGTTAATTGGTTTTTGCTAAAGTTTCCAAGGCAATTAAATGTGGAATGCAAAGATTTGTAAACAAGTGATGCTTAAAGAAGTGTATATTCATAGGAAAAAATTGAACTTTGGGTGCCTCACTAGCTCAGTTGGTAGAGCATGAGGCTTGATCTTTTTGAGTTCAAGCCCTACATTGGCCATACAGCTTACTTTAAAAAAAAAAGGAAACTTAAGTTTTACCTCATACCGTACACAAAACTAAACATAAAATGAGTCCTGGATATAAATTTAAAGGCTAAAATTATAAAATTTCTATAAAAATGTTTATGACTTTGACATTATCAAATATTTATTTCTTAGAGAGTAATACAAAACAAGAAACATAAAGTTAAAGCAATAAGTGATGAATTGAATTTTTCACAGAAACATTTGATTTTTGAAGGATACCATAATGAAAATAAATATCAAGGCACAGATTGGAATAAAATATTATTAAAAAATCTGACAAAATATTTATATCCATAATACATAAGGAACTCTTAAAACAGTAAAATATTCAAAATGATATAGATTATATGTATGTAGATACAGAAAAAAATTGACAAATGACTTGAACAGATGATTGATAAGAGAGCATATATAAATGTCTAATAAGCATACATTCTCAACATCCTTAATCATGAGGAAATTACAAACTAAGAACACATGGTGACACTAATGCACAAATCTTAAAATGGCTGAAATTAAAGAGACTAAAGTTCACATTTATTGGTGAATATGTGGAACAGCTTGAACTCTGAGACCCTGCTGGTGGGATTATGAAATGGTACAACCACTTTGGAAATCTGTCTAGAAGTTTCTTTAAAAGTTAAATATCCACCTATCAGGAAATTCAGCCATTCCATTATTTACTCCAAAGAAATGAAAACATATGTCCACACAAGAAACAGAGCAAGAATATTCATAGTAGGGGTGCCTGGGTGGCTTAGTTAGTTAAACATCTGCCTTTGACTCAGGTGACCAAGGTACTGGGACTGAGCCCCACATTGGGCTCCCTGCTCAGCAAAGAGCTTGCTTCTCCCTTTCTGTCTGCTGCTCCCCCTGCTTGTGCTCTTTCTCTCCCTCTCTCTGTCAAATAAATAAACAAAATCTCGAAAAAAAAAAAAAGAATATTCATAGTAACCTTATTCATACTAGTAGAAAACTGAAAATAACAGAAGTGTTCATCAAACTGGTAAATGTCTAAGTAAAATGTGGAACATCCATGCAAAAGAATGCTACTTAGCAAGGGACACCTGGGTGATTCAGTCTGTTAAGCAACTGCCTTCAGCTTAGGTCATGATCCCAGGGTGCTGGGATCCAGTCTGCATGGGGCTCCTTGCTCAGCAGAGAGCCTGCTTCTCCCTCTGCCTGCCACTCCCCCTGCTTGTGCTCTCTCTCTGACAAATAATCTTTAAATCTTAAAAAAAAAAAATGCTATTTAATAATAAAGATGAATATGCCACTGATACAAAAAAAGGGATGACAAATCTTAAAATCATTACACTGAATGAAAGAAGTTAGAATATATAATTTAGAAAAAGAAAACCAATCTATAGTAACAGGAAATAGTGTGAAAAGGATTGTAAAGTGGTACAAAGTAACAGCTGATGGTGGAAATACTCTGTACGCAATTTTAACAGTAATTTCATAAATGATACATATATAAAATGTATCAAACTGTACAGTTTAGCTAAGCATTTCTTCCTTTCCTCTTCCTGGGACCTAAATGAATAAAGAAGAAACCAATTTTATAACAAGTCAAGTTGCATTAAATCATTTCAGAATTGTATTTTATTTAGAAAGAAGAGTCTCACTGGGATTGAGTCCAGAGATACTAGTGTTAGTATATTTTTAATTGCTTAACTATGTACCTTCTGATGTTTAAATTGTTACCATAGAGCATATACTCAAATTATAATTTAAAATTTCAGTAATAAAAATAGAAAACAACACTATTCATTTTACAATCAATCAAAGATAATCGCTATCAATATTTTAGTATATTTTTTCCTCACAGTTTTCCTTCTATTTTTTCACAAGGGAACTGCCTTGATTGTAAAATAATAAATGGTTTACTGTAAATAATATGAAGCCTATATACATACGACTGTTACGAAGAAAATAAAAATCACCTCAAATTGCATTATACTGATAACCATCAGCCACAGTTTGGTGACCATTCATTCAGACATCTTTTATCCATGTGTATGAATCCATATATAATTTATCATGTATTGAACTATGCATTACATGGTAATTTACATAGATACCTCTTTTATGTATTATTTATGCTTAGAGAGTGAAGACCACACTAAAACACTGTGTATGTTGAACATCAACCTTACCCAGATTGAGAATAGTTGGTAATACCATTCATACAAAATAGAAAATGTCTCAACCTTACCCAGATTGAGAATAGTTGGTAATACCATTCACACAAAATAGAAAATGTCTCAATTTTGCAATAGAAAGAAGTAGGTAGTACTAATTTCTGATGGCTCACCTGATTAGGTCAGGCCCACCTAAGATAAAGTCCCTTTTCATTCACCCAAAGTCAATGTATTAGGGACATTAATTATATCTTCAAAATCCCTACACATTTACTGCATGAGGTTATCCAGTTATTGGAGCAATACCCCCATAGTATTCAGTTTCCTACTAAACTCAAGGAAATGAGACTATGCAGAGTTAATACATCAGGGGATGGGAGTTGTGTGTTCAGTTTTGAATTCTACCTACCACATAGGGAAAACAGAAAAGAAGGGAATACCATGTCTACTATATTATAAGGAGAAGGAAATTTGAAGTGTTTCAACATCAGATTCAAAATTTAAGAGAAAAAAGTTTACTTTTTTATAAATGTGAGATACAGTTGTTTCATTAGTTTAATCCAGATATAGTAGTTTCATTGATAGAGTTTATACTATGTTAAGTAGTGATAAAGAAGAAAATAAATGTATAAAATGTATGTTAAAAAAACCTATAAAAATTGCTAATAATTTTCTTTTTTTTCTCCTTTGTAATTTGTAAATTCCTGTATCAGTGTTAGTAATTCCTTGATAGATAAAGGTTCAAAACATGGAATCCAGTTCCAAATTGCCTGGGACTGAATACTGGTTCTGTCACTTTCCTGCCCTGTGACTTTAAAAACAACCTTTCTATACCAGAGTTTCATTACCTGCAAAATAGTTAATAATAAAATAGTAATAGTAATAACTATCTTATGGTACTGTTGCAGGACTAAGTTAATTATATAAGTTATTAGAACACTACCTGCAACCTTACTAAGTGACATATAAATACTGTAGTTATTATCTTTATAGCATTTTTAAAGTCTCTTTCACATTGAGGGGCACCTGGTAGCTCAGTTGTTAAGTGTCTGCTTTCAGCTTAGGTCAGGCTCTCTGCTCAGTGAGGAACTAGCTTCTCCCTCTCTCTGTGCCTAACATTTTGCTGGCTTGTGCTCTCTCTGCCAAATAAATAAATAATAAACAATTGTTTTTTTTTAAAAAGTCTCTTTCACATTGAAATAAAACTTAGAAGAATGTGACATTGATATATGATTGCATAAATCATGAAATTAAATGAAGTTAAGTAATTTGTTCAAAATTACAGAGTTGAAATTCAGTTCCTAGACTTGTATTATTCGTGATACATGTTTCCACCTGCAGCATGCGATGCTTTAAAAGAATACCAGATACTTTACATTAAGACTCTTACAGGGTAGATTTTCTTTTACAATTAATCACTCACTGTTGAATGACAACTATTTAAGAGGTATAAATAAGCTGGTTTATATCCAAGACTGTTACATAGAGAAAAACCAATTGACTGATATAAAATTATAGATATGTAGTATTTCTTCTTTATAACCCACTGCAAATTTCCCCTTTATTCAGTTATTTAGAACTATAGAAGAAAAATATGAGCCTAGATTTTGTTTATAAAGCCTTATTGCCCTGGTTCCCAAAAGATACTTTGTTTAAATTTCTACTGAGAATTTTTTCTACAGATATAAAATGGGATTTTTATTCCATCATTTTTTTTCTGGAATGTTAATAAGTTCACTGCCCTTTTTTTCCTATCTTCAGTAATAATTTGAAACAAGTTTAAATATGTCTAGACTTACAGTTACAAACCAGTTGAAACTTCAATATAAAAAAACCTTTTTTGGGCGCCTGGGTGGCTCAGTGGGTTAAGCCGCTGCCTTCAGCTCAGGTCATGATCTCAGGGTCCTGGAATCGAGTCCCGTGTCGGGCTCTCTGCTCAGCAGGGAGCCTGCTTCCTCCTCTCTCTCTCTCTCTGCTTGCCTCTCTGCCTACTTGTGATCTCTCTCTGTCAAATAAATAAGTAAAATCTTTAAAAAATAAATAAATAAATAAATAAATAAATAAACCTTTTTTATATTAATATGTTTAATTGCTGCAAATTCATTAATGTTCAATGTGGATAATTTTAATAAATACAGAAATTTTTAAATCAAAAATTAAAACAAATATTGGACTTTATAATGAATCAAATCATAATCCATTTGTAATAAGTAATGAAAACCACATTTGTTTAGCAAAAATATTAACATATCAAAAAACAAATAATACACTGTGATTTTAATTCTCCTTCATTGGAATTAGTGAAACTGTCTTTCGCATATGACCAAAAATAAATGTTTGGTCCATCTCAGCACCAATTCTTAAAGGAACTGATGTCTCATTAAAAGTATCAGTTACAAATTGAGGGTTGCTGGAGGGGAGGAGGATGGGAGAATGGGGTAACTAGGTAATGGACATTAAGGAAGGCACATGATGTGATGAGTACTGGGTGTTATATTCAACTGATGTACCCCTAAACTCTACCTCTGAAATTGATAATACACTCTATGTTGAGGAATTGAATTCAGATTTTAAAAAGTATCAGTTACAAAGAATTGCTTCATTGTGTAGTTTGGAGAATAAGGCAAGTGAAGGGTTAAGATAAGATGAAAGTCCTGAATGGAAGGAGTATATAGCCCAGACAGAGAGAAATACAAGCAATGCAAATGCTGTATTTAAAGTCTTACATTTAAGGGAATTGCAGCCAGAGAGCTTGGTGTCAAAGGATATCTTTTCAAGGTCCTACTGTGAATATTACCCAGTTTAGAGCTGATAGGTATGAATTAGAGGGGCTGTTTCCCTGAGTTTGAGGTTTGACACTGTAAAAACAATAATTCCATCTAAACAAGTATTTGACCCCCCCCATATTTCATTAACTTTCTTAGTACTATTTATTTTTAACTATCAATGACAATTTATTTTTTTAAAACGTCACAAATGAATGATGCCTGTCTTCCTTATAGTTACTCAATAAGTATTTCTTGACTAAAAAACATAAAGCTATTTGACCATTAGGATTTGCTTCATTTGAAGCCCAATGAAAGTCTATAATATATATTTTCCACACTTTTACTTGGAACTGATGTCTCATTAAAACTATCAGTCACAAAGAATTGCCTAATTGTATAGTAGGGCCATACTCAAATACACAATTACATTTTCTTCAATTAACTTTTACTAGCTGGTGTTTACAAGTAATTTAGTGAAATTAGGGAAAGGTTAAATTACTGTAGCAATCAGAAGTGTATTTAAGTGGTAAAATATAGAGAAAGGCCTACTTGTTCTTATAAATATGCATATTAACACCACTGCCCTTATGTTATAACATCAGCCTTTCCCGCTTAATGCTAGTAATAAATCTTCACTTGCCACCCCTTCAGAATGCAAAACTACATGATGTATACTCAGCCATTTAAACAAATAAGCTTTCCATAAACAGATTTTTAATCTATGCCCTTTAAAGCTACACTCCATTTATCTACATATATTCCCCATTCTATATTCTAGCTCTAGCATTTTTGAAATTCATACCTAAACTTCCAACTTCATATCACTAACTTCTCAGTCAGAAGTATCCATCACAATTCTCTAAATTGAGCTTTCTCTCTCCAATATATCTTTTCTTTCTCATGAATTCTTGATATACATGTAGAGTGTTACCATCTTCTAAAACACGAATTTTATCAGGGTGCCTGGGTGTCTCTGTTGTTTATTTCAGCTCAAGTCATGATCTCAAGGTCATGAGATCCAACCCTGGGTTGGGCTCCATGCTTGGCAGGGAGTCTGCTTGAGATTCTCTATCCCTCTCCCATAGCTTGTGCTCACTCTCTCTTTTTCTCGCTCAAATAAATCTAAAAAAAAACCCAAAAAACAGAAATTTTATCTATCCTCATATCCCCTCAGCTTCTTTAGTGGGTCCCTAAAATCTACTTACTTCAACTACAATACTGTTTGTTTCTCATCTACTCTCCCAATGCATTTATTAGAACCTATTTCAGGAATAATTTAGTAATGCTTATTTTAAGAAAATGTAAAAATTGAAAATAAGTTCAAGCAAAATAAAAATGGTCTCCAATCCCATAATTTGAAATTAGTTGACTTTAAAATATTCATGTATAAACTCTGGTTCTTTATACACAGTTATAAACATTTAACATATCATTCACATGATAAGTTTGTTTTAGGGCTTTTGGACCAGCTGTTTTGTATCCTTGGACAGATCTTGGAATCTATTTGCATTGTTAATTTGATGTGAATTTTTGAAATATCATATAAATGGAACATTTTTTTTCCTTTTTGATAATCTCTGTTTCTTAGTGTGTATATACTCTTTACATTTAATGTAATTAATGATATGTATGGATTTAGATCTACCCACATTCTCCTTTTTTGGAAGAAAAATATTATTTAACCTTTTTTAGAATTCCATTTTAATTTATCTGTCATGATTTTGACTACATTTAATGTTTTTCTTTGCTTACAGTTGCTCTAGGAATTACAAAAGACATACCTAACCTTTCACAGTTTGCTAAGCAACAGTATTTTACCACTTTAATTATGACGTAGAAATGTTGCTACCTTACTAGACCATTCATTCTGTAATTGCCTTGTATAATACAAATCTGTTCACATTGAAAACTCCAGCAGAACTTGCAATTTTTGTTTTCATCCATCAGAAACATTTTTAAAAACTCAAAAAAGGAAAGTACAGTTTATTATATTTATCAAATTATTTGTCATTTCTGTTCCTCCTTCTTTCCTGTGTCATTGCCCTTTAGTCTAAAGAACTTTCTTCAGAAGATATTTTTGAAAGCAATCTGTTGTCTTTCATCTGAGAATGTTATTTCATTTCCAAAGGGTATTAGTAGTGAATATATCTATATTTTTTTCTTTCAGTCCTTTAAAATGTGCCATATCCTTCTGGACTCTACATTTTCTGATGAAAAATATGCAATCACTCAAATCATTTTTCTCCTATAGTTGTATATATTATTTTTTTTCTTCTGGCGTCTTTAAAGATTTTGTCTTTGTCTTTAGCTTTCTCAGGTTTGATTATAATATATCTAGACCTGTACTTCTTTAGATTTATTCAGTTAGAGGTTCAGTCAGTCTCTTGAATTTCAAAATATATGTCTTTTCCCAACCTGGGGAAGTTTAGGACCATTATTTCTTGAACTAGCTTTTCAGAACAGCAGTCTCTCTTCCCTACTTCTGAGATTCCAATTACAAGAGCTTCTGTCATGGATTCACAGGTAAATTAGGCTTTCTTTTTCCTTTTTTCCTAATGTTCCCCCTTCCCCCATCTCTGTTGTTCACATAGGATAATTTTTATTGATATATTTTTCAGTTCGTAGACTCTTTCTTCCACTATGTCTATTCTACTATTAAGTCTATCCAGTGATTTTTAAAACTTCTGCTGTTGCATTTTTTAAGTTCTAAATTTTTATTTTCTTCTTTATATCTCTGTCTCTTTGTTGTAACATTCTAACATTAGTAGTATGAGTGTTCCTGGTTGCCTGGTTGCTCATTTGTGCATTTTTATAATAGCTGCTTTAAAGTGTTTGTCCGATCTGTGTTTGTATCTGTTGATTACCTTTACATTTTTAGCAGAAGTGTAGGTGGTATTTGGTGTTCTAAGTAATTTTCTTTCTGGACGTTTTGAATATTATGCTATGAGGCTTTTGGTTTCGTTTAAATTATATATATATATAATTATTATATATATATAATTATATTATACATATATATATATATATGTAGTAATACAGGCAATCCAACATGGTTAAATATAGGTACAACACAAGACTGAGATTTCACTATTTCTTTCACTGTTTCTTCAGAGGGTTTCTTTCTAGCTCTCTGGGTTCCCATTCATTCAGCCCCAAGATTCATAAAAGAAAAAAAAAAAAACCTGTGGAGAAAGTTGGCCATGCTTTCTAGACCTTTCAAATGTTGCACTTCTTACTTTATAACTTCCTGACCACCAAAAAATTTCCCGACCACCAAAAAATTTCCCAGTTTCTCTTTTCTCCAGGAGAGCTAACCCAAATCCATAGCTTGCTATAACAGTACATAAATTCCTTTCAAGAAAAAAGGGATTAGAAATTCTCAGTTCATTTCTAAAAGCTGCTTTCCACTGTAGAGATTCTTGTTGCTTACACAGTTCTCTTAGGACTTTAAAGTGTGATTTTGTAATTTCTCCACTGTATTTCAGTTCTTATTAACTGCATTGTCCTACCGTATTTTATTACACCACAGCTAGAAGTAGAAATTGTTCCTTTTTTTTTTTTTTTTTTTTTCATTTGAGAGAGAGAGTACAAGCAGGGAGGAGGGGCAGAGGGAAAGGCAAATAAGCAGACTCCTCACTGAGCAGAAAGCTGGACCTGGGGCTTGGTCCCAGGACCTTAGATAATGATCTGAGCTGAAGGCTGATGCTTAACCAACTGCACCATCCAGGAACCCCTGAAGTTCATTTTGAATCAAGAAAGAAATTAATGCTTTTTGGTAAAATTGAAATGAAGATCCTTTTTATTTGACAATAACATAAAAATAAGCTGACAAGTGAAATGTAAAATATCTAAATACATGTTTCTACAATTACATTTTAAATTCACCAATTTAATTTGCAGCAAAATATCATAAATCATATTAAATTAACAACACTACTTTGTATCAAGCATAGTTTAATGAAGTATAACTCATTTTGTTTAAAAGATATTATAGAAAAAATAGTAATACAAATAAGATAAACAAATATTTTTAAAATATTTACATATATTTCTAGAAGATAGTATTAATTTATTTCTTAGTTTTAGTTATTCCATTTTTTGAATTCTTATATCTTAATTTCATCTTGTGTTTTTCTTAGTAGAGAGTGTATATATTAGGATATATTCATATTATTTCTGTATGTCATTTCCATATCTAAGAACATCAATTCCATGAAGAGATTATAATCAGTTTTTCCCCCATTGTACGTATCTAATATGTAATAATGGAGAAGAGAACACAAACATTTGTTGAGTGTCTACTGTTCTTTAGTTAATGGACATTTTGGATAATAAAGCCTTTTGCTTTTAAGTATTTCTGAAAGAGTTATTTCTATTTCATATATCCAGAGACTAATGATTTTAGGTAGTTATGCATAATAACACAAATAAGAGTTTCAGTTGCTACTTAAAACTAAATTAGGCACTAAAATCTTTATATTATATTCTTTGCTATTCAAATAGTTGATATTGTTTGTGTGTTCGGTAGAAGAATAAAAGAATAAATAACTTGATTTTAAAAAGTAAAATTTATTGTTTATCTACTATGTGGTTTAGAATTAGAATCTTAAACATTGTGTTTATATTTAATTATTTAATTCACATGTGTCCAGGGGTAATATTTCTTCTTTACAGTACAGATGAAGGGGCAGATGTCTGAGAGATTAAATTATTTGTCCAACATAAGACAGCTGGTATGTGATTTAGAAGAGCTCTTGACTACGCTGCTTCTAAACTGTGCGAACACCCTTTTAAATGTAATCTAGTATCTCACTAATTTGGAGTAAATTTTAAGAAAACCAATCTTAAATACTTAAAAGAATTTTTAAATATCTTAATTCTTTTCTTTTTTAGTAGTTAAGTGTTCCAGTTACTAAAACATTCTTAAATAAGGTCCAGTTTCAAGTAGTTTTTTTCCCTTTTACTTTGGTAAGCGAAATCTTTCTTGACAGATGAGTACAAAAGCAGTTGGATAATTTCTTTAAGCTATCACACATTACAAATTAATAATTCTGCTTTTTAAACTTTGTATAGATCCTTTTTAAAAAATGTGTAAATAAATGTAATAATGGATTTGTTATCTGTTAGTAAAAATTGCAAAGTTGGGAATGCTGCTCTGTATTCTCTTTAAGCCTACCTAAGTCATCCATATTCTTCAGGTTCCTAGTTAAACATAATTTCCTCAGGTTAACCTTTTCTGGTACCACTCACTCTTTATATTAGGATAGATTCCATATTACACATTTAGCTGTTTACCGAAAGTATTTATAATAAATTGCCTAATTCCTTTCATATGTTCTGTAAGGGCAGAATCTATATTGCTTTGTAACACCAACTCCAGTACCTCATTCCGTTCCTGGAATATAAAAATGTTTTTAAAAAATGGTTGACTTGGGGCACTTCGGTGGCTCAGTCAGTTAAGCATCTGACTGCTCAGATCATGATCTCAGAGTCCTGGGATGGAGCCCTGTATCGGACCCCTGCTCAATAGAGAGTCTACTTGTCTCTCTCCCTCTGCTCCTCCTCCTGCTTGCACCATCTCTCTCTCAAATGAATAAACAAAATCTTTTTTTAAAAAATGGTTGACTGGGGCGCCTGGGTGGCTCAGTGGGTTAAAGCCTCTGCCTTTGGCTCAGGTCATGGTCCCAGGGTCCTGGGATCGAGCCCCGCATCGGGCTCTCTGCTCAGCAGCGAGTCTGCTTCCTCCTCTCTCTCTGCCTGCCTCTCTGCCTGCTTGTGATCTCTGTCAAATAAATAAATAAAATTTAAAAAAAAAATGGTTGACTTACTGAATAAAGATTATCTTCTCTAACAGAGGTCTCTTACTATTTAAATCATTTTATCAAAATACCTACTTCTGTAATACTCCTGAATTTTTCCATATAAGACCAAATTGTAATATCTTTCTATATTCTATTGTCGGCATCTGGTATTCAAAAATTGAATGAATGCAAATTAACATTCACCTGGGTTTATCTAGCCATATAGTACATACTTTATTTACAAAAGCATTCTACCCTCAAGCTTTTTCTTACCCTTTCTACAAGACTGAAATCAACATATATAATATTAAAATAGACATCATAAGCACAGTAGATTGCCAAATGACTTAGATACTATAGTACACAAAGTAGTTCATCTCTTGATTAATTTAATCTATCCATGTGTTGGTATAGGTATGTATTTCTTTACTGAATGCTTTTTTTCTCCCAGGTACTTGGTGTACTGTTGCTTGGTATAATTTCAAAGCCCTTTACTGTTAAAAAAAAAATGAAAATCACTTCTTTAATCACAGTATGAAATCAAAGAGAAGACATTTATAGCTTTTTTTTTTTTTTTGCTCCCTTTTTGTTTTACTAAAATATGGCAGAGAGCAAAATTGTTTTGGAAAAAAAATATTTTGAAAAGAGGCAGGGCATGCAGTCAATTTTATTAATGTGCGGAAAATGTTATTTCAGTTTTTTACAGCTTTATATGTTATTAGTTATGTGTTGTGATGAACAAGTCAGAAGTTTTTTACAAGTATCTCATCATCACAGAGTTTACTACTATTTAAGCACACCTTCTTATGGAAGGTGGTATATTGTATTATGCAATAATTATTCATTTGCTCACTCATTTAACAAATATAAATGAGTTCTCATTATGTAGTAGGTACCATGCCATATGCTCCATTTAAAGAGGTAAATAGAAGAGTCCCAAACGTAAGGATTTCATAGACTTAGATAGGCAGGGTTGGATATATAACATGCAGGTCTCAGGCAAAACAAAAATGCTGTAACCTTTGTTCAAAAATAGGAAAGAGATGCCTTTTAAAATAATAAAATATAAAAGGTTTTCACTTTTCACAGTATATTTCTTAATTTGGGATCACATCTTTTTTACTTCTTCCTTTGTGTAAAATGCAAGAATGGTCTATATGATTTTGCTGGTCTCTATAATGATATAAATATTGATCAATTCATTTATTATAACTCATGAGGTATCTGGATCCTAGATCCTTCTGCCAGCTTGAAATCTAGATATGATTACTTAAACTGAAATTTTCATGCTCTGAAATTGTCCCCAAGTATTTTAAAGTGTGTTAGAGGGTAGTAAAAATGTTCATACTCTCATGGTGCAAACACTTATTTCCTCAGTTGATATGCTTTCTTGCCATCCAACATATGCAGTACTTGATTTGCACAATGTCAACAAGGACTTGAAAATGAACCAACCTCTTGCTTTTGAGGAAAAAAAGACACAAAATACTGTTACTGCAACCATATATGCACCTGTGCACAGGCAAGCACATGCACTCACACCCTTTTCAAACCCAAGAAGTGGACTTGTTAATGATGTTTATGAAGATTTGGGAAAAGATGGGATAGTGAATGTCATACCATATCAAAGTAAATACCTTCGGATTGTATTCGCAATCCTCTTTCACAAAGAGCCCTTGGCCACTGAGGACCTTTAATACCTATTTAAACTTTCTGTATCCTAAAATTTACTGGATTATCTCATGCTTCTCTTTGCTTTCCTTTTCAGTTCTTTTTTATCTTCCTCAGGTGAAATCAAATCTCTCATTTTTACCGTGGGGAGAATTGACTGTTACTCCTCCTCCTCTTAAATGCTTTTTCTGCATCTATTGAAATGATCATATGATTTTTATCCTTTCTCTTATTGATGTGAGATATCATGTTGATTGTTTTGCAAATATTGAACCACCTTTGCTTCTCAGGAATAAATCACACTTTTGCTAATAATTTTATTGAAGGTTTTTGCAACCATGTGCATCAGAAATCTTGCCCTGTAGGTATCTTTTTTGTAATGTTCTTATCTGATACTGGCATAAAAATAGACACATAGATCAATGGAACAAAATAGGGAGTCCAGAAATAAACCCACACTTTTATGATCAATTAATCTATAAAAAAGGAGGCAAGAATATACAATAAAAGGGATGTGCCTGGATGGCACAGTCGATTGTCTGACTCATGATTTTGGCTCAGGTCATGATCTCAGGGTTATGAGATCAAGCCCCATATTGGGCTCTGCACTAGGTGATTCTCTCTCTCTCTGTCTCTCTCTGCCCCCTTAAAAAAATAAAGATAAAAACGAATATACAATAAGAGAAAGACAGGCTCTTTATTTTTCAAATATTTTATTTATTTTATTTGAGAGAGTACACACACAAATGAGGGGAGGGGAGAAGCAGACACAGAGGGAGAACCAGACTCCCCACTGAGCAGGGAACCCTCTGTGGGGCTCAATCCCAGGACCCCAGTATCATGTCCTGAGCCAAAGGTAGATCCTTAATTGACTGAGCCACCCAGGCATCCCAAGACAGTTTCCTTAACAAATGGTATTGGGGAAAACTTGTTAGCTACACGCAAAGGAATGAAACTAGACCACTTTCTTACACCATATACAAAAATAAACTCAAAATGGATTAAATATCTAAATGTGAGACCTGAAACCATAAAATTCCTAGAAGAAAACATAAGCAATAATCTGTTTGAGATCAGCCATAGAAACATTTTTTTAGCTATGTTTTCTCTGGTAAGGGAAACAAAGCAATATTAAACTGTTAATTCTACATCAAGATTAAAAGTTTTTACACAGTGAAGGAAGCCATAACAAAACAAAAACCTGAACTGGAGAAGATATTTATAAATGATATATCTGGTAAGGAGTTAATATCTAAAATATTTAAAGAACTTATACAACCCAATACCAAAAAAACCACAAATAGTCAGATTCAAAAATGGGAGAGGACCTCAATAGACATTTTTCCAAAGTAGAGATACAGATGGCCAAAAGACACATAAAAAGATGTGCAGTATCACTAATCATCAGAGAAATTCAAATCAAAACAATAACCAGATACCACCTCACATCTGTCAGAATGACTAAAACCAAAAACATGAGAAATAACAAGTGTTGGTGAGGGTGTGAAGAAAATAGAAACTATGGGAATGCAAGCTGATGCATCCTGTGGGAAACAGGATGTAGGTTCCTCAGAAACTTAAGATTAGAGTTAGAGTTAACATATGACCTAACCACTCTACTACTGGGTATTTACCCAAAGAAAATGAAAACACTAATTCAAAAAGATAAACGCACCTCTGTGCTTATTGTGGCATTTACAATAGCCAGAATATGGAAGCAACCCAAGTGTTCATAAATGAATAGATATATACAATGGAATACTAGCCATTAAAAATGATATTTCACTAGTTGCAACAATACTCATGAAACTAAAGGGTATTACGCTAAGTGAAATTACTCAGAGCAGGACAAATACCATAGGATTTCACTCATATGTGGAACTTAAGAAACAAAACAAATGAACAAAAGAAGAAAAAGGCAAGAAAATACAAAAAAACAAACAACAACAACAACAAAAAAAAACAGAGTCTCAAATAAGAGAACAAACTATTGGTTGCCAGAGGAGAGTTGATTGGGAGATGAGTAAAATAAGTGAAAGGGATTAAGAGTACACTTATCACGGTAAGCACTAAGTAATGTATGGAATTTTTTAATAATTAAAATAAAATAATAAATTTTCTTTATAGCAAGTGTGACTGACACTTGAAAAACTTTAAGATGGCTGCAAGGCTATAGGCACGTTCTAATTTCAACCTTACCTAAATGATATGCTTGTTAGAACTATATACACATCGCTCTGCATTAGCAACTTAGGATGCACTTTGTTCCTTTTGATCCTTTCATTCACTTTCTATGCAGTTGTTTCCTTAAGAACTTCGGGCAGTAAATCCATGTAGAAAGAGCAGTATTCATTACGGTGGAAGAGCAAACTCTAGCCACCTGAGGAATAGCTGTGAAGTTGATGGCTGACTACCCAGTTATCTCTTTGATTCAGACTCAGAATGCCTGTACCAGATATCAGGGAGAAGCCAAGATGAATCAGCACCCCTTTTTTTTTTTTTTCAGCCGAACCAACTTGTTCTTTTTAGGTGGTAAAAACTGCATCCATCACTGAGAATTCTGACTTTGATACCATTATCTTGTAGTTATTGAAAATTTCAGGCTCTATGCTGGTTTTCAGACTTCTCTTCTAGAATTATTTATTTTAATTTGTTTCTCATTTTCAAATAGCTTAGTGGGAATTGGAGAGGCAGCACCAGGATTTCCTGGCAAGATGATATTTTAGACTAAAAATAATTTTAAAGTATCTTTTTAAAAGATTTTCTTTATTTATTTAAGAGAGAAAGCAAGAGCAGGGGGGAAGGGATAGAGGGGAGGGAGAAACAGACTCCCCACTGAGCAGGGATCCCCCCCCCCACCTTGTGGGGCTTGATCCCGGGACTCTGAGATTATGACCTAAGCCAAAGGCAGATGCTTAATCAACAGCTACCCAGGCACCCCTAAACTAGAAATAATTTTAAACAATTGAAAAAGTTCTACATTGTTTAAGTGGTTTAATAAATAATGTCATTAACAGAGGCAGGGATAGATTATGAAAATTATGGAATATAATGACCATCATAATAATTTTAAATGACAAAAACTATAGAAGACCTTTAAATATCTGGAAGTTTTTTGGGGATGAATTTCCAAGCCTCTATTTCTTTAACAGAGAAAGAGAATGAATCTTCTCTAATAGGCTTATTGGTGATATTTTATGTTGTGAAAGAACAGAAAAGTACTTTGTTAAAAAAAAAAAAAGATAAAGTATTACTATAGTTTGAATGTGTTTCCCCAAAATACATATATTGAAATCCTAACCCCCAAGGATGACAGTGTTAGGAGGTGGGGCCTTTGGTAAGTGATTATGTCATAAGGGTGGAACCCTAATGATTGGGATTAGTGCCCTTATCAAAGAGACCCCAGAGAACTGACTTCCTTTTTGCTATTAGAGGATACAGTGAGAAGTCCACAAGCCCAAGGAGGGCCCTCATCCAAGCATGCTGGTGTTGTGATCTTGGACTTCTTTAATCCAAAATTGTGAGAAATGAATTATGTTGTTTATAAACCACCTGATCTATGGCAATTTTGTATAGCACTGTTATTTGATTATTAATGAATTCATTCATTCAGCGTGAGTCCACCATTTGCTTCTAAGTGGAATTTTTGCAAAATTAAATCAATCTTAATGACCCGTCAGTACTATAATTTTTAAAAAGCCACAAAAAAGCCATCTAAAATCTATTTGAAGATTTTTGAAAGGGTCCAATCTCATTTCTTGGCCTTTATAATGGTATATGGGCATCATTTATAATCACATAATTATTGTTGCTAAATACTAACAGTTGTGAGTCTGAGTACCTTTGTGCTGATTTGTAGAATATTCCTTTCCTTCTGTATGGTGCTTTATAAGTTAGGCTCAGATTTGGTTTGTCCAGATCATTTCATAGGTCAGGGACCTCTACCTTTGCCAAATATCTATTAAGCACAAGGTATTTAATTGGAAGGAGATCTTTCACTGGAATTAATACATTTTTTAATACCTGTTTTCATTTATTCTTATCTGGTTGACACTTTGAACTTTTGCTCTTATTTCTGGAACAATGATGATTTTCATTTTTACATAAGCTTTCTAGTCCCAAAGATCATTCATGTATCTTATTTGAATCTGTAATTAAATTATTTCAGTTTATCCTTACTTAGAAATATTTCAGTAATATCTCAGATAAACAAAAGCAGTGCCCTTAGAACGTAGTATCAAGTGACTAAAATTTTTGCCTACATTAATAATGTGGGGAAACACATCAACATGATGTACACCTCTCACACAGTTTGATTTAAAGGTATGTCTGAATCAGGTCTTTATGGTGTCTAGGATACTGCACTAGCCAAATAATATGCTGAAGAATTCCAGATGTCCAACTTCTCCTGATGTCATCATTCATAGGTTCCCTTTGCAACTGAACTGAATAGTTTTTCCTCAGAGGTCTGATTTAGTCAACAATGGAGTGCTTTGTAGGTAATCAAATTACTCTTGAATACAGCATGTATTTTTCATGAGGAACTAGTGGTGACCTCCATAATTAGTACACAAAAATGTACGAAAAGATGAAAAGAGTACTACTGAAGGGTCTCTTGGAAAGGATATATCTTCATTGCCCATTGGCATACACGCAAGTATGTATATATATATGAATATATTAAATATAGTATTCATGTTTTTTTAATTTAAAAATGAGTATTAAGTTTTGAGTAATATTTTTAGCCATCTTAAAACTTTTTTAATTTCCCTCAGACTTTATCATTTATCATTGTCACAAATAGTATAAAGAGAACTGTTTCATTTTCCTTTGCTAACCCTTTTGTAATAATATACAGTTGACCCTTGACCTGTGTGGTTCCACTTATATGTGGATTTTTTACAGTATAGTACTATAAATGCATTTCCTTTTCCTTATGATTATCTTAGTAACATTTTCTTTTCTCTAGCTTACTTTATTGTAAGAATACAGTATATAATACATGTTACATGCAAAGTATGTGTTAATAAACTTTGTGTTTTGATAAGGTTTCCAGTCGACAGTAGTGTTTTAGTAGTTCAGTTTTGGGGAATTCAGAAATTATATGTGGATTTTCAACTCTGCAGGAGTCTGCCCTGCTAACCCCCATGTTGTTCAAGGGTCACCTGTGTGTTTCTCAATTTGTAACTGATAAAACAGAGGCATATTTAACTTCACTTTGTCTCAATTACTAACGATGATAAACATTTTTATATGTGTTCTGGCTAGGCAGATAATGACATTTGCACGTATTCAGTATATATAGTCAAGCATTCATTCACTCATTGAGCAAGAATTAATTAAATGTTCACTGTGAGCCAGCCAGTGCTTTCTGTTGGATTCACAACATTGAACCACCAGATGAAAAATCTTCAAACTCAGGAAGCATTTATACCTGTGAAAGAGACAAGCAATAAACATAATAAATTAGTGAAAAGTACATGTTAGATAGTAAAAAGTGCTGAGAAATGAAAATGGGAAGAATGTGGTATATGGTGGTGACAGAGTGATTGTACTTTGCAATAGAGTAGTCAGGGAAGGCCACATAGAGGTTGTGATTGAGTTAATAGCTGATGTACATGAGGGAGCTGGCCACTCAGATTGATACCTTTGTTTCAGCTTATTAAATTCCAGATGCAAAGACTTTGAGTCATACATTGCTTAGTGAATTTAATCAACAGATTAAGATGCAAGGATGAAAGGAAGAATGGAGCCAATGAGAGATCAAGGAGTCCATGACACATTCCCAATCCCAGCTGAAAGTAGAAAGAGGTATATTTTCTATAGAAAATGTATAAATTATAATAAAACTAACCAAAAGTGGTTTTGCTTTTAATTTTCACCTGGTGATACTAAATGTCAGTGATAATACTTTTCTCTCCCCAGCACAGACCACCTCCATCACTTTTACTTTGGTATGACCCTGGTAAGATTTGAGATCAAAAGTTAATGGGGAAATCAGATCATGTAAGTTCTTAAAAACTACTGAAAGGTCTTTGGGGGCTACTCTGCATTAAATAGTCACTGGAGGATTTCAAGCAGGAAATCTGTCTTGTATTTTCAGTGGTTGGCTGTAGATATTGTGTGGAGAATAGAATTAAATGGCCAAGGATAGAAATAGATCAATTAGGGCTAATTGCAAAAAATGTGGATTAAAGATGATAGTGCCATGGAGTAAGGTGGCAAATGATAAGACAGGGAGAAATGATGTTTTTAGAACAATTTAGAAAATTTAGAGAATTTAGAGAATATTTAGAGAATTATAATTCTGAGGGTGATTTTGAGGAGGAGCTATTCTTTACTGTGGTCAAATATACATAAGTTTATCATTTTAACGGCTTTGAAATGTATAATTCATTACCATTAAGTACATCTCCAATATGTTGGAATTATGACCAATGTCCATTTCCAGAACCTTTTCATCATCAAATAGAAGTTTTGTAGTCATTACACAATAACTTCCATCTCCCTGACCATCCCCTGATACTTTCTACTCCACTATCTCTGTAAATTTGCCTGTTGTATGCTCCTTGTATAAGTAGAACCATATAGTGTTTATACTTTTGTGTCTGGTTTACTTTAGTTAGCAGTGTTTTCAAGAGTTGTTGTAGCACATATCAAAATTTACATTTTAGAGCTAAATAATATTCCGCTGTACTTATATACTATATTTTAATTATCTATTCATCTGTTGATAAATGTTTGAGTTCTTTCCACATTTTGCTATTGTAAATAATACTTCTGTGAAGATTGTTTTACCAGCATCTGTTTGATCCTCTCCTTTTAATTCTTTTGTGTATAAATGGAGAAGTGGAAATGCTGGATCATATGGTAGTTCTACTTTTAACTTCTTTAGAAAGTGCCAAATTGTTTCTCATGGCAGCTGCATTATTTTGCATTCTTACCAATAATGCACAAGTTTTCTTATTTGTACACATCCTTGCCAACACTTACTATTTTCTATTTGCTTTTTGTTTTCTTTTGTTTTGTTTTATAATAGCTATCATAATGAGTATGAGGTGATATCCCCCTGTGGTTTTGATTTTCATTCCCCTAATGACTGGTCAGGTTGCACATTTTTTTATGTTATTGGCCATTTGATTATCTTTTTGGATAGATGTCTATTCAAATCCTTTGCCCATTTTTGAATTGAATAGTTTTCTTTCTTGTTGTTGAGTTTTAGGAGCATTTACATATTTTGGGTGCTAATCTCTACGAGGTATATTAATTGTAAATATTTTCTCTCATGCTGTGGGTTATCTTTTCACTCTTTTGATGGTGTTCTTTGAATCACAAAGTTTAATGTTGATGAAGTCAGATTTTTCTGTTTTTGCATTTGTTGTTTGCGCTTTCCATCAGCCATGTAAATGTTAATTAAGAGGTTTAATGATAAAGAGATCACGTTCTCAGTCAGACTTCCTGACCTTGAAACATTACTAACACCTACTACCCTGTGACCTTGGCAAGGCATTGACCTCTCTGTTTTGTTTTCCTCATCTCTAAAAAAGGAGGACAATATCATGCATGTGAAGACTAATGAATTAACCTAGCATACTTAGTAGAGTGACCAGCACATGGCAAGTATCAATAAATAATTACTATTTTCATCTCTTAGATACTCCATTTTTTACAAATAAAATTCTACAAAATCATTATTGAAGATATCACATCTAATTTATGACCTGTTTAACACTTTCAACAAGATCTATTTGAACCTCAGAATTTATGCTTGGTTTTAGCTGCATCTTAGGGCAATAGTATAGCTCCCAATAAAATATTGGCCAACCTAAAAAGGAAAAAGAAAGAAAGAAAGAGAGAGAAATACCTATAAAAAGAAAGAAGTCAAACACCTGGAAAACCCATAAACTAGGTAATCTGTTTCTGAATAATCAGTGTGGATATAAATTGTGTTTGAAAAAAGACTTCAGCTCAGTGAATCTAGCACTAAAGCCAAGAAAAAACTTTTTGTAAGATGCTCATGTTGGGCTTATTTGTGGAATTATTTTTAAAATATGCCATTTGAATTGTGGCAGCATTTTGCTGTTGGAGTTTGGTACAAGAAAAATAAATATAGTTTTCTAAGAATATTTTTGAAGGTAACATAATGACATGGAGGATTTAAAAATCTTTACTCTAAACCACAAATACACTATAGCTATTGCGTTTAACAGAAAAAATATGCATTTAACAAATTTCTTTCTTTTAGATATTCAGCCAGTTCTTTCCAGCAGATTTAAATGTGATATCTGTCAGATAGCAGTTAAAGCACCTGCTGATGCATAAATTAAATTCTGTAATCTGTTCTTCTATTTACCTTGTCGGTTTTTCTATAGAGCATTTTCTACTTAGCATTTTTCTACTTAGCATTTTCTCTGCCTTCCAATTTGAAGATTAACATAAAATGTGAGAAAAAGCTGTTCTTATATTTGAGGTTCTACCGTATGTTTTGAAAGGATAATTGGTAACCTTGTGGCATTTATGTTCCAATCTTGGGTTTTTTTTAAATTCATTTAAACACCAATTAAGGGATAAAAGGTTTCAAAGTGTCATCTTAATCAAATTCATACTAAAAAGTATTCTTTATACTTTTGTGATTAAAATTAATAAATCACGGGCACCTGAGTGGCTCAGTTGGTTAAGCATCTGAGTCTTGATTTCAGCTCAGGTCATGATCTAAGGGTTGTGAGATCCAGCCCCATGACTGGCTCCATGCTGTGTGTAGAGCCTACTTAAATTTCTCTCTCTCCTTCTGCCCCTCCCCCCTCATTCGCTCCCTAAAATAATTAATAAATTTAATTTTCTCTGTAGTTTTTAGTTTAATACAAATTTATGATTTTGTTTCCTTCTAGTATTTGATACATATTTACATATGAATGAGATACTATGTATTATGAATGGCATACTATATATTAAATATAATATATATTATAAATATATAAATAATGAGATATATATGAATGAGATACTATACATTAAATATACTACATATACATATAAACATACATAAATTGTGTTATTGACAACATTTTACTTAGTGCTGTGTTCACTTAACTTTTGTCATTTCAATGTCTTAAGTTACTAAACATTTCAAATCCTGATTTATTTCCTCATTTTTTAAACCAATAATGTCCTTGTAAGAGTTGGTTAAACATCTCTTTATTTCCACTTAGGTAATGATCTCAGGGTCATAGGACCGAGCCCCTCAATGGACTCCATGCCCAGTGGGGAGTCTGCTTGAGATTGTTTCTCCCTCTGCCTTGCCCCTCCCCCCCACTCTCTCTCAAATAATAAATAAATACATCTTCTAAAAAATGAAGTATTTTTTAAATTCTAAAATAAGTATTTTGGAGTGCCTGGGTGGCTCAGTGGGTTAAAGCCTCTGCCTTTGGCTCGGGTCATGATCCCAGGGTCCTGGATGGGATCAAGCCCCACATCTGGCTCTCTGCTCAGCAGGGGGCCTGCTTCCCTCTCTCTCTCTCTGCCTGCCTCTCTGCCTACTTGTGATCTCTGTAAATAAATAAATAAAAACCTTTAAAAAATAAATAAAATAAAATAGGTATTTTTCCATAATGACAGTAGAAATCTATATATTATTAGCGATTTATTTTCATGTATTTAATTATTGGTTGATTGAACTTTTTAAAATATATTATCAGCATTTTTCTTATTTTTATTATATTTTCTGTTCATGTCTAATAAATTTCTTCCCTGGAATATTAGTTTAGTTTACTTTTGTTTTTTGTTGAAGTTACTTATACATTAAGGCCATAAATTAAAGCATAATACAAATAAAAGCTAATATTACAAATTGTTGTAATTTATAAATTACATATAAATTGTCTTTATATGTGTTGCAGGTATTCTTATTCTATTATTTGCCTTCAGTTCTGTTTGATATATTAACTGGCATAAAGTTCTTTTTTTATATATAGTTATGATTACCATTAAGTATATTTTCTAAATGATTTCTTCTTTAATTGTATATATATGGAGAGGTGTACTCTAAGTGAATGCCAGAGACATAATACCTTGCTTATATATTAGATTTCAGTGGTTTTGGGTTACGTTTTTTTATAGTTCTTACATTTTAATTAATTGGCTTTGTAATACTCCAGTAGGCTCTCTTAGTTAATTTTTTAATGTTACTCTCATACTATTACAAGGGGAGAACAGTGGGTGGGTGATCAGTTGAAAATTTTGGGGGGAAGATCATTAATTAAAGGTTAACTAGATAATTAAAGAAACAGTGTATGTAAATAGTGATTTGTAAACATCAGAACACTCTTTAAATATTGATTATTATTATTGTTGATTTTTTTTAAGATTTTATTTTGACATTTGACAGACAGAGATCACAAGTAGGCAGAGAGGCAAGCAGAGAGAAAGGGAAGCAGGCTCCCCACTGAGCAGAGAGCCTGATGTGGGGCTCGATCCCAGGACCCGGAGATCATGACCTGAGCTGAAAGCAGAGGCTTTAACCCACTGAGCCACCCCGGTAACCCTATTGTTGATGGTTTTAAATAATCTTTCTTCTTTTCTTTTTATATCACTAGTAGTGAATGCCTGCATATTTCTCTATAAGTTATAATTCCCTTTCTATAATCAGATCAAATGGAAAACTTGTAGAATTTTTGATGAAAAGGAATATCAGGCATTTGTAGCAAAGTTATTTTTACTTATCCCATTGGAATATGCATTTGTACATGTACTTGGTTAGTGGTTTTACTCTATTCCAATAGTTTCATCTTTCTGTTTTACTTCTCTAGATATAACTTTTCTTTTAAAGGGAGGAGACTCAATAAGTTACATGGCTGATTTTGCATTCAGAATATCTATCTGTTGTTATCTTACTTTCTGTTTATTTCCCTTTGTTATCAAATGGCAAAGTACAAGTCATAAAGGATATAGGTTGAATTTAATTTAAAATTTTTAGAAAGACATTAAATAATCCAAATAAATTAACCATGAAATTTTACCTTAAAATATTTATTCTTAAAAAAATTATCTTTAGGAGGAGGAGTCAAGATGGCAGAGGAGTAGCAGGCTGAGATGACATGAGGTAGCAAGAGATAGGCTAGATAGCTTATCAAACCATTCTGAACACCTACAAATCCAACAGGAGATTGAAGAGAAGAAGAGCAGCAATTCCAGAAAGAGAAAATCGATCACTTTCTGAAAGGTAGGACCTGAGGAAAAGTGAATCCCTTTCAATAGTTACCTGGAATGCAAATGGGCTAAATGCCCCAGTCAGAAGACACAGAGTATCAGAATGGGTAAAAAACCAAAACCCATCACTATGAAGTCTACAAGAAACTCATTTTAGACCCAAAGACACCTCCAGATTTAAAGTGAAGGGGTGAAAAACAATTTACCATGCTAATGGACATCAGAAGAAAGCTGGAGTAGAAATCCTTATATCAGATCAATTAGATTTTAAGCCAAAGACTATAATAAGAGATGAGGGAGGACACTATCCTACTCAAAGGGTCTGTCCAACAAGAAGATCTAACAATTTTAAATATCTATACCCATAACATGGGAGCAGCCAAATACATACACCAATTAATAACAAAATCAAAGAAACACATCAACAATAATACAATAATAGTAGGGGACTTGAACACCTCCCTCACTGAAATGGACAGATCATCCAAGCAACAAGGAAATAAAGGCCTTAAATGACAAACCGGACCAGATGGACATCACAGATATATTCAGAACATTCCATCCAAAAGCAACAGAATACACATTCTTCTTTAGTGCACATGGAACATTCTCCAGAATAGATCACATCCTGGGTCACAAATCAGGTCTCAACTGGTACCAAAAGATTGGAATCATTCCCTGCATCTTTTCAGACCACAATGCTCTGAAGCTAGAACTCAATCACAAGAGGAAATTCGGAAAGAACCCAAATATATGGAGGTTAAAGAGCATCCTACTGAGAATGAATGGGTCAACCAGGAATAAAGAAGAATTGAGAGGGAGGAGTCAAGATGGCAGAGAAGTAGCAGCCTGAGACTACATCAGGTAGCAGGAGATCAGCTAGATAGCTTATCAAACCACTGAAAACACCTACAAATCCAACAAGAGAGTGAAGAGAAGAAGAACAGCAATTCTAGAAACAGAAAATCGACCACTTTCTGAAAGGTGGGACCGGCAGAGAAGTGAATCCAAAGTGACAGGAAGATAGACCCCGAGGGGAGGGGCCGGCTCCCAGCAAATGGTGGAGCAACAAAGCACAAAATCAGGACTTTTAAAAATCTGCTACACTGAGTGACATCGCTCTAGAGGCTAAACCGGGGTGAAGCCCACGCGGGGTCAGTGTGGCTGTAGGTCCTGCAGGGTCACAGAAGGATTGGGGGTGTCTGAGTGTCGCAGAGCTCGCAGGTATTAGAGTGGGGAAGCCCGCTACAGAGACAGAGCCAAGGAGTGAGCTCTCAGCTCGGGGTTACCTTGAATAGGTCGCAGGGTGGGTGAGCTCGGAGCATGGCCAGAGGCCAGGGAGACAGAATGATTGGGCTCTTTTCTCTGAGGGCGCACTGAGGAGTGGGGCCCTGAGCTCTCAGCTCCTCCTGGTCGGAGACTGGGAGGCTGCCATTTTCATTCCCATCCTCCAGAACTCTATGGAAAGCGTTCAGGGGACAAAAGCTCCTGAAAGCAAACCTGAGCAGATTACTTAGCCTGGTCCCTGGTAAGGGCGGTGCAATTCCAACTGGGGCAAAGACACTTGAGAATCACTACAACAGGCCCCTCCCCCAGAAGATCAACAAGAATCCAGTGAAGAAAAAGTTCACCTAACAAGGAGAGCAGCAGAATTCCAGTGGAGGAGAAAGCAAAGCACGGAACTCATGGCTTTCTCCCCATGATTCTTTGGTCTTGTGGTTAATTTAATTTTTTTAATTTAATTTTTTTTCTTCTGCTAATTTTTTTTAACTTTTACCCTTTTCTTTTTTAACATTTTTAACTAGTTTATCTAATATATATATATGTATATATATATATACATATATATATATATATGTATACATATATATATATATATTCTTTTTTATATTTTTTCTTTATTTGTTTTATTTTTAAATTTTTTTTTTCTGAACTTCTTTTTTTTACCCCATTCTCCCTTTCATGATTTGGGCCTGTTCTGATTTGGTTAAAGCACATTTTCCTGGGGTCTTTGCCACACATTCAGTATTTTATTTCCTCCTTCATTTACTCTTATCTGGACAAAATGATAAGGCAGAAAAAATCACCACAAAAAAAAAAAGAAAAAGAGGCAGTACTGAAGGCTTGGGACCTAATCAATATGGACATTGGTAATATGTCAGATCTAGAGTTCAGAATGATGATTCTCAAGGTTCTAGCTGGGCTCAAAAAAGGCATGAAAGACATTAGAGAAACCCTCTCTGGAGAGATAAAAGCCCTTTCTGGAGAAATAAAAGAACTAATATCTAACCAAGTTGAACTCAAAAAAGCTATTAATGAGGTGCAAAAAAACATGGAGGCTCTTACTGCTAGGATAAATGAGGCAGAAGAAAGAATTAGTTATATAGAAGACCAAATGGCAGAGAATAAAGAAGCTGGGCAAAAGAGGGACAAACAGCTACTGGACTACGAGGGGAGAATTCGAGAGATAAGTGGCACCATGAGACGAAACAACATTAGAATAATTGGGATTCCAAAAGAAGAAGAAAGAGAGAGTGGAGCAGAAGGTATACTGGAGAGAATTATTGGAGAAAATTTCCCTAATATTGCAAAGGGAACAAGCATCAAAATCCAGGAGGTGCAGAGAACCCCCCCTCAAGATCAACAAGAATAGGTCCACACCCCAAACCTCCCTCAAGATCAACAAGAATAGGTCCACACCCCATCACCTAATAGTAAAATTTACAAGTCTTATCAACAAAGAGAAAATCCTGAAAGCAGCCCAGGAAAGAAGTCTGTAACATACAATGATAAAAATATTAGATTGGCAGCGGACTTATCCACAGAGACCTGGCAGGCCAGAAAGAACTAGCATGATATATTCAGAGCACTAAATGAGAAAAACATGCAACCAAGAATACTATATTCAGCTAGGCTATCATTGAAAATAGAAGGAGAGATAAAAAGCTTCCAGGACAAACAAAAACTGAAAGAATTTACAAACACCAAACCAGCTCTACAGGAAATATTGAAAGGGGTTCTCTAAACAAAGAGAGAACCTAAAAGTAGTAGATCAGAAAGGAAGAGAGACAATATATAGTAACAGTCACCTTACAGGCAATATAATGGCACTAAATTCATATCTCTCAATAGTTACCCTGAATGTTAATGGGCTAAATGCTCCAATCAAGAGACATAGGGTATCAGAATGGATTAAAAAAAAATCTATATATTGCCTACAAGAAACTCATTTTAGACCCAAAGACACCTCCAGATTTAAAGTAAGGGGGTGGAAAACAATTTATCATGCTAATGGCATCAAGAGAAAGCTGGGGTGGCAATACTTATATCAGATCAATTAGATTTTAAGCCAAAGACTATAATAAGAGATGAGGAAGGACACTATCATACTCAAAGGGTCTGTCCAATGGAAGATCTAACAATTTTAAATATCTATGCCCCTAACATGGGAGCAGCCAACTATATAAACCAATTAATTACAAAATCAAAGTAACACATCGACAATAATACAATAATAGTAGGGGACTTGAACACCTCCCTCAATGAAATGGACAGATCATCCAAGCAAATGATCAACAAGGAAATAAAGGCTTTAAATGACACACTCGACCAGATGGACATCACAGGTATATTCAGAACATTTCATCCCAAAGCAACAGAATACACATTCTTCTTTAGTGCACATGGAACATTCTCCAGAAGAGATCACATCCTGGGTCCTTAGTCAGGTCTCAACCATTATCAAAAGATTGGGATCACTCCCTGCATATTTTCAGACCACAATGCTCTGAAGCTAGAACTCAGTCATAAGAGGAAATTTGGAAAGAACCCAAATACATGGAGACTAAACAGCATCCTTCTAAAGAATGAATGGGTCAACCAGGAAATTAAAGAAGAATTGAAAAAATTCATGGAAACAAATGATAAAACACAATGGTTCAAAATCTGTGGGACACAGCAAAGGCAGTCCTTAGAGGAAAATATATAGCAGTACAAGCCTTTCTCAAGAAATAAGAAAGGTCTCAAATACACAACCTAACCCTACACCTAAAAGAGCTGGAGAAAGAACAAGAAAGAAAGCCTAAATCCAGCAGGACAAGAGAAATTATAAAGATCAGAGCAGAAATCTATGAAAAAGAAACCAAAAAAACCAATAGAACAAATCAAGGAAACTAGGAGCTGGTTCTTTGAAAGAATTAATAAGATTGATAAACCCCTGGCCAGACTTATCAAAAAGAAAAGAAAAAGGACCCAAATAAATAAAATCATGAATGAAAGAGGAGAGATCACAACCAACACCAAAGAAACACAAACAATTATAAGAACATAGTATGAGCAACTCTACACAAACAAATTTGACAATCTGGAAGAAATGGATGCATTCCTACAGACGTATAAACTACCACAACTGAACCAGGAAGAAATAGAAAACCTGAACAGACCCATAACCAGTAATGAGATTGAAACAGTCATCAAAAATCTCCAAACAAACAAAAGACCAGAGCCAGACGGCTTCCAGGGGGAATTCTACCAATACCTATTTTCCTGATACTGTTCTATAAATGGAAATGGAAGGAAAACTTCCAAAATCATTTTATGAGGCCAGCATCACCTTGATCCCCAAATCAGACAAGGATCCCATCAAAAAAGAGAATTACAGACCAATATCCTTGATGAACACAGATTTGAAAATTCTCACCAAAATACTATCCAACAGGATCCAACAGTACATTAAAAGGATTATTCACCACGACCAAGTGCAATTTATTCCTGGGCTACAAGGTTGGTTCAACATCTGCAAATCAGTCAATGTAATATAATACATTAATAAAAGAAAAAACAAGAACATATGATACTCTCAATAGATGCTGAAAAAGCATTTGACAAAGTATAGCATCCTTTCCTGATCAAAGGTCTTCAGACTGTAAAGAGAGAGGGTACACCCCTCAATATCATCAAGGCCATATATGAAAAACCCACAGTGAATATCATTCTCAATGGAGAAAAACTGAGAGGTTTTGGAGAGGGCACGGATTGCATGGAGCACTGGGTGTGGTGCAAAAATAATGAATACTGTTAAGCTGAAAAAATAAAAAAATTTTTTTTAAATTAAAAAAAAAAAAAAACTGAGAGGTTTTCCCCTAAGGTCAGGAACACGGCAGGGTTGTCCACTATCACCACTGCTATTCAACATAGTACTAGAAGTCCTAGCCTCAACAATCAGACAACAAAATGAAATAAAAGCCATCTGAATCAGCAAAGAAGTCAAATTCTCTCTTTGCAGATATGATACTTTATGTGGAAAACCCAAAAGACGGCACTCCAGAACTGTTAGAACTCAAAGATAAATAAATAATAAAGTGTTAGGATATACAATCAATGCACAGAAATCAGTTGCATTTCTATACACCAATAGCAAGACAGAAGAAAGAGAAATTAAGGAGTCAGTCCCATTTACAATTGCACCCCAAACCATAAGATACCTAGGAATAAACCTAACCAAAGAGGCAAAGAATCTGTACTCAGAAAACTACAAAGTACTCATGAAAGAAATGGAGGAAGACATAAAGAAATGGAAAAATGTTCCATGCTCATGGATTGGAAGAACAAATACTGTGAAAATGTCTATGCTACCTAAAGCATAAAGTCTATGCTATCTACGCATTTAATGCAATCCCTATCAATATCCCATCAATTATTTTTCAAAGAAATGGAACAATTAATCCTAAAATTTATGTGGAAACTTATGTGGAAATTATCCTAAATATCCTAAATTTATGTGGAGATCAGGAAAGACCCCAAGTAGCCAGAGGAAATAGAAAAGAAAGCCAAAATTGGTGGCATCACAATTCCAGACTTCAAGATCTATTACAAAGCTGTCAACTTCAAGACAGTATGGTACTGGCACAAAAATAGACACATAGATCAAAGGAGCAGATTGGCAAGCCAGAAATAGACCCTCAACTCTATGGTCAACTTATCTTTGACAAAACAGGAAAGAATGTCCAATGGAAAAAAGACAGTCTCTTCAATAAATGGTGCTGAAAAACTTGGACAGCCACATGTAGAAAAATGAAACTGTACCATTTCCTTACAGAACACACGAAAATAGACTCAAATGAATGAAGGACCCCAGTGTGAGAAAGGAATCCATCAAAATCCTTGAGAACACAGGCAGCAACCTCTTCGACCTCAGCTGCAGCAACTTCTTCCAAGAAACATTGCCAAAGGCAAAGGAAACAAGGCAAAAATGAACTACTGGGACTTCATCAAGATCAAAGTTTTTGCACAGCAAAGGAAACAGTTAACAAAACCAAAAGCAACTAGGATTTAAAGCCTCTTGACGAGTTAATTTTGCACAATTATTGTTTCCATCTTTTCTTCTCTTTCCTAGGGTTTACCCTCCCCAGGAATCTGAGAGTCTAGTTAACATCTAAGGTCTCTATAGCTGGGGAAAGCCTCCTTCCTTAGAAATCAACTAAAGCTTAATGAATAAAACACATTACAAGTGTAACCCACTCCCCCACATTTACGCTCTCCTTGTGTGCTATCTTTTCAATCATCATTGGTGAAACAGTTTTCTCCCCTACTGCACTCTCTGAAATCAGGAGAATTTGCAACCTGAACAGTATGTTGCAAAATGCTTATACCTAGACCAGGTAGGCAATTATGATAAATGGTGTGCAGAATAGTCTTTTTTCCTAACTCAGCAACTTGAGATAATTAGGATTTGCTAAACTTGCTATTATCATATAGCAGTTTATTGTGCAGAGTGGTATTAATTATTTAAAGCTCTACATGTTACAATGTCTGCCTAGTGCTCTTTCTAACTAATATTCTCGTCCCTATGACCTGAGTCTCTGGTAAATAGAAAGTACTCCACACATAATTTTTGAATAAAATAAGTGAACTTTTGAAAATTTTAGAAAAATGGTATCTTCTTAGTTCTTGAAATACCTGTCTTTTATTTATTATGTTTGTGCTTTTCAGCTAGATTTTTTTAAAGATCCCTGGTATATATATTGATCATAATCTTACATAGATTATCCTATGCAGATAATCAGTCAGTCATTAAACATTTTGTAATTTCCTTGACCTACCTCTCTTAAGGCGGGGAAAAAAAGATCATTAGTGTGCCAGAACAGTCTGCAGTGAGCTCACTGCCTAAGGCTGACATTTACCCATACCCATGGCTTCTTCCCTATGTCACAGGAATGAACTTGCTGTCATTCCAGTGAAGAAATCACAACAAACAGACCCTTCCTCCTCGGGAATTTGTTTGAATGCAGTATATAAACCATGACTAACTAAATTTTTGTTTTTTAAAGATTTTATTTATTTATTTGTAAGAGAGAGAGAGTGAGAGCGAGCACAGGCAGACAGAGTGGAAGGCAGAGTCAGAGGGAGAAGCAGGCTCCCTGCAGAGCAAGGAGCCCGATGTGGGACTCGATCCCAGGATGCTGGGATCATGACCTGAGCCGAAGGCAGCTGCTTAACCAACTGAGCCACCCAGGCGTCCCTAAATTTTTGTTTTTTAAATTTGTAGATGAATGGGAAGACTTTAAAGGAAATTAAAGCAAGAGAATAAAAAAGCTCAGATTTATGTTTTAGAAAAGTTAGTCACTATGGCTGCATTGTAAAGAATGAATTTGGGAGGTGTGTAAGATACCAAGTGAGGAGGCCAATCACGGGAAAAAAGAAAAAGAAAGTGAGGACCAGACTGAGGCATTATTATTGGGAACAGAAAGAATGAGATGGATTTGAGAATGCCTGAGTGGTAACAGAGGAAGTGAAAGCCCAGAGTAAGCCCCAGGTCTTGACTCTGCTTACTATTTCCGTGTGAGCAAGAGAAGACAGCATTGGGAAGAGGGTTGATATGGTAGGTGAGAAAATTGTATTTCAAAATGTTTGCAGACTTTTTTGTATTGTAGACAATGTGAACAATAGCGAAAGTAAAAATAAAAAAATAAAAATCACACCTATAATCTCACTATATTTTTCATGTAGAGGCATTCACATAAAATAAGCTTGTATGTATATAAATATATTTTAAATAACATTGTGATCATGCCATATAGATAGACCTATAAGCTGTTCTTTTCCTTTAAATTATATCATACACTTTGTATTTGTAAGCTTGGACTGCCATAACAAGGTACCATAGATTGGGTGACTTAACAAAAATTTACTTTCTCACAGTTCTAAAGGCTAAGTCTCATGATCAGCTTGTGGTAAGAACTTTCTACTAGACCTGCAGATGGCTCTCTTCTCACTGTGTCTATACTTGGCAGAGAGAGAGGATGGTGAGCAAAGAGGTTGTGGGGGAGAGAAAGAGAGAAGGCATGAGTGAGCCATAGAGAGGGCACACTCTCAGGTATCTCTTCTTTGTAAGGGAACAATAAGGTGAGGGCCCACCCTAATGATCTTACTTAACTCTAATTACTTCTCATTGGCCCACTTTGAATACCAGCACATTGCATTAGGGTTTCAAAATATCAATTTTGGGGGGACAAAACATTTAGCTCATAGCAAACATTTTAGTTGATGGAGGATATTCTAAGATGAATTATTTATTTTGAAGTCATTATAGAAAACTTCAGTTGGCAGGAAATACTGTATACTATTTTATACCCCAGACCTTGCAATGTTTAGAAACTAAAGAGCGCAATTTGAATGCTAAAATACGTATACAAAAAGTAGGAACTTTTTCCCGAGAAACAAGATTAGGAACTACCTTGGAGTAAGTTGTTTTTATATCCTGTTCACCAGAGATAACAAGGGACATATTTGTAGTCATGCATACTAAGTTTTATTAATGTGCTTTATTAAGGGACAGATAATACAGAGGAACCCCGTAGTGTTTCAGAAGGAGGTAGAGGGATCCAGGGACAGTACTTGCAAGATTTGGAGTGAGGAAGTCTGGAAATAATCACATGAGTCTTTTTGGACTACTCCTAAATCAGCTTATTTGTGTCTTATACCTTGCCACATTTAATTACTGACTAGAATTTATTCTTATATATATATAAATACTGCTTTCAGAATATTTCTTTTTACATACAGCATGCACAGCTATCTGTGTTACTAATCTGTTGCTAATTTAAATGTTCAGGTAAGCCTAACACTTTTAAGTCTTAAATAAAAGGAGTCCATCCAGTACTCATGAATCATATATTCTGAAAGGGAAACAAGGAAAGCAGTGACAAAACAGCCTTCCAGACTTATTTAGAATGTATGAAATTTTGAGACCATGTGTATTGAATCGGTTCTGAGAAAAGGAACATTTTAATCCCTTTAATAAAAGATCTTGTCAGTGACAACTGGTGAAACCGATTGTTACAATTAAGACCTACAGAGCAACCAGGAGAAATCACTTCATTCCATACATGTATCATTCGATTTATAAGAAACTTTATTATACAAGAAACATAATAAGGTACTAAATTACTTCTATTGAAATGAAGAGAAATTGAACCATCTTGGGCCTAAAATTTATGCAGATCAGTAAAAACAAGAAATAGAACATTGCTTTATCCTTCTCATTAAGTTTCTGTTACTCAAACTTTGTTCAACAGTACTTCCTACCTCAGATACATGCTGTCAACTAACTACCCATATTTTGGAGACCTGGATTAAGGATTGACTAGTGCCACTTAGATACCTGAGCCAGAATTTAAAGACAAAAATAAACTGAAACAATTTATTTTAATTTATAATAAACCAACAAAACAACTAATTTCTAATAAGAACTCAAGGTCTTCTAGACCCAACTGAGAATTTTTAAAATAAGTTGTAAATTCGTTGCTTGTTGTTTTGTTTTCTTTTAAAGATTTTATTTATTTATTTGACAGAGAGAAATCACAAGTACACTGAGAGGCAGGCAGAGAGAGAGAGAAGGAAGCAGGCCCCCTGCCAAGCAGAGAGCCCGATGCGGGACTCGATCCTAGGACCCTGAGATCATGACCTGAGCCGAAGGCAGCGGCTTAACCCACTGAGCCACCCAGGTGCCCGCTTCTTTTAAAATATATGACTGCTAGACTTGAACTTTTACCAATAATTTAACTGCAGAAATAATTGCCATTGATCTTTAAACAACAGGAAAAATGGAAAAATATATGAAATCATTTTTTCAGACACTGGAAAACAGGTAGCACAAGATTGTGAACTCAAATAGAAGGGAAACAAATGAAGTGGGGTTTTTGTTTGTTTTGTTCCTTTGGGGGGTTATTTATTTATTTATCAGAGAGCAGGAGCAGGGGGAGAAGCAGAGAGAGAAACAGGCTCCCTGCTGAGCAAGCAGCCAGAGGTAGAACTGGATTCCAGGACCCTGGGATCATGACCAGAGCTGAAGACAGATGCTTAGCTGAGTGAGCCACCCAGGCGCCCCTAAATGAGGTGGGTTTAAGATCACCTTCCGATTACTGGCTGGAGGTGATAAGGCAGGGAGGAAGAATCCAAAAGGAATATGTCAGTCACATTTCTGTGAGAACTCAGAGACCAGAATTCAAGGAAGAAGAGGTAATAAGAATTTATAGGGCAGAGTAATGAAGAAGAGAGACATATTTAGGTCCATAATGGAAGAATGAAAGAGCCATGAGATTGTATGGGGCTGAAGCGCCAGGGACAGAGGCTGGCTGGCAAACTGATTTTCCTCAAACATGCCAATGATCATCTTCCCAAGAAATGGTGCTAAAATAACTGGATGTTCATCTGAAAATAAATAAATGAACCTCAAATCTTATCTCATATGATATATAAAAAGTAGCTTGACGTAGATTATAGGCCTAATATAAGAACTTAAAACTATAAAACGTTTCAAAGAAAATTTAGGAGGGGCACTGGGATGACTCAGTCATTTAAGTGTCCCACTCTTGATTTTGGTTCAGGTCATGATCTCAAGGTCCTGAGATCAACCCCACTCCCCTACCATCTGTGTCAGGCTCCACACTCAGTAGGGAGTCGGTTTCCCCTCTCCCCCCCCTTCTGCCCTTGCCCCTGCTCATGCTCTCTCTTTCTCAAATAAATCAATTTTTATTATTTTTTAATTTTTTTTAAGATTTTATTTATTTGACAGACAGAGATCATAAGTAGGCAGAGAGGCAGCAGAGAGAGAGGAAGGGAAGCAGGCTCCCTGCTGAGCAGAGAGCCCGATGCGGGGCTCGATCCCAGGACCCTGGGATCATGACCTGAGCCGAAAGCAGAGGCTTAACTCACTGAGCCACCCAGGTGCCCCAAATAAATCAATTTTTAAATTAAAAAAAGAGAATATAGGAAAAAATCTTTGTATCTTTGTGGTAGGGAAAAATTACTTAGACATCCTTAAATATGAGTTATAAAAGAAGAAAGTAATAAATTGAACATCACCAGTAGTAAACCTTTTTTTCCCCCTGCTTAAAAGACACTTAAGAAATGAAAAGCTGAACCACAAACTGGGAGGCAATATTTGCAAAAGACATATTTGATAGAGGTCTCATATCCAGAGGATATAAAAAAATCTTATAAATAAAAATGAGAAGACAAACCATCTGAATTTTTAAATCTAGGAAAAACCTTGAGAAGAAACTTTGCCCATGAAAATATATAAATAACACATTGAAAGATGTATAAATGCATTTGTCATTAGATAAATGCAAATTAAAATCATAGAAAACTACTACATACCAACTAAAGTTACTAAAATCAACACATTAACAATAACAAATATAGAGATTGTGGAGCAACTTCTTCCTCTTGTACGTTGCTGCTCTGGTTACAGAATGGTGTGACCACTTTGAATCATACCTTGGCAGTTTCGTTGAGTATACACTTATTATATAACCTAGCAATCACTCTCCCAGATATTCACCAAAAGAAAATGAAAACACATTTCCACACTAAATTTGGACACTAATGTTTATATCAGCTTTATTCATAATTACCAAAAAGTAGTAACAACCAGAATGCCCACAAGCTAGTGAATGGATAAAGAAATTGTGGTACACCCTTACAGTGAAATACTCTTCAGCAATTAAAAGAGAAAAGAAAGTCCTGATATGTATAACAACATGGGTGAATCTCAAAAGCTTTATGCTGTGTTAAAGAAGCCAGATTCAGAAGCCAACCTACAATATTACCCCACTTATTTTATATTCACTAAAAGGCAAAAAAATATGGTAATAGAAGACAAATTGGTGGTTGCTTCAGGATCAAGTGATAGAAGTAGATTGCCTTCAAAGGAGCTTGGAGGAATTCTTTGGGGTGGTGGGCATGTTCAACACTCTGATTGTGATGGTGGTTCCGCAACTATGTACATTTGTCAAAATGTACTGAATTGTACAAATGAGTGAATTGTATTGTATGCAAGTTATTGATTTAACATTAAAGATACAAAACAAAGAGCTGTGTTTTTGTGAAAGCACAATCCTGAGTATCATTATGAGATAAAAGCTAAGGGAGGTAAACTAAAGATGTAGTCTGAAAGCACTATACCATAATGAGAGAGAAGAATGTAAGAAAAAATGACTGGCTTCTCATTGTGTTGTATTTGAGTTTTGTAGAACGTTTTCTGTTTTGTTTCTTTCTCCTTCTCCTCCTTCTCTTCCTCCTTCAACTTTACTTATTTCCACACATCAATATTCCATTGATCTTTGCTTAATTTGTCTATTGAAGTGTATATATACCTAAAACAATGTAAACAGACATTAAGAGTATGGATCAATACATTTCACAAACTGAACACACATGTATAAATGAGACCCACATTATGAAATATGATTCAGCAGTACCCAAGTTTCTTTGTGATCCAATTTTAGCTACTAAACCCTCTTCTGATTTCTAACAAAATTAATTCATTCTGTCTGTTGTACTTCATATGATTAAAATCATGAAATATGCATTCTTTTATGTGATATTTTGCCAGGGATATTCATACATATCTTTTCCTCTATTTGCTTATCATTTGTTGTCATTGCTGTACAAATGGCCAGTGACATAATTTGCAGAGACCCTTATTAAAAAATTATTAAGAATTTTAGATCATGACAGCAAAATAGTAAATCAAGCAAGTAGAGGGGACCTTTGAGTAAAGGGCTCTGTTGACTTTCCACATAGCTCTCATGGGGCACTGGCCCTCAATATACATTTGTATTATGTATATATACAAATGTATATTGTATACAAATCAAATTGTATATTTGTATACAATATACATTTGTATATATACATAATACAATATACATTTGTATTATATATATACAAATATATATACAATATATATTTCACTGTGTGAACACACCGCAATTTTTAAAAATCTATTGTTAATAAAAAAAACTTGTGATGTTTTCAGTTTTTTTATACTGTGAATGATGCTGCTGTGAATATTTTAATTTCTTTTAGATAAAATTGTTTTATGTGCATTTATATTGGATATATAACTGGAAATGGAATTTTCAGTAATACATCCAATTGTAGTACATAATGTCTGACATTTACCAAAATAGTTGTTCTAGCTTCTTACATTCTTCCTAGAGGTATATAAATAAGAGTTCCAGTTGTTCTTCATCCTCATCAGTACTTGACATCTTCTATTTTAGTGGAGAATTTGGTGGGTATGTGTGGTATTCCATTGTGGTAGTCTACAAAAAGGGCTGCAGCGATTTTTCCCATCCCTGCACATAGGCCTCTTTTTGATGTGACTCAGGAGATAGTATGTTAATGTTAATATAATATCTTAGTATTGCATTATTTATTATACCAAAAAGACATATACATTTTTGGATCCTTTAGTTTTTGGGAACGTGTGTGCTTTCTTTGGATCTTCAAATTAATGATCTCTTTACTTCATCCAAAGCATTTTATAGATGTCATGGAAGACTGTATTTTTTCTCATTACTAGCCATTAAGCAAAGAAAGATCTAACTGGATTATGCATTTTCATTCAAACAGCTTTCTTTTTCTTTTTTTTTTTTTTTCAACTTATTCTTCTGTGTTTATCCACATGGCTGTTTTAGACTTTCTTCTCTAATGGTGGCCAGGTTAGAGTTCACTTCACAAGCCTTAGGTGTTTAGAAGATTTTCATCATCTCCTCAGGAGATAGTCTGTATTGTCAATCTCTCTAATATTTTAAGTATATAAAAGATGTGCTAATTCTTCAGTAATTTAGACAAAAATTCCCAATTGCATTATGCTTCATTCACACCCCTAATCCATGAGTTTTATTTTAATAGATTCATTTTCTGCCTGGAGATAGGAAGACATCAACTGATAATTACTGAATGAAGTGGGAATAGAGGAATCATTATGGCTGGCATTAGGAAAAAAGCTATCTTATAAAAGAAAAGTGGTTGATTATAAAAGATACCATTTACCAACGGCTTGTATGTACCAAAAAGAAAAATATGTGTATCATAATGATTACTCTCATTAATCTGTATTTTTACATTACAGATGAGGAAATAGAAGTTTAAAAAGTTTTAATAATGTGACTAAATTTCCTCAGTTAGTAATTAGCAGAGACATACTAAGGTTTATAATATATAAAGAATTAACATTTGCAATAGGGTGCTAGAAAATGAACCCAATATAAAATACCAACGTCCCTTAAAAGCAAGGTTTGTAAAATGTATATATATTTATAATTAAAAGATGGCTAGTTTACAAAATAACTCAAGGATTATTTGGTTCATTGAACTTTATAAAATCACTGATTTCATAAAGAGAATATATTTACTTATATATCTTTACCTTAAAAGAAGAAATATTTTAGGACATGAGGAGGTGATGTGAAATTAACTTACCCTGAATTTCTGTTTTTCAGAGAACTGTAGTGAGAACAATAGGCAGAATGGATGTTATTTCCAGAGGTAAGTACAATGACATGTGATCTTATATCATTGAGCACAGTGAACAGCTTACAATGACTAATGTTTTTATACAACCACCTGAAAGTACTAAAATATGAATTAAAATGTCGAATGTTTGATTTAATGCCACATTTTAGCACTGAATGCATGACTTTAATTGGGCTGTGCTTAGTTATAGAAACTATAATCTATGTCACTCAACACAAGCAAAGTTAATATAACACATCCTTTTATTTCTTAGAATCAGTGTGAAATGTGAGTGAAAGAATGACAACAACCCAAAAATCTTCAAGCCTTTTAGTTCCCCCAAAAATATATGTATAAAAGCAAATGATGATTTGAAATAGCAGCCCAGGAAGTGCCTTGTAATTGTAACTTTTTTTTTCAGTTTTTCTCAGGGTTTTTATAGAGATTTAGGGGAATATCTGATTAAAAATAGTAACATATGAGTGTCCGAAGTCTTTTAGCTTAACTTCTTATTCCTCTAAATCAATCTCAGAATGTAATCCAGAAGGCACAGTTTTCAGCCAACCTTAAACTGCATTGCTCCAACTCCAGAAGTACTATCTTGAAGAATTCTAGCTAACTCACAACTTTCTTTTCTCACATTCTCGCCATGGATATGGCATTGGCAAAAGGCCACTCAACTGTTGGACAAGACTAGCCATCAAAACGTAGTTAGATACAAACCAAAATCATTCTTTGTAACTCGTCTTAGGCCATTTTTTAAAATATACTGTTAAAAATTAATGGGATAGAAATCTTAGCAGTAGTTACTCTGTAACAGAATGGTTCTCAGCTAGGATAACAACTTCCTCTAGAATTATTTTGTAAATCTTTAGAGGATTTATTATTTTTCACAGTGGTTGTGGTATATTAATGGCATTTTGTGATCAGGGTCCAAAGATGTCAGACAGATGCAAAAGACAGAATATTCCTGTACATGGAAGAATTGGCTCATGTTCCATGCAATTTTTCATTGTCCCACTGAACATTCATTTAGATGAACACAACGGTTAATAACTATTCGAGCCTTTATCCTAATATATGTGATCACAAAATGTTTTTCCATGAGTGAATATACAATAAATTCTGCATGTAATATAATATACTATACAGTTGTAAAAATAATAATAGGAAATTCATGTGAAAAGATCTCTAATATTTATTTTACATGAAAAAAGCTAGCTACAGAACAGTATAAATCCTGGACTCCATTTCTGTTGAATAAAAATACGTATTTGTTTCCATATACAATATAATACACATATACATATATGTGTATAAAAATGTTGGAAGGATACACAAGAAACTAACAATAGGGATTATTTATGGATAGACATGAGGAAGAAATAGACAAAAGGATGACAGTGGGTGTGAGAGAAAATAAATAAGCAAACAAACAAATGGGTGTATATAGTTTTATGAAAAATTTGCCTATATTGACTATTAAAATTATGCGAAAACAATACATATCACATCAATGTTTTTCAAAGATTTATTTATTTATTTATTTATCAGAGAGAGAGCGAGCACAAGCAGACAGAGTGGCAGGCAGAGGCAGAGGAAGACACAGGCTTCCTGCTGAGCAGGGAGCCCGATGTGGGACTTGATCCCAGGACGCTGGGATCATGACTTGAGCCGAAGGCAGCTGCTTCCCCAACTGAGCCACCTGGGCATCCCTCAAACCAATTTTTTTAATGTTTTATGTTTTCTTGTCTGACCACATTTCCTAAAAATAATAATTATTATCAAGCTTATGTCAGACTTCCCAGTAATACTGAGTCCATAAGAGCTATTTCTGTTGAATTTTGATGAAAAATAGTTAATCCAAGAATTCTTGCTGACTCCAATGCTATCTTACATATGAAGGCAACAGAGAGGAAATATTCATAGATATTCAAGTCTTAAAATATGATTTCTGAAAAGAAAAAAGTTTCTCTCAGCGGTCTATAAGATAAAGCAAAATAAGAATTCAAAATGAGAGAAGACATGATTTACATGAAATGATTTTTTTATTACATCTCCAACTTATACCAAACTAATATTAAAGAACCTGAAAAAAGTGATGGAAAAATAAAACTAGAAATCCAAATCATCTGAATTTGATTCTTCATGTCATGTTTACAGAGGGTGATCTAGTAAGAGATCTTTCCACACCTTTGTGCCTCAATTTCATTAATGAAAATAGATAATGGCGGCTTCTTCATAGTTATTTTTTAGAATATAATAAGATATTTATGAAAGATTTTGAAAATCAGCTGGATAATCTCTTTATATCATCTTCATGGTATTTTATATCCTTTCTCCCAGGATGTTTCCAACTCACTTTCTTTGCCTGACACATAAAGTTTCAGTCTCCCTAGTTAGCAATTTCTTCTACCTTGCAAAGCCCATCTCAAATTCTGTCTACCTAATTAATGATCGCTCATGATATTAGACATCTTGATTATTTTTAACTGCTGTTTTTTATATTATCTACATCACACCATCTTATTGTACTAGCTTATTATCAGTGTATACATAATCTATTTAATACTTCCCTATAATTATTGCAAATGAAAATGTAATGCCCGTGAAAATTGTCATTCACATGGGGAAAAATGTATGACACAGTATCTTGAGAAAATCCAGTTTCAGAATTGTTTAAAGGGAATACTTTTGATTTTGTTAAATCTGTGATATTCTTCTTAATAACTAGTAACCTCAATCTAATTATGATAAAACTTTAGATAAAAACCAAAACCAAATAGAGGGCCATTTATCAACATATTTGATCAATGCTCTTCAAATGTGTCAAGGTTATGAAAGACAGGATTGAAGCATGCTACAAACCGTAAAAGATCAAGAAGAAATAACAACTAAATACAATGTATCTTAGATAGAATCCCAAAACCAAAATATGACATTAGTGGAAAGCTGATGACATCTGAATAAAGTCTGTAGTTTACTTCATAGCATCATAACAATATTAATTTCATTGTTTTGATTATTGTACCAAAGTTATGTAAGATGTCAGTATTAGGGGATTCTGAGTGAAACATAAAGAAATTCTCTGTAGTATTTTTGAAACTCTCCCTTATGTATAAACTTATGTCAAAATAATGAGCTAAATGAATAAATGATAGTTTATTACGTTTAAAGACATATAAAGAAGGGGCTCCTGGGTGGCTCAGTTGGTTAAGCATCAGGCTCTTAATTTCAGCTCAGACATGATCTCAGGGTCATGGAATTGAGCCCCAGGTGGGGCTCCACACTCAGAGTGGAGTCTAGTTGAGATTCTTTTTCCCTTTTCCTCTGCCCTCCCTCCACCCCACTCATGCATGTACATATCTCTCTCTCTCTCTCTCTCCCTAAAACAAGTAAATAAATCTTAATAAATAAATAAAGACTCAAGGTAAATATGTTTAAAGTTAGTTATTATTTAATAGGTGGTAGAATTGGTGAAATTTTCATTACATCTTTACAGTTTCTATATTTTCAAATATTAATTTGTATCTGTTAAATTATAAAATAGTTAAATTATTATCAGTTAAATTATAAAGATATAAATAGGCAAAAACGTATTATGAGCAAAATAATGCTGCATTTGCCACCCTCATGTCTCCTTTTTCCATTAGAAAAAGACTGGCTGGAGCCAATCTAGTATCCTTATCTTATCTAACATAGATTGTATATAGTTGTTATGGTGTTTGTTTGTTTGTTTTTACTCTTGCAGTATCCTTTATATGATAGTGAACTACTTAAGAGACATGGCTAGTTGACCTGAGAAACTCTTTTCATTTATTTATTTATTTTTTAAGCAATAAACATTTATTTCTCAAAAATCTGGAAGCTGGGAAGTCCAATATCAAGGTGCTAACAGATTCAGTATCTAGTAGGACATTCTTCCTGGTTTGCAGACAACCACCTTTTTGCTATACTTTTACCTGGTATAGAGGGTGAGGGTTCTGGTCTCTTCCTCTTCTTATAAGAGACTAATTCCATCCCAGGGAGCTCATGAGCTCATCCAAATCTCATTACTTCCCAAAGGCGCCACCTCCAAATACCATCACACTGGCGATTAGGGCTCTGAATTGGGGTGGAGAGGAGGACACAAACATTCAGTCCATAGTAGTCCCTTTTTAAACACTTAAACCAATACTAAAGCCAATAATAGCAACTTCTATTTATGGAACACTTGCTCTGAGCCAAGTACTCTTCTAAGGATGTCATATATATATATATATATATATATATATATATATATGTATATATATAAGTTCATCTAATCTTCATAACTCTGTGCAATAGGATACTGTTATTACCTTCATTTTACAGATGAAAAACTGAGAAAAATGATAGTAGGTAAATTTGTAAAAGCTTCTTTTTAAATTGAGAATAAGAGATATATTGAAGGGACAACATCAATGTGACATTCAAATTGCATTGTGGTGGTTCTATTTGTAAATGCCTTTTTCATTTGTTTTTGCAAACTTTTTATTTATTTTTATTTATTTATTTCAAAGATTTTATTTTTATTTACTTGACACACAGAGAGAGAGGGAGACAGTGAAAGAAGGAATACAAGCAGGGAGAATGGAAGAGGGGGAAGCAGCCTAAGAGCAGCTAAGAGCCTGGTGCGGGATCGTTGGTCCTGGATCCCAAGACCTTGGGATCATGACCTGAGCCGAAGACAGACACTTAACCAGCTGAGCCACCCAGACAGGCCCAGATCCATAGATTTTAACTAAATATAGATACTACACTTAAAACAAATTAACAACCGAATACGGCTATAATCAGTGACATTAATCTTGGCATACTCAATCCCAGGTTGTACTTAAAGGGAAGATCTGTTAAAGCCTGCAGTAGAGGGAAACTTTGCTTGTTCAGGCAATATGAAAACTGATACTTTGGAGGTTTATAAAGGTTAGTATTAGCAAATGAGGTTGGAGAAATGGATCTGGATAAAATCTGAACTTTTTTTGCTTCTCAAGCATGTTAATACTGGGACTATTATACAATTTTAAAAATCATTGAGAACCCCAACAACTTTTGATTAGGTGGTTTATAAGTATTACCATGTTAGAAGTTAAGACAAAAGTTGTACATAGTTAATAGTTCATTTAAAAATATTTTAAATATTTTATAGATTAAAAAAGGTTATGTTTTCCAGAGCTGTAACTTAATGTAAGGAATGACATTGTCTTACCTTTTTAAAACCTCTTTAAAATTATTGATTCGGTAGAGTATCTGCCTTTTGTTGTGGTCATGATCCCAGGGTCCTGAAATCAAGCCCCACATCGGGCTCCCTGCTCAGTAGGGAATCTGCTTCTCCCTCTGTCTCTGCCCCCTGCTTGTGCTCTCTCTCTCAAATAAATAAATAAATAAATTTTAAAAATTAATGACTTAATAGAAAACAACTATCTTTTCATATATGCTTCTGCATTTTATTACATTTTTTGTTTAAAATACTTGAAGAGAATTTGATCTCAGATCTGTATTTGGGAAGGGGTATTTTGAGAGACACTTCAATAATCGTAAATATTCTTTGATAAGAACAAAATTTAACAAGAAGCAGCTTCATAAAATTTAGTTGAAATGTGAAATCTTGGAACGCCTGGGTGTCTCAGTCGGTTAAGCGGCTGCTTTCGGCTCAGGTCATAATCCCAGGTCCTGGGATCAAGTCTTGCATCAGGCTCCTTGCTTAGTGAGGAGCCTGCTTCTTCCTCTATCTCTGCCTGCCACTCTGCCTGCTTGTACACTGTGTCTCTCTCTGACAAATAAATAAAAATCTTAAAAAAAAAAAGAAATATGAACTCTAAAACCACACAAATTTTGTATAATTACATTAAAATACATTTGTCTGTCTTGCATCTTGAATGAACATTTTACCCATGCATCATTTCATAATATTATGTACTGGTTATTTGAAAAATATTCATTCACTAAGTCATTATGCAGATCTTTCAAATGGTGACTCATTTTACTATAGAGGATCAAGAAACTGACAATATCAATCTCATATAAAAATCCTTTATTATTAGGAAAGTGTGAAGTTTATAGTGGATACAAGTTTTCCAAAATTCTTTTTTTTTCCTTGAAAACTCAAATTTTATCATTGGAAACACATATTATCACTTGTTTTTCTTAAAGTGGCCTATTCTTCTTTTTTTGAGACTATACCTGCCATTTTTGAGAGCCCTACTCAGGATTAAATGATAGTTTTTCTGTTATTCTTTCATCCAAGTAAAATAGTGTTCCATTAAAAAGTCACATAAAAAAGTGTTCCATAAAAAAGCCAGTAGCTCACTATACAACCTATACCCTTACACGAGTAATTTTCTTGAACAACCAACACGCTGATATACAGTAGAATTGCTTTATGTATATACTTCCCATATCATCATATAGAAAATGATATACACTCAAAAGGTTGAAATTTAATAAAATTAATAATTTTTACTACTCCATATGTGCCTTCTTAAGTGAAATTCACTCTTTTGCTGTTGTTGTTTTGGCAAGCTCCTGTGGTGAAGAAAACAGTGATTATACTTCAGTTTGCCACTATTGCTGTGATTCATGCTAAGACACCAGCAGTTTGCACCAGCATCCACTTTGTTGAACCACCAGTGTAAATGTCAGGGCAATAAAACAGGTGAATACTGTCTTTGCATTACTACGAACATAGTTTTAACCCCCCAGATCTCTTGAAAGGATCTTTAAGAAGACCAAAGGTCTGTCTACCATACTTGAAGAAGTACAGTTGTAAAAGAAATTCAGCTTTATCCTATGGGAAACAACAGGCCATTTAAGTATCATAAGTAGAGGAATGATGTCGACATAATTGCATTCCAGACACTGGTTTTAAATGTGGAGGGAAAGACTCTTTTCAAATTAAATATGTAAGATTTAAATCGGCACCTGGCCAAGATCCCTAAAATAACTTCAGTAATACCCACAGAGACACAGTAAGCTAGGAAAATTCATAATAACACTGAAAACTAAAAAAGCAACACAACATTTTAGTTTGTAAAACAAATGCAACTTTAGAAACTGTAAAGAGAAGTTTATTTCAAGAGTGAGCATCACAGATCCATCAGGATGGATTCAGACATTCATAGTAAGAGAGAAGATACTACCATTCCAGGAATGAAGGAACCAAAGGGGAAAATAGGGTTACTGAAGTTACTAAGCGAGATGGAATTTTGACAGAGAGGCCTCCCGATAGTCCCTGTAGGTCTAGCGACATACAATCAATGTCCAAACACAGGAAGGGAGCACCTAAGAAATATCTCAATTTCTCTCCCCTCCCACCTTCTGATATTTACTTATAATTTCCATGGACTGAAGCCAACTGTAAAGGAAGTCTGAATGAAGTAATATTATAGAGGGCTTGGTCTTCATTTCACACATCAGAAAAGAGAAAGTAAATAATGGATTCTTGAGGAAGGAGGTAAATGAAAAATAACTAGCACTTGCCCTCCTCAATTTTTATCCTTTTCTTTTCTTCTTCCCTTAAACCATGGCTATTCTGCTTTAAATGGGGAGTTGGTGAATTTAGAGTTGATTGGGATATTTTTTTAATAAGGCAGAGCAGTACAAGTTTTATAAGAGGATTTGAATAAGACATAATATTTTAAAAATAGCTTTGTTGGATTTGGGAAAATATTTAGGGTTTTTCATATAAATAGTAAGAATTGGGAGTCCTATATGATAGAGAATTAGGTAATGAGCAGTATTCAGCTTGCAAGACACCTGAACTACTTCAAAAAACCTCTGATTCTGGGCACCTGAGTGGCTCAGTGGGTAAAACCTCTGCCTTCAGCTCAGGTCATGATCTTAGAGTCCTGGGATTGAGCCCTTCGTCGGGCTCCCTGCTCAGTGGGGAGCCTGCTTACCCCTCTCTCTGCCTGCCTCTCTGCCTCTTTCTCTCTCTCTGTCAAATAAATAAAATCTTTAAAAAGCAACAATAACAAAATACCTCTGATTTGTCAGTGACCACAGGTCATGTGTTTGACATATGCAACTCCTGTGTTTGCTTTCTGAACTAATAATAATGGTCAGGGAGAAAGTTCACAGAGTCCAAGATACATAATAAAGCCTAGATGTTTATGGAATTGAGAATGCTTATTAATAATAATAAAAAAATTTTAAGGAGACTTTCAAGGGATTATTCTCAGAACCAAAGATAGAGTTTCAGCACTTGATTTATTTTTCCTTTGCTGATAACATTCTTTCCATGTTCCCCCATCTCGTTCTCCTCCCAAGCCATATAACTTGTATTTGGTCAGGAGAGTATGATGGAGTACTGGAAACATGAAGACTAGCTTATGAAATCTTCATACAAGAATCACTGAGTCAAGAGTGAACTTGAAAATTCATGATATCAATGGTTATTAAAAACAAGATGAAGTCAATAAAATCTCTTTAATTCTGTAATCTTAAATCCCTAGGGGTCATGCTACATGAGAGTTTTCTGTTGACCACCATAACACTGACCATCCTCAAAGCTCATATAAACAAACAGAACTCAGCATATTGACATACTGAGTTTCAAAAATTCAGAAAAGTTACTTTCAAATGGAAGTATATGCAGTTTAGCCAAATAACAAAACAGCCTATTAGCTCCTGCATTGCAAATGTAACCATGCAGGATGATTTTCTGATCAGAATATGAATAAATTTTTTCATTATTAAAGAACTGTGTTCAGGCATATTATACTCTAACCTCAGATTAATCTTGCTGTGAGAATCCTATTGCAAAGGCAGTTTTCATATGCTATTAAATATTTAATAGCTATCTCTATAAGAATGGCTCCATGTAGTATCATGTTCCTTTTAAAACTTAACTCCAACTGACTTTTGACAAGTAAATGAATGAACCCTATTATAAAAAGAATTCAGCTCTTCAAAACCGAAGCATGAAATATTTTTCCTCTGAGGTTTTACATCCTTTGATGTTTTGCCATTGTCAAAAATATTTTCTATTATTATCAACAAGAAATATTGCTTTAAAAATAATTTTTATATTTAAAATGACACATGAGTATTATTAAAATTTTAAAATGAAACCAGAAGAAGTAAGCAATAGTATCATTATCTAAACACATCACTTAATAATTTACTGTGCTACATTTCCAAATTTTTTTGATGCAACTTTTAACTTTTACTTTTTCAATTTACTTTTATTTTATAAATGGTGGCCTTAATGAGAGCTGATTAAATCACATTCCACTACACTCATCTCAATGTCTCTGAGGCTCACATAACATTACATACCGAGAAAAACATCAAACAGAAAAAGACTTTTTCCTTTAGCTAGTATAGGACATAGTATTGCCAGTGATGGTAAAGCACAAGCGAATTGCTCAGTAAATGTCTCATACTTACATCACCAGAATTTAGGGGGTCAGTGGACTGACAAATATCCTCTTGTTATTCACAAAGCACTCCCAATATGTCTCAAGACTTCAACATATAGCCTTTTATATAAGGTTAAATGAAGCACAATTTTTCACTTAACTTTCATTTTAGTGTATATATGCATGTATGTTTATTTCTGTTTGTTTGAGATATACATAGCTTTGAGTTGATTTCTTTAAATGAAAAGAAAGCATGTTTTACAAAACAGTCATATAGTTGGGGCCACAGACATTTTGTGTTGGTGGTTTTTGAAAACAACAACAAAAACCAACAACACTGAGGAGACCCATTTTTTGGGTTCTTTACAGTTAATGGACCAATTTGATTAGGGCCTGACTATATTACAGAGCTTAGGTCCTGGAGCTTCCCCTGGTCAGTAGAAAAGGTAGAGATAAAGTGGTGCCTGTAGTGCAGTTGATTAACTGTCTGACTCTTGGTTTCAGCTCAGGTCTTAATCTCAGGGTTGTGAGATTGAGTCCTGCATCGGGCTCCATGCTCAGCATGGAGTCAGCTTGAGATTCTCTCTCCCTCTCACTCTGTCCTTCCCCCTTGCATGGGTGTACTCGCACTCTCCCTCTTTTTCTCTCAAACAAATAAATCTTAAAAGAAAAGAAGAAAAAGGAGAGCTAAAAAGTCATCCAGATTTATTCTAAAATGTATAGAAATGCAGTCAGTGCCTATGGATAGAATAATCCTGCTTATGTAATTCTTCAGTAGTACTTTAAGTGCTAGATGAGAGTCCAAGGATATCTTTTAAATTCCAATAATTAACACATCTCTCATCTTAACAATAGATTTCTCAGACTTCATCTTTTTGGGGGCGGTTGATATTCTGATAGTGTCTTAATTGATGCCCTAAAACATTTGAGGGCTCTGTTTCCCAGTGCTTACAAGCTGTTCATCTACTTGCTGGGTATTTCCTAACACTCTTCCTACCACAGCACACATGAACCACATATATAATACAGCTGACATACTTACATCTATGAATCACTACAGTAGAGACTTGATCATACTACCCAGAAAGCAGCATATGTTGGGGGACAGTGAATGATTAGGCTACACATGGGGTTAAGTTTTGCCCTTTAAGCACACATACAGACATGCACTTGCACTCACTACCTGCACATTCACAGGTAGCAATGACTTTGCTTTTAACAATTCCAGTGAAAAAAATTCACTTTTTTTTTTTTAGTTTTTTAAAAATTATTTTTATTAACATATAATGCATTATTTGCCCCAGGGGTACAGGTCTGTGAATCATCAGGCTTACACATTTCACAGCACTCGCCATAGCACATACCCTCCCCAATGTCCATAACCCAACCACCCTATCTCTATCTCCCCACCCCTAGCAATCCTCAGTTTGTGTTTTAAGATTAAGGGTCTCTTATGGTTGTCTCCCTTCTGATCCCATCTTGTTTCATTTTTCCCTTCCTTACCCCCCACTTTATTGAAAATACTCTGGGGGTACTTGTTAGTTAACTATTTGTCATTAGCTAACTATTATCACAATGTTTTCCTTTGTTTTAGAAAAAAAAAGTGACAACAGCTAAATGGATAACAAAATTACATCTTCCAAAACAAGTGGGAAAACATGCCATTATTTATTTCTTTTTATAATGAAAACTAATCTATTTTAGTATCTTAAAAACTGGCAGAATTATTTATATCTTTCTTAATCCTATTTGACCATGAACAGTCTAGAAAAAGAAAAATAGAAACTATAATAATGAACTCTTCTTGGGTATACCATGCTGCTATTGCCCCTGAGACAAGCCATACATTTTAATTAATTTTGAAGTTTTATTCTGAGCTCAGTTCTTGTTTCCCAACAGAAGCTTCCTACAGGAAAGAAATTCCATCAGTGTGATACACATGGAAAGAGATTCAAACATAATTCAGAGCTAATTAATCACAAGGGAATACTTTACTGAGAAAATAATGAAAAGATGAAAAGTCAGGCCTTATTTGCCATCAGAATGAAACATAAAGAAACCTAATCAATATAAAGAATAGAAATACAGTGATGTTTAGTGACAAATGGGTGGACAGGAAAAAACTTGATAGGCTAAACATTCAGAACACATTCTTGAATACAAGTTAGGTTTCTCATTTTTTGAAAAATCTATCCTTTCAGTGGGAACTTGAACCTAAGAGTTTAAGGAAAATATAGCCTCTCAGATAAGGGGCTAATTTTATGCCTTATACTGAAAAATTTCAAGATAAAAATTAAAGGAACTAAATGATACTTGATATGTTGAATCTTAGTAAGACCCAAACCTAAGGGGAAAATAAATTGCTAGAATCCTCCAGGTCAAGTGAAAAATTAGTTGACACTGATTTTGTTTTGAGCAAATTCAAATCTAGCTAGACTATCAGATTATTGTCATGTGTGCTTCCCTTCCCACCAGGATTTTTACCTTATGAAAATTCTATTGACAGACACTAAAATCAAAAGAGACACATCTAGAAGAGCATTTCAGTTTTGAATCGGTTGGAGCTGCTGATGAGATGAAGTAGAAATAACTGGAATAAATTACCATAAGTGAAGAAAAATATTACATTAGAAGTTTGAAATTACCCAAGAAACTTTAAACTCACTGTTTTTAAGAACTTGACATTATACCTTAGGGAGAATGATGATGTAGTTGATCTTCATTGACCTTTCTTTCCTAAACCAAGACTTGAGTAATTTTCTAACTTAAGAAAAATATCTCAATTTTCTTACCTCTCTAGGATCCTTTTGCTCATTTAGTTTATGAAAGAACCTATGTCCTCTTTATCATAGGACATTTTAGTTGAGGAAGTAAAAATAAAAATTGGGACTTAGTAGGCCTAGATCTATTCTTTGGGTAAATTTCCTAATTATTTACTAAATACCAAATAAGATAATTAGGTTATTTTCTAAGATTATTTTGAGCATAGAGCCACTTATTAATCATGAATTGTTATAAACCTCACCTCAAGAAAATATGCCTGGGTCCAAAGGTGAAGACATTGCAATTTTTTAAAAAGAGTTAAATAATTAAATATCTTTTGCATAATCACTGATGAATATTAACAGTGAATTGCCACTTTGGGAGTTGGTATAACAGGAGATAGCCCCTACTGAGCTAAACCATGGGAGAAAGGAACTATCAGATACCATTAAGTAGTCAAGATAATTAATCTGAATATCCATAAAATATCTTCAGTAACTGATGGGAATTTCAATTTAATGTATGAGAGAAATATTGCTTAGGGCGTGGTTTGGCCCATAAGTCCTAAATTCCATTATTCCAGGATCCAAAATTTAAATACTTTTCATTGCTATATTCCTTTTTGAATATTAGACATTGCCATACCCCAAGGAGTGCTACTCCTAAGAAAAAAATAAGAAAGAGTGGACTATATAATTAACAAGGTGATTAAAGTATACAGCAATGTTGAATTCAACTTAGCTTCCTTTGGTATGCATATTTATTTATTGAAATAATCTCAGAAAAGTTATTACCATTTTATTATCGGAAATAGATTTTTAAAAGGACTGTACTCTTTAGAAATAGATACATCATATAGTGAAATTGACCATAGTCTCAATGAAATGTCCAAAAAGTACCACAGCTTATGAATGGATGTTTTAAAGAAGTTTGGTGTGATGTAGCTAGCATGACTTACAAGAAAAAATGGGGTCTCTAGTTGAGTGTGAAGGGGATTCCAAACAAATGGGACAAAGCATCCCAAACAAAAACAAAAAATATATATCCCAAAGAAGTGTTTATTTCTTCCCAAATACTCATCTCCAAAATGAAGGACTTCTAATATAAAGTCTACATCATTCAGAAAAAAAAAGTATAAAAAAAGTAGACACTAAAATATTTCAGGTAAAACCAATGGTCACCTAAAAAGAGAGGACACATATGGGAAGCACATAGCTTCCCAAAAGTATAGTCCCACAAGACTACAAGCAAGCAATGGCTTCAGTGTTCTGTAGGGAAAATTTTTTTGGCCCAGAATTCTATATCAAGCCAAATTTGTAATTCAGTGTATATGTTTTACCATAAAAAAGATGACATTTTATTTCAAATATTTTATTTTTCAAGATTTATTTATTTGAGAGAGAGAGGGAGAGAGAGCATGCACTTGGGGGAAGGGACAGAGGGAGAAGAGAGAGAATCCTCAAACAGACTCCCCACTGAGGACAGAGCCCAAAGTAGGACTTGATCTCAGGACCTAGTTAGGATCATGAATCATGACCTGAGCTGCAATCAAGAGTCTGATGCTCAACTGAAAGAGTCACCCAGGCTTTAAAAGAAGACATTTTAAAATAAGCAGTGACTTAGAAGGTTTGCCTATGGCATACCCATTCTTTCTTGGGAAGGTACTTGATAAACCACTTCAAATTAAAAAGAAAGAAGTAGAAACATAGGATATAGAAAGCAATGTAAAGAATTCTGGAAAGAGGAAAATGGAAAGGCCAATTCAATACTGCTCAACATATCTAGAGAACAATGAGTCTAGACTGAAGCTATTGCAGGGAGGTCTCTGAAACAAAAACCTTACAGGAGATTTGATTAAATGAGGAATTTGGAAAAACTATAAAATAATACATTTAAATAGTTCCAGGAAAAAATAAACTGATTTAAAAACTCTAGAGAAATCAAATAAAGGTCAGTATAAAAAAAAAAGAGAGAGAGAGAGACAAACACAGTGATCGTTAGGATTTATAGTCAATAATATTTGGTAGGTCCAAAAAATGAAATGTGAATTATAATTACAGAAGCAAGTATAATTGTTATAAACTTTGATGAGATTAAAAATGAAAAGGCAGAAAGTTCTAAGAAAAGGCAAAGTGGGGATACCATTCCATAGGTTTTTTTATAATTGTGTTAATAAAGGATGTAAAGAATTGATGCATTATTTTTTTAATTAACATATAATGTATTATTTGCTTCAGCGGTGCAGGACTGTGAATTCATCAGTCTTAAACAATTCACAGCACTCACCATAGCACATACCCTCCCCAATGTCCATCACCCAACCACCTCATCCCTTTCCCCCCCCTCCCCTCCAGCAACCCTCGGTTTCCTGAAATTAAGAGTCTCTTATGGTTTGTCTCCCTCCCAATCCCATCTTGTTTTATTGGTGCATTATTTTAAAATCACAAAGATAACTGAGAGAAAATTTAATTTGAAAAAGTAATAGTGGTTAAAAAAGTGATAGTGGCTAAATAGAAGGATATATATGAGCTAAACCATAATATATCAAAGCAATAAAAATCATATCTATAATTGATAAGCCAGGGGAATAATTGGTGCAGATTATATAGATTGTACTAACAAAGTAGCTATTAGTTGCTATGTGACAATTCAAACTTAAATTAATTTAAAAATTTTTAAATTTAAATTTCAGGTCCTAAGTCACACTAGCCATATTTCAGATGTTCAACAGCCACATGTGACTAATGCCTATCATATTGCACAGTGCAAATATAGAATAATCTATAATCACAGAATCACACATACTGTAACATGGACGGATCTTAAGGACATTATGCTAAGTACAATAAACCAGTTACAAAAGGACAAATACTGTATGATTCCACTTATATGAGGCATCAAGTGTAGTCAGATTTATAGAGGCAGAAAATAGAATGGGCTGGAGGGAGGAGTGAATGGAAATTTTTGTTTAATGGCTATAAAACTTCAGTTTTGCAATATGAAAAGAGTTCTGAAGGTGGATGTTGATGATGGTTGTTCAACAATGTCAATGTTGAACTTAGTGTCATGGAACTGTGCACTTATAAATAGTTATGATGGTACATTTTATGTTATGTATATTTTAACATAATTTAAAAATTAAAGTAAAATGTAGAAACACATAAGAAAAGCTAACAATGAGCATCTTTCCATTGTAAATCTAAATCAATCCCATTATCAGAAAGAATATTAGTGGGGCGCCTGGGTAGCTCAGTGGGTCAAGCCTCTGCCTTCAGCTCAGGTCATGATCTAAGTAAGGGTCCTGGGATCGAGCCCCTGCATTGGGCTCTCTGCTCAGCAGGGAGCCTGCTTCTCCTTCTCTCTCTCTTCTGCCTACCTCTCTGCCTACTTGTGATCTCTCTCTCTATGTCAAATAAATAAGTAAAATCTTTAAAAAATAAAAGAAAGTAAGAAAGAAAGAATATTAGTTCTTGAAAGATATGTTTCAGAAATGTTTTCACTTACTAAAAATTCCAATACTGACTTCTTCATACAACTTAGGGTAAAATAAAGCTTAGAATTCATGCTCAGAAATTACATCCAATGATTCATCTTGAATCTGGAAAAACAAGCTCAACCAAATCAATACATATCTCTAAGGCAATTAGGATCTTTGGTTTTTCTGCATTCCATCTTCATATAAGGGTATGTTAAACCAGTGTGAAGACTTTTATGACCCACCAGTGGGAAGAACGGATTTAGTAGTGAAAGATGAGTGAAGATGACATAAAAGCCCTGTCCTCAATATGAGGGACATGAAGGATTATAATTTCATGGGTATATATGTAATATGATTAGCCACATTTAGTAAGGAAAGAGTAAAGCAAAATACATGTCTTGGGGGAGATCTTTGAAAATAGAATGAATATTTGTCTCTCCAGATTATTCAAATTTTCACCAAACTCATTGTCAATTAAGTGATTTGTTTTCATGTATCTTCTTCAGGAATAAAAGGAATTTGTCTGTATATTGGGTGTGAAAATGAATAGTAATCATATAATTAGCAACTTTATAAAAATGTATGATTTACAACTAAAAATTGTTTAGGAATATCAGTTGGTTTTCTAAGGATCACCATAGTATTAAATCCCCAGCCTGAAAACAAATTGCACTTTAAGCTATTCAAATTATATGTGTGACAGAACATTCATAATCTCTCCAAAGGGAGACAATCATCCTAATAGTCCTAAATGGAATATAATGTGTCTTTTACTTTCAGAGAAACATATAATGCACAATAGCTTGAATTGCTATTCAAGCAGTGATATTCAGTCAAATTATTTCCTCATCTACCATTAAATATTATAGATACCGAGAAATGAAGCTTGAAATGTAGGGTCAGAGACCATGCTCTTCCCTGTGCATCTCATTAATTCTAGTATGGCTTCAAGATAAATATTAGATGCTGGACAGAGAATATTGAATGCATTAGAGACAATAGTGTTGATTTGCAAAAAGAAGTAATGAAAACAGCCATTTTTAAATCATATTATAACTTTCTTTGAGAAAAATAGATGAACAATCCCCAACACTTTCCTTCAGTGAGCTGATACTCTAGTGAAGGATAGCCACAGTAGACAACATTTAAAGCACCTATAGTAGTGGTCAAACACAGTATTTTAGAAATAAAGTCAGTATTTTAAAAACAACTCAGGTTTTAGGGATTGATCAAGGAAAGTTAAGTTAGATGACAGTAGATAAGAGTTATTGCAGCAGAAGAGTTAATTACTAGGTAGAAAAAAAAAATAGAAAAGACATTCCAAAAAGAAAAAAAAAAGGTATAGAAAGTGTCAGAAACCAAAATGAGCACCATGTACTCATAAAACTGAAAGTGGATTAATATCACTGAAGTACAGGAGGACATAATAAAATAATGATAGTAATTATATACCAAATCTTTCTAGAATTTCCATACTATGTCATGGTCTTATTGTAGGGGATAGATATAATTTATTGCATGCTTTCTAGGTATCTGATACCATTTAAAGCAGTGTGTTCATGTGTTTGCATGTGATTTGAAAGAGTATATATACTATATATACATATATGCTATATAGCGCGCTATATATATTATGCATACTATGTATATATATCATGCCATTTAATTAATGTAACAAATAATTAGGATTTATATATATTTATATATGACATATATCATATCGTTTAATTCATAATAACAGAATTCATTCCCATTTTAAATGTGAGAAAACTGATTTTCCAAATAGTTAAGTAATAGCATAAGATGTCCACTCAGTAAGTTGTTGGGCCAGCATTCAATGTGATATGTCTGGTTGGTAAAATGAGGTTGGAGAAGTAGATAACTATTAGGTTAAGGCTTCCAGTCTCCCATAAGCCCAATGCAATTGAAAACACATTATTTTTAGATCCATAATTTTCTCTTATCCTTTGAAAAATATTATCAGTTTTTTGTAAAGATATGTTAATATGCCAGAGCTTCACTCTAAATAAATGATGGGTGATTTGCATCATAAATAAAGTAACAATTTAGGATCATGGTGTCATGTAACAGATTATCATTATCAGTATCATGTATGAATCCTATGCATTCCCTTAAATGAAATCAAAGGGACTGTGCCTTGCTATTAAGACTATGAATATCTTTATTTACTTTTACAACAAGTCTAGCTTTAGCAGAAAGTTTCTAAGAAGATATATGAATGCCATAATTTACAAAACTTTGGTTTTATTTTTTTTTTTTAAGATTTTATTTATTTATTTGACAGAGATCATAAGTAGTCAGGCAGGCAGGGAGAGAACGGAGGAAGCAGACTTTCTGCAGAGCAGAAAGCCCAACGCGGGGCTTGATCCCAGGACCCCAGGACCATGACCCCAGCCGAAGGCAGAGGCTTTAACCCACTGAGCCACCCAGTCGCCCCAGTTTTATTTTTAATACCAATGTTATTAGGTCACAAAAGTCACAATGCTTCTTGTGTCAAACCTCTTGCTAATGAGATCAAGAAGCCAAAAAAACTACAGAACCGCCTTAAGTGTTTCCATCCTATATATCGTTTTATTTCCCTGCTGAGTGTTTTATTATGAGGAATGTTGAAATATAAAAGGGTAGAATCATATGAAACTGATCAAACAATAACATAAAACTAAAAGCATTGCCTCCATAGTTACTTGAAAAGTATTATTATTGTATTGCCAAGCAAAAGAAATTAGACACAATTGGTTGCATATTGATGAGACAAGTTTTCTGGGAATGGTTGAGCTGTTTTATGACTTGAAGCAGGGGAAGATAGTTGAAACAGATTCTTTCAACAGTGATTCTATCAACCCTATACCACATCTGCCTTATATTTCATATTTTGAAGCGACCTATGGGGTAAAAAAAAAAAGTTCATCTCTGACCTTTTCTTTCACTGTGCAATTGAATAATTTTACTATTAGTTTTCAGTTCAGCCAGCAGCTAATTTGATTGTGTACTGTTGTATACACTTGCTGATACCAGCAGAGTAGATTTCCTAATTGTTGAGCCACTTAAGAATTGTTAATGGACAGCTCCTCTTTAGAGAAGGTAAACAGGGGCACCTGGGTGGCTCAGTGGTTAAAGCTTCTGCCTTCACTCAGGTCATGATGTCAGGGTCCTGGGATGGAGCCCCACATTGGGCTCTCTGCTCAGCAAGGAGCCTGCTTCCCCCTCTCTGCCTACTTGTGATGTTTCTCTAATACGTAAATAAAATCTTTTAAAAAAAAATTTAAAAAGAGGTAAATATATTTTTCTTAGAAAAACAGCCTGGAGGGGCGCCTGGGTGGCTCAGTGGGTTAAGCCGCTGCCTTCGGCTCAGGTCATGATCTCAGGGTCTTGGGATCGAGTCCCGCATCGGGCTCTCTGCTCAGCAGGGAGCCTGTTCCCTCTCTCTCTCTCTCTGCCTGCCTCTCCATCTACTTGTGATTTCTCTCTGTCAAATAAATAAATAAAATCTTAAAAAAAAAAAGAAAGAAAGAAAGAAAGAAAAACAGCCTAGAATGAAAATCTTGGTTCTCTGACCACAGATGTAGCCCCAGGGATGCTTTTCAATACATATGATTTTGCTGTTTTTATACAGAAGTAAGCCCAAATATCTCTGTAAATTTTATGCTTTGATACTGACAAGTGTTAACTGAGAGATACTCAAACCATCTTATTTGTTGAAATGAAAATTTTACCACCAGAGCCTAAGCATTTTTAAGAAGTTTTGTAAAGAAATGAAAAGAGAATATGCACTTGTCCTCTACTAAACAAATATTTTTTTTTTCCTTTCCACAAACTCTGTCTTTAAATACTTGATTAGATTTAGAATGGGTGTTTTGTTTTCTTTTGTTTGAGAGAAAATGAAAACTCACTTTCAGAGAAAGATTAGTTTCTGCGTGGCTTGGCCTACATTATTCAGGGGAATAAAATTATGCCTCAACATCAAAACCTTTTAGTTACTGTTGTGGATACTTTTGAAATCCTTTTTATGGGGCCGGGGGAGAGTCAGGTTATCCCTTCACAAGAAGAAAATGAAGTAGACAATTGGACAAACTTCCCAGGGCTGGACAAAGCATTTTTATAGGCGGTCATTATTTCAAAGCCTTGTAAATGCATCTATAGACTGAATTCTGCATACCCTTGGATGTACTACTTAAATCTTTTGACATACACTTATGCGACTTAAGTATGCATGTATGCCAGATTCATACTATTAAGTATGCATTATCGCCTCAGTCCTTCTCCTTTCCCTGTACCTGTGCCATTTGTCATGCAACTTTACAGCACCCTCCCATTGGATTTTTTCATGACTTGCTTTGGACAGTGGAGGCACTGCAGATGTAATGTGAAGATCACTTGTGTGTTCCTATATGCCTTCTTACACCTTTGCAATCTCTTGATAAGAAAACACCTGGACTTGTTTACCAGCCCAGAAGGGGAATGAAAGACTCATGTTGCAGGGCCAGTTTGAATCTGCAAAGCCCAGCCTAGGCCTTTATATACAGGAGGAGTATGTATGTACCAACTGTATACCTCTGATGTTTTATGGTTTTTGTTATTACAATTACTGTGTCAAAATATAACTGACACAGGTTTCGTAATTCTTTCTTTGCTCACATAGGCAGTATCAAATGTTGTCCCATAACAAATATATTGCAATTATTTGAAGACAAAAGAAATTTTGCAATACATTCAACAATATAGTATTTTTGATAATTCTATTGTACTGTGATATAGGGTTATCTTTTTATGGTAAAGCACATTGTAAGTGCTTTTCTTAAAATTATGCATTCAAGTTGAACAGGAAAGCACTACCTTTCCATCGTGGAAAAAGGTGTTGCCTTCATAGATACAGGCTAGTGACAGGATGCTCAATTTAGGTTGGAGAGCAGAGGCTGAATTTGAGCCTTGTTTTGCTCCTTTAGCTCAATAATCCAAAACATTTATAACATTGTGAGTCAGGAGAAAAGGTCAAATTAAAAGATCATGTAATGAACAGAAGAATTTTAGGGCAGTGAAACTATTTTGTATAATACTGTATGGTAGATACATGTCATTATATATTTGTCAAACCCATAGAATATAAAACACTAGGAGTGTACCCTAATGTAAACTCTGGACTAGGGCTTCTCACCATATAAAAATGGTGAGAGTAGACATCCTTGTCTTGTTCCTGATCTTAGGGGAAAAGTTCTCAACTTTTCACCATTGAATATAATGCTAGCTGTGTGGGTTTTTTTATGGCCTTTATGACATTGAGTTATGTTCCCACTAAACCTACTTTGTCGAGGGTTTTTATAATGAATGGATGTTGTACTTTGTCAAATTTTTTTTTCCTGCTTCTATTGAAATGATTGTATAGTTTGTATTTTTTCTCTTGTTCATGTATCACATTTGATTGATTTGTGAATATTGAACTACCCTTGCATCCCAGGAATAAATCATACTTGATCATGGTGAATGATTTTTAAATGTATTGTTGGATTCAGTTTGCTAATATTTTGTTGAAGATTTATCTATCTGTTCATCAGAGATATTGGTGTATAGTTCTCCTTTTTTGTGGTGTCATTATATTGTTTTGGCATCAAGGTAATGTTGGCCTCATAGAATGAATCTGACAGCTCGTTTTTTCTCTTCTGCTTTTTCGAATAGTTTGAGAAGAATAAGTATTAACTCTTCTTTAAATGTTTAGTAGAATTCACCGGTGAAGCTATCTGGTCCTAGACTTCTGTTTGTTGGAGTTTTTTGTTTATTACTGCTTGAATTTCATTACTGATGATTAGTCTGTTCAAATTTTCTATTTTTTTCCTAATTCAATTTTGGAAGGTTATGTGTTTTGAGGAATTTATCCATTTCTTCTAGGTTATCCAGTTTTTTGGCCTATAATTATTCATAATATTCTCTTATAATCCTTTGTATTTCTGTTATGTCAGTTGTCATTTCTCCTCTTTCATTTTTTAATTTGAGTCCTCTTTTTTTTTCTCTCTTCTCTCTCTCTCTCTTTTTTTTTTTTTTTAATGAGCCTGGCCAGGGGCCTATCAATTTTATTGATATTTTCAGATAAAATATCAGAGAAAAAATGGTTTCATTGATCTGTTCTAATTTTTTTAGTTTCTATTTTATTTATTGTTGCTGTAATCTTTAGTATTTTCTTCTACTGGTTTTGAGGTTTGTTCTTTTTCTAGCTTCTTTATGTGTAAGTTTAGGTTGTTTAATGTGAAATTTTTCTTGCTTTTTTTTTTTTAAGATTTTATTTATTTATTTCACAGAGAGAGATCACAAGTAGACAGAGAGGCAGAGAGGCAGGCAGAGAGAGAGAGAGAGGGAAGCAGGCTCCCCGCTGAGCAGAGAACCCGATGTGGGACTCGATCCCAGGACCCCGAGATCATGACCTTAGCCGAAGGCAGCGGCTTAACCCCCTGAGCCACCCAGGTGCCCCTCTTGTTTTTTTTTTTTTTTTTTAAGATTTTATTTATTTATTTGACAGAGAGAAATCACAAGTAGATGGAGAGGCAGGCAGAGAGAGAGAGAGAGGGAACAGGCTCCCTGCTGAGCAGAGAGCCCGATGCGGGACTCGATCTCAGGACCCTGAGATCATGACCTGAGCCAAAGGCAGCGGCTTAACCCACTGAGCCACCCAGGCGCCCCATTTTTCTCGCTTTTTAGGGTAGGTTTGTATTGGTATGAACTTCCCTCTTAGAGCAGCTTTTCTTCATCTTAACAGATTTTGGACAATTGTGTTTTAATTTTCATTTATCTTCATGTATTTTTCTAATTTCCTCTGATTTCTTGGTTGACCCATTCATTATTCAGTATCACGTCATTTAATCTCCATGTATTTGTGTCCTTTCCAGATTTTTTCTTGTGGTTGATTTTTAGTTTGTGGTCAGAAAAGATACATGGTATGAATTTGATCTTTTTGAAGTTGTTGAGACTAACAACTTCTAACATGTGATCTATTCTGGTCTAACGTGATCTATTCTGGAGAATGCTTTGTGCTCTTGAAAACAATGTGTATTCTGCTGCTTTAGGATGAATGCTCTGAATGTATCTGTTAGATCCATCTGGTCCAATGTATTATTCAAAGCCACTGATTCCTCATAGATTTCCTATTTGGATGACCTTCCCATTGATGTAAGTAGGATTTTAAAGTCCCGTATTATTATTTTATTACTATTGATTACTTCCATTTGTTAATAGCTACTTTGTGCATTTGAGTGCTCCAGTGTTGGGTGCATAAATATTTACAATTGTATCTTCTTGTTAGATTGTTCCCTTTATGATTATATAGTATCTTTCTTTGTCTCTTGTTACAGTCTTTGTTTTAAAGCCTATTTTGTCTGTTAAAAATATTGCTATCCCAAGTTTCTTTTCACTTTCATTAGCGTGATAAATGCTTCTCTCTCCTGTCATTTTCAATCTGCATGTGTCTTTAGGTCTCAGATGAGTCTCTTGTAGGTAGCATATAGATAGGTGTTACTTTTTTATCCATTCTTCACCCTATGTCTTTTGATTGGAGTGTTTAATCTATTTTACATTCAAAGTAATTATTGATCTGTATGTACTTATTGCCATTTTGTTACTTGTTTTATGGTTGTTTTTTTAATTATCTATTCCCTTCTTCTCTTACACTCTTCTCTGATGGTCTGTTTGCTTTCTTTTGTATATATTTAGATTCCTTTCTCTTTGTTTTTTGCATATCTGTTACTGGTTTTTGATATGTGATTACCATTATGCATATAACAATCTATATGAATTGATGGCTGCTTAAGTTTGAACCTATTCTTTACTACTCTCCCCTCCACATTGTACATATAAAGAGGTAATTTAAAAAATGAGGATAAAGACCAGAAAAGATGATAGAGAAGAGAACCATTTTAACGTGAAGAAAAATTAGAAGGTAAAGAAAGCAACTCCAAAAATCTGAGGTGCAAGCTTGCACCTCAAGATGGAACAAGGAACAGCAAGGTGGTTCCAGAGGAAAGCAACTTTAACGTAACTCTATACTTAATTCTCTAAAATTAAATTCCACAAAAACATATTTAGACACCAATTAATCCAAGTACTATGTATGAAATAACTGTATATTAAATGTTTAAGCAAAAGAATGACTGAAAAAATAAGTGAGGTACAGAAGGTCTCAAAATTAACCAAGCATATTAAAAATCAAAGCAAAGATCTCAGGTTTAAACTTGAAATGTAAAGAGGTTAGAAAATGTCGCTCCCATTTTTACAAGACAAAGCTGAACAAACTGAAATCACTGACCTCTCTTGGGACCATAAAAGAACTTAAGTTTCATAGCAAACTCACTCTGAGATCTGGACACTGAGATGCATCAGAGAAATGGGAACCAAAATCTTCTCTGGAACAGAAACCACTAGAGCCATAAACTAGTAGGAACATTTTCAGTGGTAGTTTTGATAAGCTGCTAGATGTTATGCCCCAATAATGGGTCCGTGATTAAAGGAGCGAGACTGATACAAGGCGAAGGTCAAGCAAAGCTTTATTTCACGCCAAGCATCAAGAAACTAACCGAAAGTTCGGGGCCACACCTCTTACAAGAGAGGACGACCCTTCTCTGTTTCACAGACTAGCTTTTAAGGGCAAAGGCCCTGCGGTCAGGCCTGGCCACACACTGGTGGCCAATGAGATTGTAACACACACAGGAAACTCCACAGTGATGCTAGGTGACCAATTGAGTTACAACTTACCCTAGTAGACATTTGAACCTGCCTATTTCACCTTGGTTGGGATTGGTGCCAAAAAGGCTCCCCAAGGGCGGGGCCCATACTCCTTGGTAACCAGGGAGGCACTGATCTGATATCTCCACCTGGCCTGACCCACCTTTGTATCTGGGCTTTATTACCTGAAGCTGGTTTCTGGGACTTGTCTCCAAGTAAATCCCCTGGGGGAAGAGGAGCAGGAACAGTTTCTAAATAGGTCACTACACTAGAGACTAAGTATTATAAGTGAGGTAGAAGAAGAAAAATGGAGGGGGAATTCATGTTGGAAAATTAATGCCAGTGGTATATAAGTTGGAATTTATTGTCAAGATCTGGGGAAAAAGACAGAAGGGGAAAAGAAAAAAGAAAGAAAAAAAAAACTAGCCGAGAAAATTTGTTAAAATAAAGGTATATCCCAGATGATACAGAAACCCAGCAGAGGTGTTCATATCTTGTATCTTAATTGAAACCAAAATAGATAAAGTGGGTTAAACAAAAATGACAGGAATCCTCAGAGAAATTGATAAATCAACTTTGTGCTGATGATATGGTAAAAGCCTGGGTCAAATAGGGCATCTGAAAAGAGCAGAGTTCAGTAGTTCCAGGAAAAGATCTATCCTGTAGAACTTGAAAGATGACAGCTCCAGAAAGATGAGAGAGGCTTTAAACTGCCTGATTTTGGCTGCAGTCAAAACTAATCCAAATGTGAAAACAAGGAGGTGGGGTATAGTTAAAAGGAGAATTTTGGATATTCTCAGAAATCTCTAAACAGCCCAGTTCCCATGGTCATGGGACAAACAGCACAGGATGCCATGAATTTACAATAATAGTGTCTGGAAGGATAAGGCTCACACCAGAGGATTGCAATATATTCTGAAAACCCAGAGAAGACTGCTTTCTCATTAGTTTAAGAGCAAGAAAACAAAGGGAAAGAAAGGCTAACTACATGGAGCAGATGGTATAATGTTAATCAAAGATTAAGGATGATTAGAGCACTTTGAAAGGAGGGCAATCTCAATATTGACATCCACTAATGTCATGAAACAGTTAACATATCTCTTATTTTTAAAAAAATTATAATACAGTAGTTGAAGTTACTGATGTATTTCAAAGTTATCCATAGTTAAAGAGAACTTTTAATAGTTCAAATGCATGTGATTTTTTTGTAGCGTAATGCTAGTTTTCATGTGCATATTTTGGCTCTTGATTTTAGGTGGTTGTGGTATAATTATTTTATAACGTACTCACCACAGAAACTAAACACAGTATGTAAATGCATGTTCTTTTGTGGTCCAGTGTGTTTTTGATTCTCATTTAGTGTCCAACTAGTGAACTATCAGAAAGGACAGGAATAAAATATAGTATGTGGTGTTTTGGTAATATTTTACTTTCTAAAGTTTATCTAACATTGCTTTTTATTTTTATTTGTGTAATAATTATTAAATTGTATTTCACTTTATTGTTAGTTTAAATATATGCCTAAAGATGAAATATGAAGACCCTAAACATTAAAACAGAGTCTGCTCTATTTTCTTATTGAAATATAGATAACTTTCTTATCCCAAAACCTTATATTAATGAAGAGATCTTAAGGGTGCTTTGGTGGTCCAGGGATCAAAGTCCCACATTGGAAACTCTGCTCAGCAGGGAATCTGCTTCTCCCTCTCTCTCTCTGGCCCCCCACCCTGTTCATGCTCTCTCTCTCTCTCTCAAATAAATAAATAAATAAAAATCTTTAAAAAAAAATAGTGAACAGATCTTAGAATTAACATGGACATTATAAAATTGATATATTAGTATCAAAATAGAGAACCAAATGTGCAGAATGTCCCATAGCTCCAAACAGACAGGTAGTAACTAAGTTTGATTTTGTGTCCAAACCATGTATTATAGACAATTAAGTCCAAATTCAAAGCACTCATTAACATAAATTTGCCAAAGTAGAAAGAATAGATAAGTTAACATTTTCTGTTTTCTTTTCCTCCCCTCTCTCTCTCCATTTCCTCCTTGTGCCTTCCCTCCTTCCATCCTACTTGCTTTCTTCCTGCCTTGCTCAAGACAATCTGCCAAACTATCATTCTGTTTCCTTTAATTCCATGCCCAACCTGTACCCAAGCACACTTCCTTAACATCAAAAGGAAAACTTTTGTTTAAAACTGGAAAATACAAGGGAGGCATTGAAGGGCAAATGAATAAAATGAATTTTAATACAAATGGCTTGCTGCCCCCTACAAATTATCACAAAACCTTCCAGAATGAGAGTCCCAGATCTTCAGCATACATTTATTTCTCTGATGACCCAAGTCCTTCTGATTTACATCTTTTACCTTTTTATACTGAGGTATAATTTTGACTATTAAAATGTCTGCATTTTATTTATTTATTTATTTATTTATTAAGATTTTACTTATTTACTTGACAGAGAGAAAGAGAGATCCAAGTAGACAGAGAGGCAAGCAGAAAGAAAGGGGAAAGCAGGCTCCCCACTGAGCAGAGAGCCCGATGAGGGACTCCATCCCAGGACCCGGAGTACATGACCTGAGCCAAAGGTAGAGGATTAACCCACTGACACACCCTGGTGCCTCAAAATGCCTGCATTTTAAAGATATAACTGAATTAATTTTACTAATGTATATATTCACTATTATATATACACTGAAGATTAGATATATAGACCAGGTTGCAGGTACATAGTTTTATCTCACTGTGGTTTTAAATTATATTTCTCAGCTGCATAATTATATTAAGCATTTTTGGATATACTTATTGTCCATGTGAATATTCTCATTTGTGTAGCGTCTATTTAAGGTTTTTAACCAATTATAAATTAGCATGTCAATTTTACCTTTTGTTATTTGTGTATTTTGAATAAGAATTTTCAGATATTTTCTCCCACTCTGCAGTTTGCCTTTTATGTTTCTATTACCAAGATGGTGTAAAAAATAATTTATTTTTCTTTTATTCCTTAATGTTTTATATATACTGTTCACATTTTTATTGAGTTAATTCACTATTCATCTTTGGGATATAGTGGAACATAGTGGGGAATAGCTAATATGATTTATAACAAGTTTTTATAATTCCACAATTATATTAGACAGTTCAACATAGAAAGTTGTACATTATTTCTTTTATCTTTATCTATTTTTAGCTCGACATTATTGTGATTTCTCCAAGAATCAACTATGGGAAAATTATTCATAAAAATAGACTCTTCTACTTTACTTCGAGAACTGTGCTCCTTAATCTGATGGCTGTACATCCGTTTTCCCAATCATTATAATTCTTAAGAGAAAACTAGAAATATCTCTGAAATAGAAGTTCTATGAGCTTTGAAAGCAGGTGTTATTAATTTAAGCAAGAGACAGAAAATATTTAAAAAGTTAACAGGGGAAATAAGGGCATATATCTCATAGCTGGCAAATTACTGATTTATGACTTTCATTATGCTTTTAGAATTAGAACAAAGATGTGAAACTTTGTGTTTAAATTATTATTCTTTCTATGACCAGATATAGTTTTATATAAACTACATGAAATAGTCATGTTAATAATCTTATACAAAAAGAAGAATCAATACAAAATTCCCAATGAGGTTTGCTTTGTTTCTTCTACATTCTCTTTCATTTCCTTCCTTGAGAAGGCATAATATGCTAGAATAATTGAATCTAAATTATTCATGCTTCTTCTACCTCAGCTAATTTTTCAATAAAATAACTGGAATATATAAACTATGCACATAATTTCCCTGTGAATAGTGATTGGGAGGCAGAATTATTATCCTTTTTATCGATACCATTTTTCTGGATGTTCCAGAAACTTCCTAGCAAATATAATTATTCAGCAAATATTTATTTGGTGCCTAGTAATTTCAAGGTTCTTTGAGAGCCACAAAGATAAAAAGAGAATTCCCATCTTCAAGGAAAAAAAAATGAAACCAAGCCAAAAGAATTCTGTACAGATAGTATAGAGTGTAGTATAAGGTATACAAAGATCTGTGCAGAAAGATGAAGTATTGCAAAAAGATGTATGTGTGGACTACAATGAGGACATGAAAGGAAAAAGCCATTGCAACATGTTTAGAAAATAGAGGCTGTTCTTAGTGGGGAAGGCTTAACTCATCCTTGAAATTTATGTTGGTTTTAGGCAACTGGTCTTAGAGAAGATATTCTAGCTAAGCCAGAGGACATGTGAAAAGTCACAAGATTATGAACATGGATGGAAATCATACAATCTTACAGTTAATTTGGTATATCATGATGCATAAATCTAGGGACGAACAAGGAAATGAGTTTAGAAGGATTGTCTGTGACCAGTCTGGATTTTACCCTGAAGAAGATGGGGATATGATTATGCAGAAGTATAATGTGTTTATTCAGAATTTTAGTAAAATCACTATAGCCAGTGAGTAACGAAGGCAGCAGGAATAATAAACAGACTGGTAAATTACCATGGAAATTAAAATTTAGAGCTCATCTTCCCAATTCATTTCGTAGGCTTAACAAGTCCAGAATGATCAATTCTGTCATCTGAAATTATCCCACTGATGCTGCAATTAAAACAGTTTATGGGGTGGCTCTGTGGGTTAAGGCTTCTGCCTTCGGCTGGGGTCATGATCCCAGAGTCCTGGGATCGAGCCCCACGTCGGGCTCTCTGCCTCTCTCTCTCTGCCTACTCGTGATCTCTGTCAAATAAATAAATAAAATATTTTAAGAAAACAGTTTATGTACCCCTGCACACAATAGACAGGTTCATAGAAAGGGATATTACTAGATGCCAGCACCCCCACCTAATTCCTACTGTCTAGAAACGATTTCCATCTCTATGCTAGTTTCTCTGGGACCCCTATAAGATGAGTAGTTGAACAAATGCCACATGAAGGAATAACTGACTTTAAAAATAACAAAATTACATGGAAATAACAGAAATAACAAGGACAAACATAGAGAAAAGGTGACACAAATAGGGTGACCATAAGCAGTGACTGCAGTCCGAAAAGGAAAAAACTAAAAGAAGTAGAAAGGAGGACACAGAGAAGCTTACTTATATTGACAAAATCAGGAAGACCTTAGATTTCTACTTTCTCTTATTTTTAGACTTCAAAGAAAATACACACAGATTTATCTGGAATTCACCGGTCTACCACATGAATTTGTTTCTACACGTTCCTCTGTCACTGTCTAATTTGCCGAAATAGCCAAGAGGACAGTACTTAATACAAACATAGTTTAGAAAGGGAGTAGATTAAAAGTGCAATATATGGATCAAGGGTGTAGACTGGTACCCTTATAAAAGTAGATTGACTGCCATGGGAAGGGGAAGATACAGAAACTGAAAGAATTTGAAATACTGTAATAGTTAGGATATATGGACTCAGAAACCTAGGCCTATTCATCTTTGTATTTCAATGCCTAATATGATTCCAGGCACATAGAAGGTGTTTAACAAAGTTTCCTTGAATCAGTGAATTGGGAACATTCTATGCACATACTATGATTGCATTATTTTATTGTGTTGGGCAAGAGGGGAAAGATAGGGAGAGTAGATACCACAAGTTTACTGAAATTGGATTTGCCCAACCTGGTTAGTATAGTTTGTTTTTTGTTGTTGTTGTTGTTGTTTTAAGTATTGCACACAGGTTTAAAATGGTCATTAGCAGATGGCTTTAGAACTCTAGAGAATAAGGTATTACTGTTCCCTTATGTACAAAATATGCTATGCTATCTTTCATTTGCCCTTTAAGATTCATTCTTCATCTTTCTCATTTGACTGCCCCAGAAAACTGACCTGCATTGATTGAATTGGCTGGTTCTCTTGTCTTCTGACTCCCTATTGGATTTGGCCAAAGGGGAGGACCATTAAAAAATGTCAATAAGGGGAAGGGGATAAGATCACAGTTCATGTGCCTCTGGCACTTCTCTGGCAGCTCATCTAGGACTGGCTGCTTTCCAGTTAGGGGGCTGCCCTACCTTCTGTCTTTACTGCCTAACAGGGAGCCTCAGCCTCACTACTGCAGCCCAAATTACTGCAATACCTTATGATTTCTTTACAGCCTACAGGAATGCTTTATTATACTCTCTGCAAATTATTCAGTTCTACTTTGGTATTTATTTCTTGGTGGATACATGTGGTAATCAATATTAATCTAATACATCTAATTTGGTATTAATTTGGTAAGATAGTCAATATGTCTATAATTGATCTCTTTTAAAACATACACAAAGAGAACTATTAAAGCTATGGTAGTTTTAACTTTTAGAATCTAGTCTCATTCATCTATTTAAATTCCTCATTTAATGGCTGACAATTTATCAAAAAATATAGAAACATATAATCTTAGTAGGGATTATGTGAGAAATCAATAATGTTTGTTGCTAAGAATAGAAAAAATACCTAGATAGAAATAACTGTGAAAGTAATGCCATTCAGCTTCATAAGTAGACATTTATGAATGAGTTTAATAGAGAGAACAAGTCTAAACTATTCTAGATCCAATAAGTATATGATTCATAACATTCAAGCTCACTGTTTTCAAGTTTTATGTCTTCAAATACGTAAAAATAGAAATTTATAAATTTGTAAATTTATAAATGTTATAAATTTATTTACAGAAATAAAAATCTTTTCTTAATTTTAAGGGAAATCATTTTGGGAAGTTTAGTACTTAGTTTAGAATATCAGAAATGATATTAAAAGAGGATATAAAAGTGAGCCATTTCTAGAACATTATATATTTATATATGTATATAAATCTTTATAAACAAAATTGTAGTTTAGGTGAGTGTTACTTTTTCATATTAGAACAAGTTTTATTTTGACTTCTAAAACTTAATTTTTTTTATTTAAGATAACTATAAATTATATGTATAAATCCCCATACACTTATAAGCAATAATACAGAGAGTATTCTATGTATTCTTTACCTAGTTTCTCCTAGTAGTAACAAATTGAAAAAATGTAGTGCAGGATCACAACCAGGATATTCATATTGATACAATCCACATCTTATTCCAGTTTCCCTAATTTAATTATACTTGTATATATGTGTGTATCTGAATTTAAATATCAGAATTGCTACAGGGCTTTCTTGCCAATTCTTAGTTGCCATTAGACTAAATTCAACATGAAAATTGAAGGCCGCTAGAAAAAAGGCACTTGAATGAAATGATATTTTATTGTGAAAAATTAAAAACATTTATTGAATAAGAACTTTAGTCTTCTTTTCAACAAATATATCATCACAATGAATATTTTCATTTAATTAAACTTGGTAAGCCATAGATTGTTTCAGGATTTACTTCTTTGTTAAAGTCAGAAGCAAAGATAATTGTAGAAATTGGAATTAATTGTAAGGTTATCTTTACCAAAATATTTAAGAAACTTCTGCATACAATATTGATAGGAAACTAATTCATTCCTACCATACCCTGATCAGTATTGAAATTAATATCAGAAATATAAGAATCAAGGAAGATCACAAATTACCCTTAAACTTAGAAGACTATTCATCCATATGCCAGAATCTTTTACTTATAGAAAATAAAAGTACAAAATGTGCTGACTTGTAGTTACTTCTAAAGAAGGAGAGAAAATGCTAGATATACAAAGCCTCATTAATGTCCCAGATTGTAAGGACTAAGTACTGAAAGAGACAGTAAGCCAATAGAAGTTCTCTATTACCTGCCTAGAGCACCAACATTTAAAAACAGTTTTTCTTAGGAGGCTAAATGTAATGCAGCAACAGCTAATCTAAGGCAAACAGCAGTAAAGAGATTGTCTTTGATTTGGTGGTACTGCTATCCTATAACAATGGAAATGAAGTGAAGCATAGACAGAATTTGTAACTGATGTAATGCCTGGTCCAGAAATTCCAGGATGTACAAAATTGACTCCTTATATATTACATACAAAACCATCATCAATCTTAGAACCCTTATCAAACATCTTGTGTTAAGACCATCTATGGCTCCAAATCCGTTGGAGTTGGTACAGTACTGAGCTGGTAATGTAAGTTTATATCAACTAACCATTTAATCTAACATACATTCAGTAGGGTCTGATGGTAACCAGGTGCACTCTGATATTGGCAAAGAATCTCATTTCCCTTGCTTTTGGAAAGATATCAGAGTCATAAAATGCTCTGTTTATTTAAGGAGAAGTAAATTTTAGAACAAAAAACAGCAAAGTGCCTGAAGCACTTAAAAAAATTCCAGCATAAAATCCAGGAAATATGTTAGTTAAGATTTAGTAAGTAGAAATTATATTTAAAAGTTACTGTCATAGGATAAAAAGAGCATTCTCTCAAAGGATTTGATGAATCAGTGGAGGGAATAACAGAAATCAAATTGAAAGTTTACAGTATTGTTAGATAGTAGGATAGTAAGATATTAAGGTAGTATTGAAGAATTAATTCATGGAAAACTTACAGGTTATGATGACTTACCAAGTAAACTGTATGAGGAGATGACTTAAGATTGGAGGTGAAGCTCAATAGAATTGAGAACAAGAAAGCCAGAGAATCAAATGCAGATAGGCTAGCCTTGAGGTCACTGAAGATACTGCAAAAAGAACTAACGTCAAAGGTAAACTGAGAACTGGAAACAAGAATAAATTGTAGGACATCAGGTGGCAGCAAGAGAGACAATTTAGAAAGTACTTCTGGAGACCATAAGCCCCCAATACTTCTCATATTCAAGTGACGAGGGAAACATGTTGAAGAGTCTGTCAAGTACACAATAATATTAGTATCACTGAAGTTATAGGTGCACAGTATATGGAAGCGTAATATAATTGTGGGTTTCATCATAAAGTAGAGTATCAGGTGGTCTACCTTTTATTAATAAAGCGATTTTTTTTTCCTTAGGGGCATTTTAACTGTATTGTGGAACTGCCAAGGTAACATAAAAAAAGAATGAGTGTATACTAAATATAATTGGTGGTAATCCATATCAAGTGTACATCTCTTTTAGAGTGTCATCCAATAGCACTTTAATTTCATAATGCACAATGACATTGGCAAAGTTCATAATCTGAATAATAGGATATAGGAAATTATTAATACATTTTAAACACCTATAGATATTTTTTCAAGGTAAGAGGTGGGGATGGGGTGTTAGTACTATGCATTATCTTAATGGTACATACCAACTCTGCTAATAATTAATTAATTAATTAATTAAACAGTGTGATTTAAGCTGCTGATATACTTGTTATACCACATAGAAAAGATGTAATTGGCCTTTTCAGATTCTCAGAGGTATGATTGAATTGATTTAATTTACAAATTAACTTAATTCACAAATTCTGTTTCTTTATTGTGGCATATATGGAGTATAACAGTGCATAGAACCACCATATTTTAAGTTTGTATTTCTAGGACAATGGTTATTATAAAGCATTCTCTATTGCATGCCCTTCAAAGAGAGGCTATAAGTGGTTGTCAGTCTGCCTCGGTTCACATTTTGGCTTTACTTCTTACTAGCTGCATTACCTTAGGTGATTTACTTAGCTTTTTGGAACTTAAATTTCCTTACTTATAAAGTAAGGTATTACAATGATGTGTAATAAAAGAATCACTTTCCCCTCCATCTGGTATATAATACCAATAGTGTATGTCATGTATATAATTAGTAGTATAAGATGTATAATAGCACTCAGTAAATGTTAAGGTGCATTACAGTATTGCCATTGTCATCATCATCAGTATCATCATCATCATTATAAAGAAAGAACTGGAATATTAGGTAGTTTGAAAAAACAATGATATGTTTCATACACTGAATATTAGATGCTAGGGACTTAGCAAATACCTGATTTGGTCCTTGTAATAACCATAAGGTAGTTATTATTATACAATTTTACAGGTAGAGAAACTAAAGCTTACTGAATCTGGATCAAATTGATTATAGATACCATGCTTTTCCCCTTTTATAGTTTGACCTTATCTTTTCATTTAGACTTCTACTTTAACTAGTTGATTTAATTCCATATAGAAAATGATGTGCTATTTGCTTTCCTAACTCATAATTCTTAACTTGGAGTACTTGATTCTGCTAAGTTATATTATACTCTTAACTTTTAAAGAGGGAATATTAAATAGGGATATTAACATCAATTTTTAGTCACTCCAGTCTAGGGGATAACTAAACATACAATTTTAAATGCTTTGTGGTAGAATCTCTGGTGGTTGGAACATCACATGTTATTAGTTATTTTTGTGTACAGAAGCAGTTGGTACCTGATCTAAAACAACTCTGACCTTGCAATGACATTGATTTTGACTTTGTTCATTCTCTACAATATTAAAATTGCTTATATAAACTAAATTAACTTTCAGTTTAAATAATATTTCCAACTGTTTCTGATTGCAGTCAAGAAATGGACTAGATATCCATAATACTCCTTATAATCTTTATCTTCCAAAAATATTCTTTGTATCTCTAATAAAATTGGTAACTTTTAAAAGAATCTGGATAATCTAATGTAATCCTGTTTTGTATACTTAAGGTAACATATTCATTCTGTCTGTGCCACCACCTTTAAGTTCTTTGTGCTCTCTGACATCTATGTTAAATATTCCAACTCTAGGCCATTTTGCAACCCTAAGACAAGCAAATCAGAGAGACACAGATAGGTGGAACACATCACAACTACTTCTACCAGCAGCTCTGCCAAGCTAACTACTTAGTCAGAGGGTGTGTGTGTGTGTGTGTGTGTGTGTGTATCCATGTATGTGGAGAGGCATGTATACATCTTCACAAAACCTCACATTTTTCTTGAAGCTTTGAAGAAGGTTACATTTTCTTTCTGTTTATTTCTCTACCTTGGATACTCTGATAAAATTCATTGTAATTCATTGCAGCAGAAGTCATAGATACAATGATTTTTAAATGATTTCATTTGTTAGAAAGCAGTTATTATCATTTTATTAAAAATTCATTACCTAAGTATCAATAATATTTCTTAATATTTGCCTTAGAGATATAACAATGTTGCTTTACCTGCCTCTAATTTTATAGTAAAATAGAGGTTTTCAGTATTAATTCATTGAAAAGAGCATTTTTTTAACCTGGCTCAGACAACTGATGCTTGCCTCTCAGTGTTGAAAGCAGAGTCTAACCAATACACTGCTTGTTCCCCCATCATTCAGTAATCCTAGTTTACATCTTTAAGACATTTGCAGGAAAAAAAAATCAATATTAACTCAAACTTGCCTTCTATTAATGATTCAATCATAATTACAAACCAGGAATGAAAGAATATCACTACAGGCCTAACTGAAACAAAAAATAGATTTTATGACAACACATTAGATAACATAGATGAAATTCCTAAAAACATGAAACTGCCACAACTGACTAAATAAATAGCATATCTGAACTATATAGACCTGAAGCTGATTCTGCTAAGTTAAATTATATATGATAAACCCTATAGCAACCAATAAGGACTCAAAAGATTCAGTGAAAAATCACTACAGATTTAGAATGCTACATCAGAATATACTCATTTAACGCAAAATAAATCCGTAAGAAAGAAATAGAGGAGTAAAAGAGATATGAGACTTATTTCCAGGGAGTTAGAGGTGGTAAGGAGGCTGAAGAGGTAAAGCCCAGGGATTTTTAAACGGTGAAATCATACTGTATGATACTGTAGTAGTGATTACAAGACATTAGACACTTGTCAAGAACCATAGAACTTTACACGTAATTTTACAACTTTAAATAAACCTTGATGTGTGTAAATTTTAAAAATCAATAAAAATACTGTGAGTCTTGGAGCACCTGGGTGGCTTAGTCAGTTAAGTGGCTACCTTCAGCTCAGGTCTGGACCCCAAGGTCCTGGGATTGAGCCCCACAACCTGCTTCTCCCTTTCCCTCTGCCTGCCACGGCCTCTTCTCTGCTCTCTTCCTCTCTGTCAAATAAATAAGTAAAAATTTTTAAAAAATCACCATTAAAAAGAAAAGAAGGTTGGGGAATCTCAGGATGGAATGCAGGATGTTTCAAAACAATCTAAATATAATACAATGTATAAAACAACATCACTGAAGGGAACAAAGGTACTGACTTAAGTAAAGTTTGAAATGAATGGAATCTATAAGACTAAAGACAAAGGAACTTTATATGACCATTGTAATATTGTTGATAAAGTTGTTCTTTGTGGGAGTATGGATTGATTAATAGTTCAGAAATCACTGTACATGTATATTAGACTTGAACAATTAAGTAAAAGAATGCAAGTGATAGGAGTCAGGTGCCTCATTGTTGGAGAGAGGTTATAGATAAGAGAGAGGAGTAGGCTAGAATGTTCCATGTGGTAATGGATTAGAGTTGGCAACATCAGTATGGAAGCATGTTTAACTTAATATAGGTATATGTGTGGAAAGTGGAGGGTTGGTACATGTACATGGGTTGGTATACACAAATGTATCTCCTTGCTTTGTCAGCTGAGAGGACCTAGAAGCAATGACCACTTAGTAACAATGAACATACACAGAATCTGGATCTTGGATTCAAACACTATACTCCAACATATTCTCCAAGGGCCCCTTAGAGAAATCATTGATTTTACAATGGATAGTGGGGCAGGAATTACACAAGATGAGCCTGCAGCATCTGGTAGTGACAGAAAGTAAGAATGCACTAAAAATAATAGTTACAGTGAGCATGTGTCAGTGGTATCCAAGAGCCAACTGAAAGAGCTCCCAAAGGTAAAAGCTGGACCAATCTAAACAGTAAATAAGAAAAATGGTATTGAATTTTAAACTGAAAATTTAAAATAAATATCCATGAGTCCTTACTGACATAAGTAGATAAATGGAGAAGACCAATCTCCCATGCAGAAACTTTCTAAATAATTTATGTAGGTATTCCATTCTTAAGGAGGTGAAGTATAATTTCTTACTTTTTAAGTGGGAATAATGACTTTCTTCCAAAGAATACAGGATGAAAAGGGAGAGGGGAAATTAGCTGTAAATCTGACAAGAGAGAAATGTGAGTACTAGTCAGACCAGGTGATCAAGGTTAACATCAACAGCGAAAGTCATATTGACACTCTTGACATGTGATGAGGATGGCACTCGATCTCTGTGATCTTCTTTCCCAAAACATTACTCCAGTCTAATCATGAGACGAATAGCAGACAAAACTCAATGCAAGACATGTTTACAAATTACTTGACGAGTACTCCTTAGAACTGTCAAGGTCATTTAAAAGAAAGAAAGAAAGAAAGAAAGAAAGAAAGAAAGAAAGAAAGAAAGAAAGAAAGAAAGAAAGAAAGACAAGGAAAATCTGAGATACTATCACAGCTAAGAGGAGGTTTAGGAGACATGACAAAGAAATACGATTTCCTGGATGGGATTCTAGGACATAAAAATGTCATTAATGAAAATCCAAGGAAATCTGAGTAAAATGCAAACTTTTGTTAATAATAAAGTATTAATTTGGGGCGCCTTGGTGGCTCAGTTGATTGAGCGACTGCCTTGGGTTCAGGTTATGATCCCGGACTTCCAGGATCAAGTCCTGAATCGGGCTCCCAGCTCCTTGGGGAGTCTGCTTCTTCCTCTGACCTTCTCCTCTCTCATGCTCTCTCTCACTCATTCTCTCTCAAATAAATAAATAAAATCTTTAAAAAAAATAAAGTATAATTTTTGTTAATTAATTGTAACTAATGTACCATCCTATGAAAGATGTAATTGATGGGACTACTGGATGTGGAGTATACAGCATCTCTGTGTGCTCTCTTTACAATAATTCTGAAACTTCTGAAATGCTTTTTTAAAAGACTAGTAGTCCCTAATAGTTTCTGATTTGCCAAGTTTCCCCTTAAATACTTATAAAGACATGAAACGGTTGTAAAACCTGTTGATCCCGTATCCATAATTCTGAATCAATTGCTAAAAAGGGACTGATAGAATCAGGCAGAAAGCCCTCTATCTTGGAACCTCCCGAAAAAGAGAAAATGCCTTGCCAAAAAATTATTGTTATTTCTACCAGATCTGCTCTCCCACCCCACCTATCCTCATTCTTACCTTTTCCCTTCCCTGCATTATAAATTCAAGATTTGAGCAGAACAGATCATTTCTAGGCCTTCACTGTAGTCCGAGGCTGGTACTTCTCTGAGAAAACCAAAGTGTTCTTTTTGTCTTCACTACCTTTTTCTCCACACTCACATAAGTAATGCAGCTCTCCAAAAACAAAACTGGAATGTTAATAGTTAATTGCATTATGTGAAGTAGATTACTTTTTAAGCAGTGAAAGAGAAATAAAACATCCTAAACAAATATGAGAATTTGAGAATTTTCAAATAATTGCTCAAAATACAGAAATTCTGAACTCGCTACTAGGAAATAACATAACTGCCTTTAGTAAAAGCCCATTCTAAATTGGAATTGAAAAGTAAGCAGTTTCATTAATATGTTTTTAATTCCAGATCTATGAAAGAGATTCAGAGGGACATCAAGTCAAACCACACCCCTGCCTTTCGTCATATACTGGCTTTGAGTGAATTCTAACAAAGAAAATAAATAAATAAATAAAAATAGGCCATTAAAAATTGCAACAATGGGAAATGAAAAATACCTTAAGACCTTTATGCAAAAGCATACTTCTAAAACTTACCTACTGTAGCATCCAGTAGAATATTCCCTTAAACTATTCCCATCCTCAATAGAATGCAAAAAGATATGATTTCTACAAATAGAAACAAAAAACTCAAAGAGGTGAACTGAATGAGATGACAAGTGTACAAATAACAGGAAGAGAAGGAGAGATGAAGCAAATTGTGTAGAAAAGAATTGCAAAATACCTAAGAATATACCATCAATTTAAAGTTTATGTTGAAGGCAAAAATTAAAGATCACAAATCATAAGCCTTTCCCAAATTGTAGTTCAAACTACAGGTTGTACATTTCAACAGAATATATTGAGAATTTGAATCAAGAGATTAACAAACAAAAATTTTGGACCAAATACATAGAAGATGAATAATTATTTATAAATATTTATCATATAAACAATATCCGGTAAAGTACAATTCTGTTAGGGAAATGTATAATCTGCAAATTTTAACCATAAAGTTGAATTTTCTGGTAGTCTGCTTTTCAGTAGATAGCGTATAGAACTTTACTTAATTAGAATGGTTTCCTGTTATTTCCTATGAATGATACTTACTTCAGGGCTCTCCTTGCTGTAATTTTTTATAGGTTTACTGTCAGAAGTTTTGCTTACTTAATGTGTATTTGTTATAGAATTTGTACTTTATTAACTTGTAATTTTGACTCAGTAAGTATTGCTTTTTAAATTTTATTATAATTAATACAACCAATTTTAATAATGTGTAGAACATTTCAGAGTTAGTGAATCCATCTCTAAGAATTGCCCCGTTAAGTAGATTTATGCCAGAAAAAAAAAAGAAATTATAACAAAATCATTTTAAAAACTGAATGCAGGAAATTTACTTCTTATCTATGAAAGAAAAAAAATAGAGCCATAAAATCAATCTGTTTTATAGAGGGAAAGCATGAAAAAAATTCAGAATAAAAAAGCAAACCAATGAAAATTAAGAGAGAAGGGATTTCTTACAAGATATGCAAATACAGATACAAAATTTAAAATATTTTTGTTCTTTAAGAAAGTCTGAAAGCAAATGGATTTGAAGCCTCTATAAAACATGTTATATATAATTTTCATTTATATTAAAATAACCTTTTTGATAAAACTTAACTGTTTTAATCAATATACCAGTAAATATAATTAAAAATACCTGTCTGAGAAATTTTTAAAATTAAGTTAGTTTTATTTTTTATTTTAAAACTAAAATGTGTTATTAACAAGTCAACAGTACAGAAAATTATAAACAAAAAATACAATTTTCTTCCAAAAATTTCTAATCTTGTAGTGTCTGTATATTTTGATGGATTTCTGTGTATCCTCTAATACACACCAAATTAGGATAATAGTTAACACATTCCTTGAGCTATTTTTAAATTATCAAACATCGTGAACATGTTTCTATTTTAATAACTTAAAGAAGTAATATCACAGTGTTTAATAGTCTTTTAACAGTTAGGTCATAGTCATTTGCATTTTTTGCCATCTTGAACAGTACTATATTGTGCAGTGGAGAATATGTAAAGTAGCAAACCTCTATGGTATTGAGGAATGGTGGGTAATATGTACAGTGTACATAAATTTATTTGAAGCTTTATGGAATATAGGATGAGGGTACATTTAACAAATGTAGAAAAATAAGTCTCAACCAAATAGCGAAAGATTACCTGCTAAAAAACTGAACAATATTAAAAAATCCTGAAACTCTGACTCACATCAGTGTAATCTCGGGTATAATTATTTCCCAATTTATTTTCATGTAAGTGTGCCATTTTTTTTCATGTATTTTCTTCTTGTTTTAAGTTCTCATATGATTTATTTGTGTAAATTACTTTAGTACTTCTGTTGTGGGGGCAAATATGTATTTGTGCAGTGCGTAATAAGTAAGCATAATCACCTTCCCTTAGTTTTGCAAAATGATAAATTGTACTCTAACTAGGAAAATTCCACAACTTAGAGCTAATCATTCTATGTGACTTACCCGTGCCTAAGAAGCTCTATTTCTTAGATTTAGTAAAAATGATAATTTCAAATGTGTTCAGTTGCAATCATTTCAAAATTTACTTCCTGGAGAGCCATTTTATCCTGAGGTAATTATAATCACTTTTTTTCAAAATAACTGATTAGACACTATTTCATCTTCCTGAGAAATGCAGGGACTGCCTTATTAAACTACTTTTGAAAATGAGAGCTATAAGTGAGGTGAAAGTGGAGTGATTCTAAAGTTCTGGAGTACTTTAGTTTTGAAATTAAAGATTCTCTAAACCTGCCATTTTTGCACTTCATTAAGCAGCTTAGAGAATAATTATAATGCATTTTTTAAAATTAACTTTCTAGGTTCGTATCAATTGTTGATTGTGGAATTCAAGCAGAATATGCTAAATTGCTCCAGTTCCAATCTCAAAAACTTGTAATTTCACCAAAACTAGTATATAATAAGTTATCAAGAAATACTTAGAGTGTAGAGATATAGTGTAGAGAAAGACTTTAAGATATATATTTTTTTCTATTTGGATAACTTGGGTCAGTAGATGAAACTAGTTGCTGTATACTACAGAGGTAGCCAATTAATGAGATAATCCTTCAATTTAGGTAACTAATAAATATTGATAGGAGTATAGTAGCATAAAAATCCTCAATAGATTGTATTAATATTAATTTCATCTCTGACATAAATTAAGGGGTCAGCGATCTACATTGAAGTTTGATGGGTTTTAAACTCAGAATTATATATGCTTGTCATAACATTAAATATAGAACACTTAAATATTTTATAATTAAGTAAAGGTTAAATTCAAGCTTGGCTTATAAAATCTTTAGGCAAATAACTTTATTAAATAACTCTCAATAATGGTGCATATTTCAAAAAAGCTTCTAATATGTGAAATTAAAAATCAGAAACATTTATAAGTATTGTTGTAGAAGTTCCAATATTAATTAATATTATGATTTTATCTATAGTTTAACATTAGTGAATTTTTAATCTTAAGACTAAAAACAAAAAGTAAACTTTTTTATTTTTTTGCTTTTAGTGTGTTAGTTTATAGTGAGAAAGTAAAATCTTCAAAATAATTGGAGATATGAGTACACCTGAGCTACAAAAGCCAAGAAAGTTAACATTAATATCAAGGTTATATTAATGCTTTTATTCTTCCTTCTAGACCCTACATTGCTTATTGAAATAACTGAATAGTAATTGAATAGTTAATTGAATAATTGAAATAGGCAAATAGTTGCCTATTTGCCATGTAATGTTATTCTTCAGTTACTTATTACTGAATTATTATGTTGCTATGAACACCAAACAATTTATATTTCAAAATTTAGTTACAAATGATTGAAATGAGACGGTAAGTACATTCTCAGAATCTTAAGGTTTATTTTGTTTAACTAGTGTGTCTCTTTATATGTATTTGAACACACTTAAAGAGGCAGATGAAACCAAATGTTGAAGGGGACTTCTATTCCATGTTGTGATCATAGTACCAAATATAAGGATAATAATCACTAAGTGTGTGTATGTATGTGTATATATGTATATATATATATGTGTATATATATATATATGTGTATATATATATATATTTTTACTGGAGAGAATATTAAGAAAAGATAGGGCTCTGGCACTACATGCAACCATTTGGTTATACCTAACACATATATAGTTAAAGAAAAAAGGAGGACAGATTCCATGTTTATAAATTTTTTTTTTTTAAGATTTTATTTATTTTATTTGACAGAGAGAGAGATCACAAGTAGGCAGAGAGGCAGGCAGAGACAGAGGGGGAAGCAGGCTCCCTGCTGAGGAGAGAGCCTGATGCGGGGCTCGATCCCAGTTCACTGAGATCATGACCCGAACTGAAGGCAGTGGCTTAATCCACTGAGCCACCCAGGCGCCCCCCATGTTTATAAATTTTAAAAACAAGCAAAAGTAAACTATGTTTCTTAATAAAGGAAAATTAGTCATAAAAAGTTGTAAAAACTAAAGAAAACAAATGGTGATCATGAAAGGGCAGTGGTTACCTTTATGGGACAGGAGGTCTTGTGATTGGTAAGATAAGCTAGGAATTTCTTGCCCCAGGTGATGGTTATATGGGTTTCTCTTTATAATATTTGTGAAATTGTGCAATTATGTTTTATATATTTTTGTATGTACATTATTTTTAGGATATAAATTTTTTAAAAAGCTAGGAATAGGGGCGCCTGGGTTAGTGGGTTAAGGCCTCTGCCTTCAGCTCAGGTCATGATCCCAGGGTCCTGGGATCAAGCCCCACATCAGGCTCTCTGCTCCATGGGAGCCTGCTTCTTCCTCTCTCTCTGCCTGCCTCTCTGCCTACTTGTGATCTCTCTGTCAAATAAATTAATAAAATCTTAAAAAAAAAAAAAAGAAAAAGCTAGGAATAAAGCAACTTCTTGTTTGTACTCTACTGAGTTTATTCAGTAACTTAGTGTTACACATATTTAAAACTCTGCATACCCGAACTGGGTACATTTGATAGGCCATAAACCGAATATAGCTTCACAGTGTATAGTTTTCCTTTCAGTTCTGCCCTTACCTGAGAGAAAGGTTAACTGATTCTATCAGTTACTACACATAAAGACTTCTCTGCTATGCCAAACACCAAACACTTATGTCTAGTGGGCTACTTTTCACTAACCTGGACATTTCTATTCCACCAGTTGAGTTATAAAAGTATACAAAACTAGTTAAGTTTGATTACAGAGTAGGTGTTATTTTTTTATTACACTTCTTAATACAAATATATGGTTTCATTAACTATTATGGAAAAACTAAAATATATCTGTGAAAATAAGGAATGATTTCTATGAAAGCTCAATGAGGTGTTTTAAGAAAACTTTGTTTTAAAAATCCTATAGCATTAATTTTGGGAAATGATTAGGAAAAATAGCCATAAAAATCTAGGTGATTCTTTTTTCAGATAACTTTGCAAGAGTTTTTAATTTAATATTATATTTTAAAGACAATTTCTGCCATAGGTGATGTATTCTAATTGAACGTTAGGTAGGTGGGAGTATATGGAATTCTAATCAGCCCTCTGAAAGAAAAGAACTTAGCCCTTGAATAAAAAAATAAAATCTTAAAAAAAAAAAAAAAAGCTTATAGGGGCACGTGGGTGGCTCAGTGGGTTAAGCCACTGCCTTCAGCTCAGGTCATGATCCCAGGGTCCTGGGATCAAGCCCCGCATCAGGATCTTTGCTCAGCAGAGAGCCTGCTTTCCTTTCTCTCTCTCTGCCTGCCTCTCTGCCTACTTGTGATCTCTGTCTGTCAAATAAATAAATAAAATCTTAAAAAAAAAAAAGCTTAATAGATAACAAAAAAGATTGGTAGTTGCCAGAGGCAGGAATTAGAGTGTGTTGGGGGTGGAGAATGGGCGAAGGGGGTAGTAAATGTTTTAAAAAATGAATCTAGGTGCTGACTATGTATATTACTATATCAATTGATAAGAAGAACTTAAATTGACAGAACAGTTATAGCTTAAAATAACACATTCTTGTACATGGTTTTATGAAAACATGTATTACTTTAGGATGGGATAAAACTAAAATTTGGAGTTACTAAATGAGTCATTAAAAAAATTCATTTTCAATTAACACTATTATTTCACTAATAGTACAGTTATTTTGTAAAAATATTCCCAATTACTCCCTCCTATCCTTTAAAAAAATTCTGTCTTTCAGTCTTTCATCTCACCTATTCTTATTCTATAATCAGAAGTACGTTGTTACTATTACTATTTTGAACTTTTATCTAGTAGATTAATAATGGTAAAAATTGAAGATTTTATTTTTGTTCAAAAAGTAAATGTTACTGTAGTCTTTTGTCCTTAGCTTTCATATAGTGTACTTTTTCTACCTTGTTCTTAAGTATGCTTTGAAAATGTGTTCTTTATTGAATGCAGAGTTATATATTGTATGAATGCACTATAGTTTTTTGATAATTTCTCCACTTCAGGATATTAAACATCTGGACTCTGAATCTTCTATGTTTTCCTTACTTCTGGGGATTAAGTGCCTCTTGTGTTTTCAGAGAAGTATATGACATCTTATCATTTTCTTTACATGTTCCAAGTTGAATTTCTAGATTCCTGGGAGAAATAAGATGCACAATCCTGCTTAGACAGACCTTAATTAACAAATATCCATCAAGTATCTATATTTGCAGAGCATTATTCTAGCAACTGACAGAAACAACAACAACAACAAAATACAGCATGCTTATTCAATATGATGATTAGGTTCCCATCTCTGTGAACCTAGCACAGAAAGAGGTACTTAAAAGAGAAAGGGGAGTTGTTGAGAGCTAGTAGACTTAAGAAGATGTGCTTACTTCAGAAATAAAATATCTAAATGTTTTCCTCTGCTTTTACTTATAAATTTTTGAGATCACCTTAAGATCATCTACACATTTTCCCATACAAAGAAATGTCTGTTTTTCATGGGGCTTTGTTTCTTTTACATAGATTTCAAGTGGCATTGTTTTTGTACATAATGTTAGTATAAATATAACTTTATTTTTCTAGTACTTAACTGGTTATCCCTGTACCAACTGTGAGATAATCCATACTTTCCCTATAAATATGAACTGCCATGTTCATTATCCTTGGCTTTGTTTTCAGATTTTCTATTCTGCTTTTTTCTCTGCCTGACTGTTTTTGTGTCTGTATTATACAATCTTAATTTATGTAGCTTGTTAAAACATTAAAAATTCTTGATTATCCCAGAACTTAATTTGAATTATGTTTTGGGTACTAAAAATAATTTTCATTATTACTTTATGATAATCACATTAATATAATAAACTGATTTGAAGTATTATTATTTTTGTGATATTGATCTTTCCATATAGCTCTTTAATATGCTTTTACTTCATTCTGTTCTTCTATATCTCAGAATGAAATTTAAAATTTTTCTTCCTTGGTTCTTATCCATTTCCTGTTAGTATTTTTATAAATTGAGATCATTTTAATATACTTCTTTTTATTAAAGGAATATAGGAAACTGTTGGTATCTAAAGATTTATTTGCATGGTGTCTTCTAACTTGAATTCCTTCCCAAATTTCATTTTTTCTCAATTAACATATTGGAGTACAAAGTATACAATCATATTACCTCTAAGTTTTGATTCTTTAGCATTCTCTTTGTCTCGTGATAATTTTTACTCTGTTGCATTTGCTGGTATTTCAAGAACAGTATGAGATAATACTGTTGAAACATACATAATTTTCTTTTTTCTGATATCAGTGGAAATATCTTTGGTATAAGTATGGCAAATATGTTTTATATTACAATACTGAATCCAATATACTAATAGTAGTTGCTTTGAGAAATATGTTATGAAGGTTTCTACAGTTATATCTGAGCTCCATGGAAAACAATACCATGATTAGTTAACAATGTCTGTTATATGGAGAAACAAAATAATGGAACAAAATAATACCTCTTTTCCATCCTTGTTTCAGTGTTTAGCATTAATGATAAACATTTGGAGGAAAATTTGAAACTAGATTAATTAAAAGCTTTGAAATGTTCCAAATATTTCACAGTTTTAAAACATATGCTAAAGAAATAGTTTTTGATGGGGAAAGAAATACAAAAGCTCTTTATGTTCAAGAAGCTGTAAAACCTTAAACCTTTTATGCATTAATATCTAAGGGCAATGACCTTAGAGCAAATCTCTAACCTATTGAACTGGTTTTGCATGAATCTCAAAGGCTCAGCATACTCGGTGGAGATTAGAGGCATTATTTATGATTGAATTTCACTTTAATACTGAAAATTTTGACCACCATGATGAAAATGTTATCTATTATGCAGGATAAGTTAGGGTCAGGGAAGAGTGTTGATGTATGCTCAGAAATAAAATATAAATGCAGACACTTCTATTTACTATCTCAGCAGATAAAAAGACACAGCTATCTATTTATATATATATTTTATCTAATATTTTACATAACTCTCCTTTATGTGTTTTATGTATTTTTATCTATTTTTGTATCTAGTTTTATATAAACTTAGTGGATTAACACGTCATTCATCTTATTATCTGCTTTGTTGGTTGATGGGTTCAACTTGGCAGTTCTTTTGGACGCTTCAGTTAAAATTTTTTCTGAAGTTGAATGAAGGTCCCAGCTCGTGTGGAATCTTCTTAGGCTCAGCTAAGATGCTAGAATGATTGAGTCTTTCTTCATGATCATGTAATCACAGTGCCTATCCTTTCCACATAGCTTTTACATAGGTCTCTACACATGATCTCTTCAGCAGAGTAGCTATACTTTCTGCGTGGAAAATCCGGGTTCCCAAAAGCCAGAATTCCACGGGAGGAGAAGCAGAAGCTGTCAGTCCTCCTAAAGGCAAGGACTGGAAATTACACAATGCCAATTCTGTCATATTCTATTTGTTATTGCAAGCTACAGACTGTCTTTGGAAATTGGCAACCACAATCGACCTTCTGACCCCTGAGGAGTAATAGTCTTCTCACATGAAAATACACTCAGACCCAAGAGTCCTAAAAGCCTTATTCTACGGTGACATCTGGTCCAAATCTTAAGGCTTAATATATTTTCATTTAAACAAGGCCAGGGTATAGATGTGGTTTCCTGAGTTTCTCTTATTCTGAAAACCTGTGAACTAAAGTGACAAATTATTTGTAATCCACATACACAGGATAAAATTGTGAAACTGGCTCAGGAGAACTGAACAAACAAACAACAACAACAAAGGGCGGGGGAATGTCAAATGGGAGGCACATAGCAGTCCCTGGCCATAGCAAAGATAAAATACAGGCAAGTATGGGTTGGCAGTCACTCTTGCTCCACTGATGAGGCTCTATTTCTACTCCTTGGTACTCCTCAACTGAGTTCTGCCCACTGCACTCTTAACTGTAACCATTTTCTCTGAAAAATAATCCATTTTTCCTAATGCTTTAGTTTTCCCAGCCTGATTGTTCATATAGGAAGCTGGAGACTCCAAGACCTCTTTGCATTTTGAACTGTATACTTTGCGAAGTGCATAACTTCTCTGAAATCCTTGCAGACTTTCTGTGTATCAGATTACAATCCACTCCAATAGACAGAAACCATACCTACAAATCTCTTTGAGACAAGTTCCCCTCTCCCTTGAGCTGACAGTAAAGATGCTAAGTGATAATACTTCAAAAGATTTTTAGAAACCTTCTAAAAGAAAAGGTCTATGAAGAATGCTCACAGAAATCTTTGTGTCTAGCTGAGAGCATTTATGAGGTACCATAATAAATCTTCCCGAAGTCTTACAATTGAGTATTATAGCCACACCCTTGGGATGTTAACCCCCAGACCATCTTTTACTGACAAAGCCCTGGATTTGATCTTTTCTCTCAGGCCATTTCTTATTTTGAAACCCATGTGAAAACAAACAGTTTCAAACCCAGCGGGTCCTTACATGAAAATATATTCTCTAGATTCTATCCGAAATTTTTATTTCTTAATTGTTCATTTTTCTATATCAGATGGTAGATAGATAAAGAGATAGCCTTCCTGAATCCAGTGGACACTTTTGAGCTTCTGCCCAGAAATCTTCTTACCCAAATACTCAATCCCATTAGGTATCTTATTCACTTCCACATTCCTGTAAGTATCAGTGGGGCTTAACTTTTCACCACTACATAAAACTAGAAACTTTTTTTTTCCAGCTTAGAAGCAATAAGAAGTGATATGGGTAGTACAGATTAGAAGGTCAGCAACCCATAAAGGATTACCTTAGTAGAGTTCATCATACATTCTTTATTCACCTCTGATGTGGTAAAAATGTTACTTGTACTGTCAAAGGAGGGTCAAATGATGTAAGTCTTCAGAATCCTCAGCTTTCCTGGAAAATGCCTGAATGACTGCATAACAAGTTACAGGGGTTCCCTCCTAGTCAAAGCCTTAAATTTAACATTAGATTCTGTAAGACTGTGACTATATGTTGTGGATTAATCCTACAGAGACCTGTAGGATTAAAGTTCATGTGTTTAGTTTTGAGAAAATTAGAAACCATACCTACAAATCTCTTTGAGATTTGTGGTTGTAGGAGACAATGGTATCTTTCAGAGAAGTCATGAAAGTGTTGTGGATTATTGCCAGAATCTGAGTAGAGAATTAAAAGCCTAAGCTTACCATCTTATTTCTCCAAATTCTTCAATGGAATTAAAAGTAATATATGAAACACTTTATATTCCTTATGTTCGCTTATGTCATTATTTTCACTCTTGCAGCAAGTTTGTGTCCATCCCAATATTTCTTTTTTTCTTTTCTTTTTTTTTGTGGGGGGGGGGGGAATTTTTGCCTTGCTATAAGCTATTATAGCTTCCATAATTTCATAGCCAAGTATTTGGGCTTTGGGTTGCTGTTGGCCATCATGGCCAAAAATTGGGAAGAATAGATAGACCTGTATTAGATAAAAACAAGGATAAGCTGGAAGCTGCTGGGATATCTCACTCTGCCTCTAACAATGACACATTCTAAGTATAGTGCCTAATTCACTTAACATATCCCAAATCTCATTATTTTCTTTGGTTTTCATTTTCTTTTCTTTTTTTTTAAATTTGACTAATGTTAACCTAGAATCAGAGTAGGTATTCTCAGAAATTATGTTTTACCTGAGCCAAGTTAATATAGTTCAAAACACAAGGGAACCATAAAGAGAAGTGGTACCAACTTAGTCAAGTTGACATTAGCTTAGCTCAGCTAACACAGACAAGACTGCAATACTTGTACAAGCTCAAGTGATCAACATTTGCTAATACTTGTTGCCCTTGTTTTCACATAAGTACAATTTCTTTCAGGCAAAAAAAAAAAAAAAAAAAACAACCCATCTTGAGGTACCTGGGTGGCTCAGTTAGCTAAGCATCTGCCTTCAATTTAGTTCATGATCCTGGACTTAAATGGAGCCCTACATGGGGCTCCCTGCTCAGTGGGGAGTCTGCTTCTCCCTCTTCCTCTGCGCCCCACCTCCGCCACTTGTGCTCTCCCTTGTGCTCTTTCATGCTCTCTCACTTTCTCTCAAATAAATAAATAAAATCTTAAAAAAAAAAAAAAGCCATCTCTAGTTATGTTCCAGGCATTAAAGAAATAGAAAAAAAATTTTTTTAAGATTTTATTTATCTATTTGACAGACAGAGATCACAAGTAGAGAGGCAGGCAGAGAGAGAGGGGGAAGCAGGCTCCCCACTGAGTAGAGAGCCTGAGAGCAGGGCTCGATCCCAGAACCCTGGGATCATGACCTGAGCCAAAGGCAGAAGCTTTAACCCACTGAGCCACCCAAGTGCCCCAGAAATAGAAAATCTGAAGGAAAAAGTTGTCTGCCATTCAGAAAACAGGGTTGGAAGATAATCAGAGATTTGATAAATGATGATGCATCACATAAGCATACTGTATGGGGACGTAAAACAAAGTAAGACAGGAGGATAAGGAGCTGTTGGAATTTGAGAAAGAAGCACTAGATGATGGTAATAAAATGAATAAAAAGAAGCCCTAGGTTATGGGACAATGGCAATATAGGGTACATGGGGGTGGGGTGTGTAGGGAATAAGAAACTCTGGTCCTTGATTCATTCTTGAATTTAAGCCTTTGCAATTTCTGGAAGAGAAACTTAATATAGAATTTACTTCCTGCCAACAACTTAGATTTTAAGCATTCAGTTTTAGAGAAATAGTTTTGTGTTATTTTCTGATGTTTGCAATCCCATGACTAATTTAATAAACAGAAAATGGAAATTATTTCCATGTATCAAAATGGGTACTTTGAAATGATGATATAAATTATTTTAATGTATAAAATGATTAGTACAGGGTCTTAGGAAAAGAACTAGATACTTGATGGAAGAGCAGAATAAAGTAAAAAAGACAATGATTGATTTTGCCTACTCATGCTTTTAACCCGTTACAACTTGAAGTCCAGCAGACTCTGAGATAGCAAAAGATGGTTTAAGAAATAAGATACTCAGGAAAGCCACAGTGGAAGCAGATGCTGCAAAAGCATTGCAGTGAACAAATACATCTTAAAAGAGGGTACTGGCCTTTACTCTTTGTAGTATGTTGCATTCATCCATATGATTCTAAACAAGTGAGAGTAGCAAAAAAATAAAAAGTGATTTGTTGCTTGCATTTTGTCAGCTTTTCTTCCCATTAATTCTTTCCCAGATGCACATGTGAACTTTACATCAGGTCACTGTTCAGCTAAAGCAAGAGCTTCTTTTAATAGTGATGCTTTGATTTGCCCTTTGCACAACTCTTAATGAGCAATTACTCACAGCGATTGCTCTGGGAAAGATGGGGCAAAGGAACTCAGGAAATATTGGTAAGAGAAGCTTTATCAATGGGATAACAATTCTTTATGTAACTAAAAATATTACAGTCTAAAAAAGATGTGTTCTATACTGTTTGCTCTGTGCATTTTTGTTTTATTATATGGAAGTAAATGGGAAAAAATGGAATATCATATTAGTTTGCTAGGAATATCATATTAGTTTGCTAGGGCTGCCATTACACAATACTACAAACAGGGTGACTAAATCAATAGAAATTTGTTTTTCATGGTTCTTGAGGTTGAAATCCAAGATCAAGTTGTCTGCAAGTTTTGTTTCTCCTGAGATTTCTCTTTTAACTTGCAAATGGCCTTTCTCTTGCAACATGTTCACATGGTCCTCCAGGTTTGCACTTTTGCCCTCAATGTTTCTTCCTCGTCTTCTAAAGACACGAGCCATATTGTATTAGGGCCCCACGCTAATTGTATCATTTATCTCAGTCACCTCTTTAAAGACCTTATATCTAAATGTGGTTACATTCTGAAATACTGAGGGTTGGGACTTCAACATAGAATTTAGGAGGGACACAATTCAGTGTTGGTTTTTTTGTTTTGTTTTTGCAAATATCTTGGTGAAATAATGTGTTCATATTAAAAAAATTATAAATCTAAACTGCCTTACCCAGATTTCATGATAGATACTTTGTTTCTGTTTCTCACATCAATAGCATGGGTTCATATTATTATTACTATTTCCAAACAGGAAGGCAAAGCACAGAGAGATTTAATCAACTGCATTTTTTTATTTAGGAAGAAAGTGCAGTGTCAGGATCTGATCCTAGTTTTGCTGACTTTAGCACTCTTTCTAATAAAGCTGCCTCTGCATTTAATTCAAGAAGTGTTAATAAGTTGTGAATCAACACCAGGAATTGGCAGATGGTGCCTAGCTATACACATCATTCAATTTAATTATATTTAATTAGAATGATCAAAATGAGTATGTGCAGGAACATAGATAATGTGTATTTAAAAACGCACTGGGCTTATTAATGTGAGATTGAATAAATAGTCCATTAAATTGTATCTTTTAAAAATCTTAATTTCTTACAGATTCCTCTTAGAATTTTTTAAATTGGAAACCTGATTATGAAACAATTGCTACAGATGCACACTGTGTACCCAGTTCTAACCTAGTGTTTATTGTGAAATATGGACATAATGTAGTTTTAAAATCAAATTATCAAAAGTAATCCTCCATCTTTAAAAATTATAAGCTACAGTTTAGACCAAGTAATTTAAAGAGAATACAGAATACATTGGCCCCAAAGTTACTCACAAATTTTTAACATGTAATGTGCACTAGCCACTGAGTTATTATAATTGTAAATATATTAAATGGAGTTTCAGAAATATATGAGGTCCCTCAACTGAAGCAATGAATTCCATCAGGATCAGTTAAAAAATAAAAGAGGAATCTCCACACCGTTCTCTGGATTGCATGGAGCACTGGGTATGGTGAAAAAATAATGAATACTGTTTTTCTGAAAATAAATAAATAAATAAATAAATAAATAAATAAAATAAAAGAGGAAAAATTTTCAGTTACTCTTCAATATTGGAACCGGGTAGACCTTCTGAGTATTGACCTCCTAGCCACTGTCATATGCTCATATGTCCCATGAAGATGAAGCAGTGAGACCCCAGTTTTTTTCTTCTGCTTGTGATCCTCATTCTTGCTTGGTTTTCCTGTGTTTTATGTTGTGAGAGCATTTCTCAAATTCACCCTTCTTTAACAGTCTGCCTTCCTTTGTCTTAGATTTTAAGCTTTTTCCATACCCTTTAGCTAAACCCACCATAGTCAGTGTACACATCTGACTTCCTCCCAGTGACATAAATCACTGCATTCTGAATTACACCCAATGGCTGAGTAATAGGAAGCTGCTATTCTTTAAGTTCCTATGGTTTACCAGGCAACAAACTAGATGATTTATATAAATGTAATAATTTCAACAATCCCAGTGAGGTAGAATCTCTTACTTTATGATATAACTATTATTTTTAGAAAGCTGAGACACTGAGATAGTTTAAGAAGTTTGCTCAAGGGGCTGCCTGCATGGCTTAGTCTATTAAGTGTCTGCCTTCAGCTCATTTCTTAATCCCAGAGTCCTAGGATTAAACCCCACATCAGGCTCCAAGCTTCTTCCTCTCTGTCTGCCCCTACCCCCTATTCTTGCTCTCTTCTCTTTTTCCCCCCTCTCCCTCTCTATCTCAAATAAATAAATAAAATCTTAAAAAAAAAAAAGAAGAAGTTTGCTCAACATACTTGCATAGTGGAACTGAGAACAAAATCTATACATTGATATATTGTGAAAAGAGTATCTGCATTGTAGAAAAATAGAGCTTAGTTGAAATATCAGCCCTGCCACTTACTATTAAAACCTTAGTTTTCTTATCTTTAAAATGAAAATATAAATGATGTTTATCTTAGAGTATCACAAGAATTAAGTGGAAAAAAACATGGAAAGTTCTCATAATATTATTTGGAACAAGGTACATCATCAATCATGTTAGCTTATATTATTTTATGATTGCACTTTTATCCCGCCAGTTAGCACTGCTGAATTACTTGAAGAATAAATAGGGTTGCTCTAGGATAATAGCAGCTGCCTAAACCTCAATTTCTCAACACATCCTCCCAGATAAGCATAATATGAAGAAACAAGATAAAACAAAAGAAACATGAAATAAAAGCACTTGCTTCACAACTTAACAGTACTAGGAGCCAGAGATTTTCACAGGTGAAATTATTCATAAAGAAATAAACAACCAGATATCATTAGTACAGATACTGTGCATGAAAGGAATGAGAGAGAGGAGACTCAAGAGACTTTGCAAAAGAGAAGGGAATTGGAGGTCTTATACAAAGCACAGATAAAATCACCCATAGGAAGAGAAAGTCTGTAACTTCAAAGTACTGATCACACATCTAGGTCTTAACAAGTCACAATATTAACCATATAAAAGGGGGTTCAAAGAGACATGGACCAGAAGTGACACCCTCAAAGAAGCATTTTTTTTTTCCCCTAGGAGAAAAGCAGATATATAGAGACAATTGGTTCTTCATAGAGAAATGGCAAGAGTAGGATAGAAGACATGATGGGATACCAGAAATAGGAAAAAGTCTGACCAACCGGATATGAAGCTACTGTGTTAAGCATACAGAGAATGTAAAGCAGCTGATTATCCTTTCTTACAACAGAATGATTTCAAAATGAAAGAGAATTATAAAAAAAAAACACTCCAAATCCTCAAGCAAGTACAGACAAATATTAAACAAATGCTGAAATCTGAAATTCAAAAATTAAGAATGAATTTGGTTTAAAAAATGCAGAATGCAATTTAAGGAGAGTTGATTGAACTTAAGAGAAAATTTGATTTAAATAAGCCAATCTCACTATTAAAATGAAAAATAAATTACAACGTGTCCAAGAGAATATAGATTGAAATAATTTAGTAAGGGGCTTTGAAGGATGATGGGAAAAATAGCCAAGAGAATAAAAGTTACATCCTTAAAAGGATAAGATCAAAAGTGACTAAAATGAACAGTAAGAAAAAAACAAAGCAAACAAAACCCCTGATATATATGTGTGTGTGTGTGTGTGTATACACCTATGTATATATATACACATATATGTGTATATATATATTATCTGTATGTACAGATTATATGTATAATTAGAAGATAAGAAAAAAGAAAACAAATGTTTTAAATTACAACACATGAAAAATGTTCTTACATTAAAAAAAAATAAACTTGGGAAAATTGACCCAGAAAAATCCACAATAACACTTAATTTAGTAATGTTGAGCCAAAATTCACAACATAGATATAACATTTTAAAGATTTTACTTATTTTGTTTGTTTATTTGTTTGAGGGAGTGGGAAAGAGACTCTCAAGAAGACTCCTAACATGGAGCTCCTTTCTAAAACCCTGAGATCATGACCTGAGCCAAAAACAAGAGTGGGATGGTTAACCAATTGAGCCACCCCAGCACCCTTAGATATAATATTTTCTGACTTCACTTTCTTTGATCAGTGTTTGGTAGTTCCCCTCTCAGAAATAAATCACACTTACCATGAATTTTTTTTTTTAATGTATTGTTGGATTGGGTTTGTTAGTATTTCTTTTTTTTTTTGGCATCCTTGTTCCTCAGGGATATTGACCTATAGTGTTTTTGTTTGTTTGTTTGTTTGTTTGTTTTTAGTAGTCTCCATCTGATTTTGGTATGACAATAATTCTGGCCTCATAGAATGAACTTTGGTGTTTTCCTACCTTTTCTGTTTTGTTTTGGTTTTTTTTTTTTTTTTGGAATAGTTTGAGGAGAGTAAGTTTATCTCTTTTTTAACATTTGGTGGAATTTATCTGTTAAGCCATTTGGTCCTGGACTTTCATTTATTGGCAATTTTCTAAATTACTGATTCGATTTCTTTTTATTAAAGATTTTATGTATTAATTTATTAGAGAGAGAGAGAGCACAAGCAAGGGGAGGGGTGGGGGGGAGCAGACTCCCCACCGAGCAGTGAGCCCAATGCGGTACTCGATCCCAGGACCCTAGGATCATAACCTGAGCTGAGGACAGCTGCTTAACCGACTGAGCCACCCAGGCATCACTACTGATTCAATTTCTTTTCTTTTTATAGGTCTCTTCAAGTTTCCATCTCTTCCTGTTTCAGTTTTGGTAGTTTATGTTTCTAAGAATTTATGCATTTCTTCCAAGCTGTCTAATTTGTTGGCATGTAGTTTTTCAGAATATTCTCTTATAATTGTATTTCTGTAGGTTTGGTTGTTATTTCTCCTCTCTCTTTTGTGATTTTATTTATTTGAGTCCTTTCTCTTTTTTCTTGAGAAGTCTCACTAGAAGTTTAACAGTTTTAGTGATTTTTTTTTTCTAAGAACCAGTTCCTGGTTTCATTGTTTTATTGGGTTTTTTACTTTCTATATCACTTCTTTCTGCTCTAATCTTTATTATTTCCTTTCTTCTGCTGGTTTTTTTCTGTTATTATTTTTCTAGCTCTTTTAGATATAAAATAAGGTTGTTTATTTGAGATTTTTCCTGCTTCTTGAGGTAGGTCTGTATTGCTATAAACTCCCTTCTTAAAACCACATTTGTTGTATCCCAGAGGTTTTGGACTGTTATGTTTTCATTTTCATAATTTCTTCTCTTATTTTAATTCTTAATTTCTTCTCTTATTTCTTGGTTGACCTATTCATTCTTTAATAGCATGTTATTTAACCTTCATGTATTTGTGGTTTTCCCAGATCTGGGGGCATTTTTATTTTTTTTTCTTTTTATTATTTATTTTAAATTTTTTTGTGGGGTGTGTGTGTGTGTGTGTGTGTGTGTGGTTGACTTCAGCATTGTGGTCAGAAAATATGCATAGTATCACTTGATCTTCTTATTTGCTTGAGGCTTATTTTTATGGGCTTAATATGTGATCTATTCTGGGGAATGTTCTGTTTGCACTTGAAAAGAATGCATATTCTGTTGTTTTAGGATGGAATGTTCCCACTATATCTTAACTAAGTCCGTCTGTTCCAGTGTTTCATTCAAAGGTTTTGTTTCTTTGCTGATTTTCTGTTTATGTGATCTGTCCATTGATGTGTGGAGTGTTAAAGTTCCCTACTGTTATTTTATTATTATTGATTAAATACTATATGTCCATTATTAACTGTTTTATGTATTTTGATGCTTCCATGTTGAGTGCTTAGTTACAATTGTTATATCTTCCTGTTGGATTGTCCCCTCTATGATTATATAGTGTCCTCCTTTGCCTCTTGTTACAGTCTTTATTTTAAAGTCTACTTTGTCTGATAGAAGTATTCCTACTCCAGCTTATATTTGATATCCATTAGCATTTTAGATGTTTCTCCAGCCCCTCACTTTCAATCTGCAGGTATCTTTAGGTCTAAAATGAGTCTCCTGAAGCCAGTATATAGATAGGTCTTGTTTTTTTTTATTTTCTGTCACCCTGTCTTTTGATTGGAACATTTAGTCTATTAGTAATTATTGATAGATATGTATTTATTGTCATTTTATTATTTGTTGATGGTGAATTATATGGTTTCTGAAGATTATTTTTCTTATCCTTTCTTTTCTTTCTTTCTTTCATGGTTTGCTGATTTTCTTTAGTGATACATTTCTTTGTATTTATTCTTTGCATACTTGTTAGTGGTTTTCAATATATAGTTATCATTAAGTTTTTATATAACCTCTTCTGCATGTAACAGTCTACATTAAGCTGATGATAATTTAAGTTTGAACCTATTCTCTTCACCATGTTTTAGGTATATGCTGTCATACTTTAATCCTTTTATTCCAATAAACTAAAATAATAAATTAATGAGAGCCACTGATGCTTGAGGTGGGGGCAGAAAAAGCATTGAAGTAAAATGATGGCCAGAATTTTCCAAATTTGAATAAAATAAAGTCTGACAAACTCAAGCAGTTCAAGAAAACACAGTGAATATAGAATTTAGAAAATCAAATAAAGGGACATCATAATTAAATATCAGAAAATCATATAAAGGGAAAATATTAAAGACATTAAAGACAGTTAAAGAAAAATGAAACATGTTGATTATAGTAGACAAACAAATAAATATGTGATAGAATAAGTCCTTTCCTGATAATAGAATTCTAATAAATATAGAATGGATTATGAATTAGAAAATTCCTATTTCAGAATTAATGTAGTAAGTTACATTCTGGTAGGAATTCTTGATGGGTACTAGAACTATGGATTAGAAGGGTTGTTGTGGAATAGTATATTACATCATCTCAACCCCCCCCCCCATAAATGTATAAGTAACAAAATAAAAACCAGTAACTAAGTGAGTGGTAAAGGAATCAGAAAATACCATAGTAATTCTTACAGTGAGGAGGGCAGACTCTTAGATGGCTTCCTCTTTCTGGTAGTTGGTCTTCTATAAACTCATTTCATTGAATATGGGCAGGAACTGTTACTTAAATCAATAGAATACAGCAAAGATAACGAGATGCCCCTTGCAAGATAATACTATGTAAGTTTGTAACCCATCTTGCTAGTAGACTTTCTCCCTAGCTGGTTTTGAGGAAGCAAGCAGCTATATTCTGAGCTGCCCTATTGAGAAGCCCATGGAATTGAGGGAAGCTTCAGACCAATAGGCAGAAGGGACAGTCCTATGGCCTGTAAGGGTCTGAATTCTGCCTAGAGTCATATGAGATTTGAAGCAGATCCTTTTATAGTTAAACCTTGAAATGATACCACAGCTTCAACTGTGGTTCCTATCTTGGTTATGAACTAGAACACCCGCTGAGCCACCCCTGTTTCTCTGACCTAGTGAAACCATCATACAGTAAATTTGGGTATTCTTTAAGCTGCTAATTTTGTGCCCCACTATTAGGCAATAATTAATTCACCAAACTATCAAAATTAACATCATCAATACAAGACAAACAGAGATTATATGCTACTAGATATGGTATTCTGAAACATATATAACATCACTTATGTAGTGTCACAGCCCATAAAACATACTTGAATCTATTCATAGGAAGACAGTAATACCTAAGTTGAGGAATATTCTATAAAATTACTGGTTATATTCTTTAATGACACAAAAGAAAGAAAACATAATGAACTGCTCCAGGTTGAAGGAAACTACATAGACATGATAGCTAAATACAGTTTCTGATCCTAGGCCAAAACTTATACTAGAAAATAAATAGCTATAAAGCAAAACACTGTGACAATTGATGAAATTAGAATATGCAACGCAAAGTATGCAAAAGGTATGCCCATGCTACGTTTCTTGAATTTGATTACTGTATTATGGCTTTGGCTATGTGATTAAATAATTTGGTCTTAGGAAATGCATGCTGAAGTATTGTGGGCTTATAAAACTACAGTATGAGTTCCTATAGAGAAGGTAAAGCAAATGTGGACAAGTGTAGAAAATTAATGTCTGTAAAAAAATCAGTTATTTTATACAATTTTTATAAATTTTCTTTAAGTTTAAAATTATTTTAAAATGAAATGGTAAAAATAATGATAAACAGACATTCAGTTGTTCCTGAACACATTGTATTCCATTGAGAAACCTAACAGGACTTGGGATTTCCCACGATATAACCAAGGCCCTGTCATACATTGAGCCCTATATATCGTTAGTTAAAAATGCACAAACTATTAATGCCTTTTAGCTTCTACTACCTTGCAGAAATCTTGACATACAGAGGTAGAAAAAATGCATTTTTTCTCCATTCCTAGTTTAGAAGGTATCCTTATATATTTTATCAAAAGCTAATTAAAATTCCATGGCACTGGTAAAAAGAACATGAACACGAAATTTAGCAAAGGTAGATAAATCACTAGGACACTGGGAATTGACTGCAGGGGAAAAAAAAACTTGAATATTGCAGCAAAACTAGGCCATCTATTCACTTCAGCAAGAATCGATCGCTTATAATTTATCTGCAGGGCTTCCTGAGAAAGAGAGGGAAAGCCGCAGTATCGTTATCATCATCATACAATTACTTACATGTTAATTGATAATCAACTGTAAGGATACACGGTAGCACTGAAAAATAGAGAAGGAGAAGGACCTAAATAGGATATAGAAAAAGGAAAATTTTAGTCATAGGGAAAACACAGACCATTTTCTCTCTACAACTTCTCTCTCTCTAATCTCCTGGCTGGGGGAAAAAAATGTAATTGGATTTTACTAAGTTACCATTGCTCCTCTCTGGTAATTACAGTGAAATAGTGAAATTTAAAGTTTCACAGTGTATATACACTCTACATTATTTTCTTCTTCAATTTCCAAAATGTTATTTTATGACATAGCAACTTCAAAATCAGAAGAGTGTTTAAAAATTGTTGGCAGGCTGGGTAGCTCAAGGGATTTGTAATAGGTTATACACTGCCTTTGATTTCTAGGTCATTGCTTTAAATCCATTCTGCTTAATGACTATTGGCTGTTTAAAGTGAAATGAACTGGTGAGTTTAGCCGAGTTCCATAGTGATTTGTATTACCTACTACCTTTACCAAAAAGTTTGTGTATAAATAGTCTCTAGTCACACCCATGCCTCAATAAGCATGTTGAGAGATTCAGTTAAGAAATATGAGTTCAAGACTGAGATGCAATCACTTTTTTGACTATATAGTTATCTACAACTAGTTTGCCTTCTTTTGTCCTTAATTCTCCACTATTTAAATTTGTGCATAAATATGCATGTTTTTCATAAATAAATCATCTATTTCACTGAATTGTTTTATCAAATGTTTTATGTGACCATAGCAACAAACATTTTTTTGAGGCCTCCTGAGGGACAAATACTACAGTTCACAATAGTTTACTATATTTTATGTAATCCTTACAACTCACTGTGAGGTAGTTACTCTCTTTTTTAATAAAAGGGAAAACCACCAGAGAGACCTTATGCAGCTTCCTTAAAACACATAGCTTGATTCTGAAAGTAAGTAAGTAATCATTCATTTAATATGACTAAACAAGTATTACTGGTCCAACTTAATTCTATCAAATATTGTCCAAGGCACTGGAGAAATAATGGTGAACAAAAGACACAAAAATCAAGCCCTC